>NW_027526233.1:23799864-23919640 GCF_048455015.1 Haemaphysalis longicornis | reverse complement strand
TGATAGTCTTGTAAGCGTTCACGTTGTGTAATATTCTGCAGTCAAGTCGAAGTGCCGTGGTTGTGAAGTCGAATTTGGGAGTAGTGCACAGAAGTTATAAACATGGGCAGTGAGACAAACGGCAGATTGGTGTCGATTTATTGATACCATGAGGTTTTCTAACAAAGGGTAAAACTTGCGTTTTTGTACATTATTGATTCAGCTAGCACAAGTGGTAAGTACTAGAAAAAACAGTGTTCAAACAGTAAGCAAGGCTAGAACGGGGGCTAGTTGGTTATACATCTTCTTGAACCACGCTATTTTAGAACTTAGACAAGGGAAGAGCACACAAAGACAGGACGAAGCGCGAACTAACAACGTGGGCAGATTCTCTGGCTTTACATACACTCAATGCGAAAACAGCCGCTGAAGACCGACAAACAGCCCTGCTCGTATTCTAAGGTATACACGAAGGATTTTAAAAGCCGGAACAGTGCTTATGTTTCTGGCAGTACCGGAAATCTCGTAGTTTACTCGTGAATGTTATCCTGTTATCCCCTGAACAATGTTATCGTCAATGGTATCCCCTGAACAATCGCATTTCACGCGGTGTATGCGCGAATGCCCTAAAGACTAAAGATTAACACTCATGTGGACAGGCGGTGGTCATTGTCTAAAGGCATGCTGTTTAGTCTTCTTTATGGAAACGGTGGTATGGGGATTTGTGAATAACGCGAAACCAAGAACAAAAAAGTCACAAATAAGCTAAACGATATAACGAAAACACAAATATTCTTCACACATTTTCCACAAAGTGCCGTTTGCTATGTTTTTGTATGGAAGAGGCTGTTCAGAGGTACAGAGAAACAGCCAGCGTCTGGTTGCACTGTGTGGACTCTGGTCATTTCCTCTGCATAGGACAATTTTCCCATAAAACGTTCCGTGATAATCACTTTTGACTTATGGAATATAGGATTGCAACGACACAGAGCACCGAAGGCTGATATTTTCATGTTACCATCCTAGCCCGCAAAGAATTGCGGTCACCAGTTCTTTTTAGCCATTATCCCAACAAGATACCAGAAACTGGAGAAGATAACAAAACGCCGCAACGGGAAATTCCCTCGATGCACACTACGTGGCTTCACTTGTTACCTAGTCATTAGCGAAGAGGTATTTAAGAAAAGCGTCAAACCCCAGGTGTCCTTAGGATTGTGTGATGTCATATGTTTAAGTAGCCGCAAAGTCACTTGCTTGAGTGTCGGCAAAGGGACATGATCAAAAAGCATTTGTTAGCGTGTTCAAGCTCAGTTTTATTTTAATTCAATTGAAACCGTTTGAGGGTTCTGGGAGAATATTGTTTGAGCCGCAAAATCTAAACGTATTAATGACTGTTTTCATAAATGTCTATTTTCCAAAGCGCGAAATTCCATGAACAGGGTTGTCTATGTAGAGACGTAGCAAAACTTACAGAAAGAACTAAATACACTGCTTGATTTTCTCGGAATAATTCTTCAGAGCCTTTTTACGCAGCGCACCAACATCGACTTTGTCTTTTGTTTGCACACTGTGCAGTAAGTTACTGACATTGTACGTTACACCGCTTACAATTCAACAGGAATAAATCCAAGAGAAAACTTTCCACAGTGTTGGTTGGAGATGTTCGTGTCCCTATTATCTCTTCACCGAAAATAGCGTGCACCGAAATGTACACGCATTAGAGTACACAACCGGGACGTAACCCACTTAACAATCCTACTCCAAAATAAAAATGTTTTTGTCCCAGCGGTGGCAGGAATGAACGCACACACACGCACGCACGCGCGCGCTTGTGGGTGTGCGTGCGTGGGTGTGCGTGCGTGCGTGCGTGCGTGCGTGTGCGTGAGTGTGCGTGAGCGTGCGCATTCAATCAGAGCCGAAGCAATACCAGTCGTTGAAAAGCTTCTGGAGTCCAGCGCACGTGGAAGAACGGGAGATGCCGGCCAGAACTTACGGCGTCCTCGCGCGCTGCAGCGCACGTGGGCTAACTATGATTGTGCTGTTTCCCACTCTCCCTCGCGACTGCGGGGCTCAAAAGAAAAACTGAGCTCCTCCGCTGTCTACTTTTTCTCTCTTCTGTCTGCGAGTGAGCCCGCAAAAACGTTTCTTCTTCAGTGTCCGGCGTCGACTTTCTGCGTAGGCTTGGAGCTCAGCTCGGCAAAACGTAACACCATCGTCAAACAACGGCCCTAACACCTTGCTGCTGCAGCTGACGATAATTATGATTACGCTGCAGGTTGACCTGTTTTTCAAACAATAAATCCAAAGGTTCAAGGACATACGTAATGGCATGATGGGACGATAAGAGAGCACAAAACGTACCCTTCCTAGCGTCCTGTTGGATTGACCATTGGGTGTTTAGCATAACGTCGAGGTGCGTTCTGGTTGCCGAATATTTTGGTTAGAGACGCGTTAGGATAGCAGTATAGCGATGGTGTATGACGCAGTTTTATCTCAGCGAGATAAAAATCAAAAGAGTCTGGCGTCTAACCCCAAATATTCCTTCTGAGGGCATATTTCTTCTGCATGATGTAACTCATAATACCGTGCAGACTTTAAAACAAGATATCAAACGTTTTATTTCTCCTATACAATGTTTCCTACTAATATCAAAGCTACCTTGAACACGTCAAGACAAAATAAATTTAAGAAATAACACAAGTGAAGCCTTTTTCTGTAATTTTGCGCTGTGTAAGCAGTATTGACACCAGCCCGTGGAATTTAAGAAATAACACAAGTGAAGCCTTTTCCTATAATTTTGTGCTTTATAAGCAGTAGTGACACCAGCCCGTGGAATACAGAAGATCCCACAACCATATTCATTCGGCTTTCAGCCTCCTCCGTAACAAATCTGGCGGTTTGAATGCACGCTAATTTAAACACCAAAGCAATATACAACTTGATGGACATGAAAAACGTGGGAATTGATAACTGGTGATCTGCGCAATGGTTTACTTAATGTTTTGAATAAATCCATAATATCGAAGGAAGAGATAAATACGCAAACACGCAAGCACCACAGCTCTTTTAATAATATTGGTTGCGGAGTAGTTCACTACGGCAGTTTAAGTCTTCCTTATTTTAAAATTCTATTTTTTTGGTTAAAGGTTTTACAGACAAAACTACAATATTTATATTTATAGTTTATAGGCAATCAGAATGGCTATGCCGTAATAGTCATGAGTAAGAAGTTTAGGACGTAGTTTCTCAAAATTTTCTCGTTGTGTGTAGTCAGTACCTGTCGCCTTTTCGGGGTTTTTGACGTTTACTTTGTATTGCATGCATTCAATTAACTCTAAGGCTGCGCCGTCGGCAGTAGCACATTTAAAATGGGCCGATTATCAGTCAAACCCTCGGGTAGATGAGGTGCCTAAAAGCTGTTTGAAGATACAAACACGCCTCAAGTTTGCGCTGCTCATTCCTTTCGTCTCTTAACGATGCTTAAACTACGATACTCCTAACAATCTGGTTATTATGGAGATGGCCACCAAGTATCAGTGTAGTGTGTGACACCTGAAATTCAGAAAAGTTATTGATGTAAAGGTTATAGTGGTAAGCGGGGACATTTTACCTGAATTTGCTTACGATTAGGAAAATTTAAATGCAGGCATAACATGCGGAAACTGCCCTCACGATACGCATAACGTCCATGAACACACGTATGAGGCCGCTGAGTTCAGCAGAATCAGCTCTCTCCTACACCACTTCCAGCTGAAATCCATACCTATCAATATGTAAATTTTTCGGAGAGGCCACAAATTACGCATTAATTCTTTTCAGTCCGTCGGTTTTTCGAGCCAAGATTCCTTGTTCTCGGAACTCGGAGCACCCAAAATCTATTTTCCACTTATGGTCTTCACCCCGCCGCAGCGTATGTTAAACCGTGAAAATAAGTTTCAGTTGCTGCCCAGCTTCTGGTCCGTCCTTCCACCTCTGCAAGACTTACTTCAGTATTTTGACAGCAGACTCGCATGTCGGAGAATGGTGATCGAGTTTTGGTAGCCGCCACAACACTTTGAGTCGCTGAGAGGGCTGACGGGGCAACCATTTTTATGCTCATTGTAGCTACAACGCTCCGTGCGTTCAAGGGCGTACTTCAATGAAACAAACACACAACACGTTGAAACCATCTAGGTTTTTCTGGAAGTACTGTTTTCCTCTCGAGAAACCCCACAGCACGCGTCACCATGCTCTTTTGGCGGTCATGCACGCTGCCAACCGGCACCGCTCATTCCCCAAAAAGTTGTAGCTTCTTAAGAATAAGCGACCACAGCCCTCAAAAGGGTGACTTCAAGTAGTCTTAATAGCTACTTCGCTCAATAGGCAACAGTATACGCACTTCGCAAATATGGAAGGAATGTCACGGCATCATATTTCGAAGATCCTGTGGAGTTACCTCAACAGTATTGCTGAGACACAACGCAATGTTTTCCCGCTTACATTCGAGTTTTGGTTTCAAAGGACCGGCAATGTCAATTTAGTGCACATCAAAGGGCCCTTCCCTCTCGTATCCTCTTTTACGCACTTTCTGCGAACCGGGAGAGTAACATTTTTCTTTCAAAATGTGTACCAGGTGAAAGCCCGCTATCTTGGTAAGCTGGCTGTTATTAGTAAACTGGGTGTGTTTTATCTTCAGCCATTTTCATTCGCAATATTTGCGTCCCACACTGAACTACAAAAATTGTTTAAAAATCTTTGGACAAGGTTTTAGGCCCTTTGACACTTCTTGCCCATTCCTCTGGAACCGAAATGCCTCCATTCGCACTGTCAACCTTGGCGCAAATGAATACGCATTCAAAATTATTCAGCGCGATTTTTGGGTGCGCATATTCAGCAGCGCCGCGAGTTGGGCATCAGGATTGTACTCACGACCCATGACATTTTTTTGGCCAAGGGTATTACGGCAAGATTCAGTTGTTTTCAAATTCACGTTTCTGGCCTTTGTAAGTCGCACATTTTCTTTCAAACATCTTACGTGGCAAGCAGAAATGACGTCGGGTTGATATATTTTTTCGACACTGTCGTTTAGTCGGGTTGCAACTTGCGGAATTCCCACACATTGCTTAGCCTCCTCGGTTTGGGTGCATGCTTTGAACTCGTCACTATGCCAGCTTTTTTTTCTGTCAAAGCCAAACGTGGCTAGTGTAAGTCGCGATTTCAGGTCGACCGAAATACGGGCAGACACAGACTCAACGAAGAGCAAACTAAAAAATATCCGGCAGAAGAATGAACGTGGTTGAAAGTTTTGGTTACTTAGTGTATCAAAAATACACACTAACAGGATGCAGCAGTTCCTGCTTCTGATGATGAAAATGACGCAACACCTTAGACACCTGCTCTTGCAATTTTAAATATATTTTGGGCAGGGCATCGAACTAGAAACCAACTGGACCGAAAAAAGGACCTAAACCGGTATTTTTGCCGCATCTGAACCGTAACGCGAACAGATATTTTTCCAGCACGCAAAACCCGAAGCGGAAGTAAACTGAAAACAGAAATAACGTTTACCGGTTCACGACGAAACGGTGGGACCGTCATGTGTTGGTAATGCGCGGTCAATGCTAAGCTGTAGTTTTCTTTTTCACTACATCGGTTAAGTAACTTCTCATGCACTTTCCCAAACATATCCGTCAACAATACCAACTCTTTATCCGCGACTACAACAGATGCAAAGGTACATGACCAATGTTCCAATGACATACTACTGGTGGTAGCGCGGGCAAGATGCGAAGCTGAGCAAACGAATTGTTGAACTCTCGGACGCCCGCAGGCGATATGAACATCGAGCTTGCCCTTCCCACGACGCTACAGTGTACTGGCAATAAGGCCGAACACGATTGCTGCACTGCGCAACGTTGAAGGTCTACACCCGTAAGGGGGCATTTCAAATTTATCTTTTAAAAGGTGGCATACCCGAAAAGTGCAAATATTTGACAAATGGGGCCACCAAGCACTGCTCGGCGGCTGAGTCGTTGACTGGTGACCGAGAGGACGCTCGTTTCACCACCGGACCCAGCTGCCGGTTTTTTGATGCCGACGAAAAACGAAAACTTGCTTACGCAGACTCCGATGCCGGTAAACAACCTCAGGTAGTATAAATTGTTCTGGCGGTCTGCATTACACGGTGTGCTTCAATAAACAGAACTGACTTGAAAGCATGAAATCCGCCAATATTTTTTTCGGAAATGTGTTTCTGCGTAAAAACAAAAAAATGCAGGCCCTACCACATGGTGCAAAATTATTCCACGCTGAGTTCACACAAGAATAACCTCTGATCCTTTTTGGTCCATTCAGCCATGGAAAAAGCAAAGCACTAGAGTTAGATTTTGTTCCAGATTTTCCACAACAAAACGTGTCCTCAGCGTGCACCATGGCGCCTATTGTAATCGTTATGGTTTGAGTACCCGTTTTGATAGTGCTGACAGGCGTCGTCTGTTATGGTTTGTTATCTCGCGGATAAGCAACCGCCAGCGCGTATAAGAAGCGCGCGCTGTGTGCCAATAAATCAGTTCTTGTTCGGGAGCTGGATGCTGTCCACTTGCTCATCACGCTGCCCGCCTGCGCGCGTCTCTCCCCGCATGAAACACGATATCCATTTTAACATATCCAAATAAAGATCAAAGATAAATTAAAAAATATGGTTTGTGCGTCATAGACACTTTTGTTGGAAACTGTATCCCCCCACCTCACAAGCACTGCGGATTTTGTCTTGGGAGAACCTACAGCACTAAAGTAGATGCCCGTCCAGTTGTGTCCCATTCGACCAGCGCCCAGCCTTTCTGTTTCCTGTGATACTTAGTTTTTCTTAGGCATATATTTTTTTACATACACGTTCACTTCGCAGTCTATTACCCCAGTTACCTGAACACATAACCATGGTTAAGGAGACCGCGGTGAGACAAATCCGCATTTTGGTGCTTTACACGACAGACGAAACTGCGGTTTTTCCCGCTAACCATCGTTCCCGCAAACCGAACATGGCCGTCAAGCACTGCTCAGTCATACAAACCAGTCACGCAAACCACCGTTGCCACGCCGCAGTGTTTAAAATCGCTCAAGTCAGTTCAGACCCAATAATGAACAAGCTTTATGGTGTGTGAAAACACAAGAACAAACTTTAAAGTAAATAAGAAAACACCGTCACGCTCGCGGAAAACCAAACCAAGCGTCGTTATATTTGTTACAAACAGTTATAGGCAGCATTATGGTGAAAGCAGTGATTATATATTATAAATGCATGGAGATATGGTTGAAGTTTGAAAATTAGACTTGACAATGCTACCTGGCCAACTCATTGGTCAACCTTATCTGTGTCAAATTATTACAAGAAAGGTAGTAACACTGCTGTAGTATCAGGGCCGCCGGCCGATACCTGAGCGGCCTCCGCACACGAGCCACCACTGCTGGCTAACCAACAACCACCTTTATTGATGATGTGCGCATGTATATATAATATAGAGATAACAGATGGCAGCACCATCTCTCGTGGCGGAATGTAATTACGATACAACATATCCGCTTACTTATTTCAGGTGCATGCTTTAGCGGTTTACTCAGGTTACTACTGTTAACAAACACTTGTGAGAGATATGTACAGAAAGTTTCAAACAAATTCACTTAAGCTTTGCGCACAGCGATACAAGAAAATTATTTCCAAACTATTAGGAATCACCGATGAAAAGACTGACAATACATAGTCTAGGTATCTGTTGGGTGGCCTTCTTGCTCTATTTAGTCGCACCCGACGTGAAGGCTGCAGGTAAGGCGAACCAAAGGTAGCTTGCACTTCCTCCTGACCTCGCACGTGTTGTAAAGTCATTGCAGAGCCGTGCTCACTACCCACGGGCGTGATACGAGCTGTCACTCCTGGAGTAGTTGATCCGGAACAGTGATGAATTGCTGATGCTTGGGCAGGTGTGCGAGGCGGCGTTCCCGTATGCCCAGTATAACATTTCGAGGATGGCTGAAGGACAGGTCCCCTCTAATCCAAGAGTTGGCTTCCTGACGCGGACCCGGTCACCCAGAGCTATGTCAGTGTTCTTCGCTGCCCGACGACCATCGTTGTAGATTTTGCTGTATGTTTGCTTCTGCTCCACTCTCTACCTCAGCTGACGAAGTTCATCGACTGGCTCAATGAGGAATGACGCAGACGGGAGACAAACAATGTCTAAGCAAGTTTGAGGCAAGCTCCCATTGAAAAGCAGTGCTGGTGCCACCCCAGTGTTGGCATGTGGTGTGCATCGGTAAACCCCTAAAGTTGTCTGTCACGGCTTCCTGAAGTGTTCTGTGCTCCGAGAGGGTGAACTGGATGAAGTCTTCAATACACGGTTGAAGAGTTCAACCTGTCCATTATCCTGAGGGTAATATACTGAAGAGTGTTTCAGGCGAATTCCGCGCTTTGAAAAATCGGGCAACTTCTCGGGAAGAGAACTAAGGCCCACTGTCGGCGACCACTTCATCTAGGTACCCCTCCCAGGAGAATACTTGAAGCAAAAAGTTGGTGAATGTCCTTCTCGTGACCTCCCTGCTAAACTTCACCTCGGGACACTTGGAGAAGTAATCAACTAGTGTGATGGCCTATCTGCATTCCTGCGGAGCTTTTCGATCGGACAAATGATGTCGACGGCCAGCTTCTGCCATGAACGTTCAGGCAGAGGGATGGGTTGAAGGGGAGCAAGAGTGGTCTCCGCACTCTTATCTGCACTTTGCCACACACTGCTGTTCTCTATGGCGCCTTCTACTTGCCGAAACATAGGGGGCCACCAAAAGCGTGGTCGCAGGCGTGCCTTCGTTCGAACTATTCCAGGATGTGTTTCATGTGATATGGCAACTACCTGACGCGAGAGAGACCTTGGAACAACAAGTCATTCTCCACGCAGGATAAAGGCATTGACGACAGCATCTTCTTCCCGCACAGTTAGGTACGGCTGGGCTTCCTTTGAAATGAAATTTTGCGGGGGCAGGACGCCAGCACGTAGCCTATGACGCCTTCCAAGGTCGAATCGTCACGCGCGGCCTGCTGAAATTCCTCTTTGGCAATGCACAGGGGTTCCACGAGCATTACGACCTCTTCCTCAACAGAAGTGTCTTGCTGTGGCAGCGCAATTTGCTTATCGATGGCAGCAGAAACTGGCAGGCGCGAAAGCGCGTCTACGACCTAATTTTCCTACCCCCTCTTGTGCTCCACCTTGTAGTTGTAGTGAAAAAGTCGTTCCGACCCCCTTGCAATCCGAAAAGGTTGTCGCCCCGTTCTCTGGGTAGACACCATTGCTGTTAACGCACAATGATCCGTCTGCAGCGTGAAAAGTCGCCGCCATAAGAACACATGCGATTTTTCAAATGCCCGGACGCATGCTTAAGCTTCACGCTCGGCAGTAGAGTACCTCCTTTCGGGCTCAGTCAATGTTCCTTACGCAAATGCACCTGTCTGAATGCGCTGGCCGTCTCTCTGTTGCAAAACTGCACCCAACCAGTACGCAGGGCATCAGTACTGGATCGAACATGCGCAATTCGTTGGGTGATGATGATGATGATTGGATGTTTATGGCGCAAGGCCAACTAGGGCAAAGAGCGCCAAAGCAATGGTTATGTATGACGGTTAATTCGTTGGGTGAGGCCAGAATTTCTTTTACCTTTAGGAAGCTGGCTTCGAGCCTGCATCCCAGTCGAAAGGAGTGTCCTTACGGAGCTGGCGGCGCATAGGCTCTACTTCAGTAGCAAGGTGTTTGACAAACCTTGCGTAGTACGTGATGAGGCCCAGGAAGAACCGAAGCTTGCTGCATCAGTTGCTGTAGGGGCATAATTGCGGCAACCTTTGTTTGAAGGGGTGCTATTCCTTCAGCACTGACGCGATGTCTGAGAAAAGACAGTTTTTGGACATTGAATACACGTTTGTTGTTTGACTTCGACCTCGATCTCGAAATGCGCTTCAGAACTTCTTTAATGTTCCTCATGTGCTCTTCCTCAGTTATTCCGAACACAATGATATCATCCATGTAGCAAAGAACACCTTTTCAGCCTTGAAGAATTCGAGCCATTAGCTGTTGGAATGCTGCAGGGGCGGATTCGAGGCCAAAACAGACCCTCTTAAATCTGAACAGTCCCCCATGGGTAATGAACGCTGTTAAATATCTGCTGTCGGGATGAAGGGCAACTTGGTAATATGCTTAGGCCACATCTAACTAGGAGAAATGCTGTGCTCCCCTCAGGGCATGCAGAAGCCGGTTTGTGTGGGGCAGTGGGAAGTTGTTAACCACTGTAGCCTTGTTCGGCTCTCTCAAAACGACGCAGGCTAATGGTTCCATCCTCCTTTTCTACTGCGACGATTCGTGACACCCACTCAGATGCGTTGGTCCTCTGGATAACGTCGGCAGCTAGGAGATGTTGCAGTTTGTCAGAGACCGACTTCCTCACGGAAAATGGAAGGTGTCGAAGTTTTTGCGCAACTAGGGCCCCCTGCTGTCTCAATTTCGCCTTGAGCTGGACACCTCTGGTAAGTCCCAGGCCCGGCACTACCAAGTGGGCGAACTTGCCCCATAACGTGGCAGGCATGCCAAACTTCGGGGGCCCAGCTGACTGTTCCCAGCAGTAGTTTGGGGCTGTTTACTCTCTTGGTTGCCTGGCCCAGTACGGGCTTCAAAATCCGCAGGCGTCTCAAAAATTGCTTCGGTGGCCGTTTTCAGGCAGCAGAGCTCAGTGTTTAGAATCTGAAGTGCCAGGGCTTGCACGTCGTCGACAACAAGGAGCGATGTTCCACAGTGGGTGACATAAAAAGCCACAGAAGCTGCTCCTGTCCTGCACACCACTTCGGCTTGGAACAGGCCCAGTACATGGATCTTCTTGTGGGAGAAGTCTAGCAGAGTTGCACTGGGGCTGTGAAGCTGCACGTTGCCAAAAAAGCTTCTGAAGTGATCCTTTGCAGTATCCAACCGCTGAACCCGTGTCAACAAGGAACGTAATAGCCTGTGTAGGTAAAGCCGAGTCAACGGCCCAGACCCTGACGTCCACGTGGATTGCGGTGCGCGAGCCAGTACGGACAGACAAGATGCCGATTACGCTGTCTTCATCTTCAACACGGCGAACCTCGCGAACGTGCCCCGGCCGTTGTCCCCTACCCCGTCGAGAACTCCGGCAGACATACATGAAATGGCCGCGGAGCCCGCACGCGAAGCAGGTCCGGCCGCGGCAAGAAACGGTGGTGAGGTTATTATTCCGGCACCGGCGGCCATCCTCCTCGCCAATGTAGCATCGCGGCCGACGGCCGATACCGGAGCGGGCTCCCCACACGAACCACCAGTGCAGGCTAACCAAAAACCACATTTATTGATGATGGGAGCATGTATATAAACAGATAACAGATGGCAGCGCCAGATGTCGTGGCGGAATGTGATTACAGTACAAGAACTGCTAAGGTGCAAATACTTTTCAAAACAATCCTAAATTAAAACAGGTAAATTCAGCTCTACTAAAATTGAACTAGCATATTATGGCAAAATATTTTAAAGCTGCAGGAAAGGAACGTGGTCACCTGTGTTTTACTCGGTCCAAACACACTCCATGTCCCATGAGAAGTCTCCTCCACGGCTTGGGAGTACATATTGCCCGCTCATTATCTTCACTGCCAATTCTATGTCTGCAAGTGGTGAATGGCCTGCTAAGCAGCCAACATGGAAGATACAGATATTTTTTTTAACCTGGTGCACCCAAAATAGAGTATTACAGAGATAACCTGGCTGCCTTGCTCACTGCAGAGGACATTATAGAAATCATTCCAATACAAAATAAACTGCGCTAATTTTGCCGTAACCGACTACAACAACGTGACGTGAATATCAGCAATAACTCTTTAAAATTACCCTTCTTATATTTTTTCTGAGAGTACACCTTGTTGTAGCCAGGATAAGTTATTGGTGGAGGACGACATTTAAGGAATTTTCGCACGAACAGTAACAATTACTGTATTGATAGCAGAAAATATAAATTGACAAGGCCAACAGGTATTTTGACATATACACGCCATGCGCCTTCAGAAACTACTCTATACGCTATACAAATTCACAAGCTACTCCACTCGAAAGATGTGTAGAGGCATGCGGGAATATGGTCTGTTCACACAAGTGTCGTAAACAGGGGTACAAAACCTGGGTTTTACATATCAAGGAAGATGCACTTGATGTGAAAGTTTTTGTGAAAAAGGTAAAACGGTCTTAGATGGCATGTAGCTAAGATATTTTACACCTGCTCTTTTATATACAGGAAAAAAATTAAAATCTTTTTTTAAGTAGGGGGGTTCCAGGAACTGAATGTGCACCGAGACTACGGGGCACGCCAATTTGAGGGATCCGCCTAATTTATATATCCCGGGTTTCGTAAATTGCACTAAACTTTTGACACACTACTGTTTTTTTTTTATGTGTCAATCAAAAGAACATCTGAAATAGCCGCGGATCACTACCGTAAAAGCCAGAGTACTTTAAACAGGTATGCTTTTTGAAGCACTTACACGTGTTCACTATAAGGAATGAAATGAAACGAGTGTCTTACTGAGAATATGATGCATAGGATGTTCATGGGAGAACCATAATGCCAACCCCTTTGGACATGGAGCCGTTAAACGTACATTTTGTAACCATTTACAGAAAGTTTCCAGCTTTAACGCGCGCATAAGTCAGCGGCCACCAGGGTACACCGCTGTTTATCCGTCGGTAGCACACCAACGTCTAGGAGAGGCACGATATGCGCATTGTTTTGACATGGTCGCTTAAAAACTCTGGCTAAGTGCATATTCCCGAGGTGACTGACAGACCCACAACACTATTCACGGTCATAATTGAACAAATGAATACTCAATACTAAAAAATACGGCGGAGCGTACTAAGGAGCCGTAAACAAACTTTTCCGATACCTGCTCTAGGCTGAATTCACGGCACACCCAGCATTTTACTTTTTTGTTACTATATCATTCCCTTCAAGAGAAGACTAAACTGATGACACATACACGCATTATTTTTATAACCTGCACGTAAGTTTTTTTATGAGTGGCTCACAGTGAGGAGAGGAGCAACGCGGTTGCGTTTTGGCGAGGTCCGTTCGACTAGTGAAACATGATTTCACTTCGCCCAACCAAAGGCGCAGATTTCGGAGCAAGAATGCGTGCTGCTTACATACGCGATTAGACGGAAAAGGCCGCTTGTCAAATGTCAAATGGGCGTAACGCTGATGTGCTAGACATTACACACGAACGCGGGCGGCGAGTTGCACCGGCGATACTGGCAGACACAAAACATCAGTCCTGAGGGCCGGCACCGGCTCGACAACACTGCTCCGTTAAAGGCACATGGAGAGTAGAGGAAGTTTTAATTACCTTAACTGGTCAGCCGTACTTCTTCCTCGGGTATATAAATCCACATTCGTCACGTAACCAGAAGTTTTACAACGCCGAGCTGGCCGAGCGTTTACCGAATCATTGTGGCGGCGTGGGCCGCCATGATTGGCGGAGATGTGATTCATGAAGCGCGAATTCCCCCGACCGGCGGCCAACCGAGTCGACTGACGCGGGCTGTTGTAAACGCGGTAGAAATAAATAAAACTCTAGAATGGTCATAGGCGCACAAGTTATCGGTGAACGGTGAGGTCAGGTGCCATTTACATCCATTAGAAGTTGAGAGCCTATTTTGTAAGCAAACAGTACGTGTGCCATGAGCTATTCCGGACGTGACGGTGGCTGCATGGGACAACTACTAGGAACGAGGGTGGTTATTGTGAATCTGACTTCGTAGCGTTGCATCTTTTCATATTTAGGCATAGCACGGCATATCATATTGTAGTTGATATATCAGATGAGTTCGCGTTATGCACGCCTGTGGCACGCAGACCGGCCCACTTCGGTGAAGCTTCGTTTCTTGGCTTGGCTGTATATCGCTGGCTAAGCCCCCAAATAATTTACGTGTGCACAGAAACCTGCTACGCTCACAACATTTTGCATGGGCGCTGACGATGTCTTTACCGCTCTTTTCGCACGCTCATGGCGCCCTTCACTGCTCGCGCATTTTAATGGCAAACGTCCGTTGGGATTGACAAGGGTAAAAAAGAAAATTCTCATCGCGGACGATAAATCAACACTATAAACCCCAGCATGCTTCTTGTGGGTCACGTTGATCAGTAAAGCCGCCAGTATGTCACAAGATAGCCGAGGTGCCCACTTAACCTACCACCATTTTTCCCACCTACTCCCAGCTTTAAAAACCTTGCCCAGTTATGTATCAAAGATGGATCACCATGCCCACCAAATAAACCAGGATGCCCACCTGATTTCCCTGCAGAATGTATGGCGGTCCTCCTATCGGTATAGAAAATTGAACAGCGTCGTAACCTTGGGAGAAGAAACAATAAACAAGCTGCAATTTTGATGATCAGTTTCGATATCTTTCTAATATTCACAGGCGGGCCACATAACATAAATGGCCCTCTGTTTTTCTCACTGTTAGATTCTCGCTAGTTTTATTGTGTTTCAAGCCATAATAAATATGTGAGAAATGTTCAATGCTGGTCGACGAGCTGCATAGCTATAGAAAACTTAGTGGAAGAACTTCTTGTGTCTTATCATAGTTGCCATGAATACATTGTCATTGCTTTTCAACAGTATTTACTAACAGCACCAATTAGCACTGCTAGAGTTAGGCATAAATATATTGAAAATTCGGGTTGTGTTTCGTAGCCTGTTTGGTACTCTCTGGGACAAAAGATTCATGCGCTTCATCAACGATGCTTGCTTTTACGTTCTTATTTAATGCTTTCCTTACCCATTTTGGGCGTGAGCAAAAAGACGTGATAAAAAACCCGAATTCTCAATACCAGTAACTTAAAAAAATTCCACCATCTTCCCGTTGGGGAATCCTGAGTAGTATGCGAACCACGCATGGTGTCGATTCAAGGGCCCGTTATATTTACCGTTTGGTTTCCATGGTAACTACCACGCTTTTCACTTACCGGAACTACGAAATTGGAAATTGCGTTGACCCCATGGCTGTTTCGCATACAACTTAGTCTTCCCCTACGGGAAGATGGTGTAATTTTATTGGACGGGGGGGGGTTTAGAGTGGAGAGGCAATAACGACAAAGCGGAGAGAGAGAGTTGCGTTGTACGTGGTATCAGTTTGTCTTTATTTAGGCATTATTATCATCATGTTCAACGTAGGTTACGTCGAGCTATGGTTGGCGTTCCGCTTTGATTATGGCTGCCTCATGGTCTCTGAAATGTAAAGTCAGGGGCTGTTTTCGTGGATGAACCCTAGAGTTGCGGAAGATGAGGTCCATGCACGTTCCCCGGATGGTGTGGGCGGCTTGTGATCCCGGCCCGCTGACACTTGCCGATGCACGCCGATGCCGACGACGATGGAATGTCGAAGGCGCGTCAAGCGTGCTCGTGTCGTACCGGCCCAGGAAGACACCGGCCACACTGTCGCTCCAGGAGCCCTTAAAGAGGAACCGTGCTCGTCTCGTTCCGGCCCAGGAAGACACCGCCAACACTGTAGCTCCAGGAGCCATTGAAGGGTAACACACCACCGGGCGTTCAGCAAGCCGAGCTTGCGCAGTGGGGTGTGGACGGCGCAACAACGACAACGACAAGACAGGGACATAGCCCCGACCATGTGATGCTTCGCATCTAAAATAATTATGCTGCTCTGGACGTCACAATGAGTCTCCGAAATCCTATGGATACATCTCAAGCTTGAATTAAATTTTCTCGCGCACTAATGTGACACGGCGTTGAATAAAACACGATCAAACATTACCTCCTTTCGGGATATGCTAACGTGACCATTGCCGCCTTTTAAGACATTCCTTCTTTCACTGTGATGTCTTTTGTCACTGAAGAGAGCCGCATCGAGAGTATTCGGCTCTTTCGCCGAAGCTCATATTGTGGTACTTTCTATAGATGTAAAACATTGAATTTTCAGAAGCCACGCTGCTGAAAAAGGTTCTGTTTTGTTCTCTTTTCTGTAGGAGTGGCGATGAAGAGGTTGCAAAGGTTGGGTACTATTTTGTGTTTCCTGCCTGCTCGATTCTGCGTCGAATAGCCGTGTTTTGTCCCTGTCTTTTTCGCGGCTGGAGGAAAGGCACTTTTTGACAAGCATAGGTCGGCGTGCTCACTCGTGATAACATTCATCTTTACTCATTTGTACACATGAGTCTTGGAGGGATAGGGGGCTCACCGTGAGTGGCGCTGGAACTCACTCGCACTCGCACTCACCCCAGCTCAAAACGACGGTGAGGCTCACTCGCCAATCACTCGTGAGTGGTGAGGGGGGGGGGTGTGAGTGCACTCATAAGTGAGTTTGCCGACCTATGGGGCGGGGTAATTGGAGATTATGGGAGAGGCCTTTGCCCTCCAGTTGGTGTAGATAGGTTGGTGATGATGATGATGATGATGATGATGGCAGGGGCAACAATTTACAAGGTAAACTCGTTCAGAGGTGGCCGGCTTAGATATGCATTTGGGGCGGCTATTTGGGTTCCCCTTAAGAAAAAACCCTAACCGCACGGCCTTCCCTTCTTTTTTTCTTACGATGGAGTAGTAAGGAACATGAGGAAAACTAAGCAAGCACAAATGAGCAGCGGGGCCGAATAAATGTGGGGAAGGCAGGGGGAAGGTGCTAGAGCGTCTCGGGAGGAAGTAGGGCAATTGGCCCTTTCGACCCCCTACCAACGCCCTTGCCTAAACGTGATTTAAAATATGGCATTCACTTGAAGTTTAGCCGCTGATTTCTTCTCGTGGAAACAATAAAAACTGTCATGACAGTGCACACCTTGTCTGTGCATGCGTACGCATCTTGCTTAGAAAACAACAGGGCCCAGTGTTCGTGAGGTGCGCCGCTACCAGCCGACTCTGGGCCCCAGCGTCAAGGTTAGGTGACATGAAAAATAGCAGCGACATTTTGGGGTGGTGCCTTTATTGTTCCAGCGAACTGCGCATCACCACTGGAAAATGAATCCGTGGTTGTGACAGGAAACGGCACTGCGCACGAAATGTCGACGCCCCAGCGCAGTTGCCTGCGAGCACGGAGATAACCACACGTTCGCTCTCACAATGTTCAAGACAGATTCGTTTAGTACAAAAGCCAAATAATGATTCCGAAAACTTTGGAAATGCTCAGGCGCACGCGGGTTTAGTTACGACGGCAGTGTAGCACTGCACGATAACCTCAAAGCCCACATTGCTATTTCGGAAATTAGCGACTTCTATCCGCGTGTAGCCGAAAGAAAATGTGCTCGCCGACAAGTGACCAGTCAGTGGCAGATACCAGAACACGGCATCTGGCTGTCAGCTGACCTACGCCGAGGCCTTCTATCGTGTATTGCGACAAGTTAGCTGTACGACGCTGCGCAAAATAGTAGTTGCCGCCAAAGTAATCTATTTGACCTCGCTGGGATGGCCTACGGTGTGCGCCGCTCGGCCCGATCCCGCGCGTACACGTTACTAAGGCGACTCACATGGTGGAAGGTACGGGCGCCACATAAGTGAATACAATCTATACGCCCTGACACATATTCATTCACTCAGAAGGCCGTTTCAGAATCAATTCACTAAAAATGAGTTTATTTCAAGTTTTATTGTGTCAATGTTAAAATCCGGCTCACGATCTCGCGACACCATGGTGAAATACAATTGTCTCCGCCGCGTCATTTTCTTATAGACAACCATCCGCACAAAAGCACATACATTCTTACATTCTTCTTAGAGCCGAGACACGAAGTAGTAAAAAGCAGCTATTTTTAAAAATAATCGCGTTTATCAGAGTGAACAGATCATTATGATGCCGTTTCTTATTTTTACGACATTTCGTTGAAAAGTTATCACATGAGCAATATATTGCACACTTGGACAAAGTTGTCAAAAAACCATGAAAGATGATGACAAGACAGTGTTTGTGTGTGTGTGTGTGTGTGTTTGTGTTGAGCGTGTGTCTTGTGTTGTGTGTGTGTGTGTGCTCTTCTTTGGGTGTTTTGTAGTGTGTGCTCTTTTAGGTACATTTTCTGGTGCGTGTGTGTGCTTGTGTGCGTGCGTGTGTGTGTATGTGTGTGTGTGTGTGTCCCTGTTACCCAGCGAGGAACCTCTACCCCTCAACGGTTTCATCTGCGTTGGCAATAAGGCCAAGACGCCAAGAATATACTTATACACAGCATGCCTCCCCCTCGCCAGGTTTCAGCTTAGCGAAGATGGCTAGCGGTTTGTTATTAGTTAGTTCCAATAAATGGACCCCTATTCTCAAGAGAGAGAAAAGGCACATTGATGATTGTGGGGTTTAACGTGCCGACGACACGCAGGCGATGAGGCCCGCAGTAGTGGAGGGCTACGGATTAATTTTGACCACCTGGGGATCTTTAACGTGCGCCGAAATCTCGTACACACGGACCTTTTTGCTTATCGCCTCCTTCATAGAAGGGGCCGCCGCGGCCGGTAATCGTACCCGCGACCTCGTGCTCAGCAACGCAACGCCTTAGCCACTGAGCCACCGCTGCGGGTGGAAAAGGCAAATTAAAATAATGGTTTCTGCCAAATGTAGTCACAAAGAGAGAACATTGTCCTTAGGTGCAACTTGTTTTACATTGAATTTACGACTGGAATGCAGAGGAAAACGTAAGAGTGGAGGCAGAAATGGCGGTGGTGAATGCGACCTTAGTCTTTCATGAGCTCGTAAAACGATAATCAACAGTATCGCCACTTTTTCAAATACACAAAAATTAGTGGCCTTGGTGGCGTCGATACAAAACGTCTGGACCTAGAGACACCATTTTTTTTGCCCGCTTGAGCGCAACCTCGTACATACAGTTGCATGAAACACCAAAGGAGGCACCACCAGTCCTTAAGGTAGCTTGGAAAGACTGTTTACGGTTTCCTCTTCCGACATTTTTGTGTATGGAGGGCTGAAATCTCAATGCCAAATGCGGTTCCTGCTTGGTCTTAGGAGGATATATATGCCTGCGTGCTGGGTGTATTTGTGAGTCTGTGCGCGTGTGTGTCAGAGCTAGGTAGATTGTGGGAGATGACGTATCGAAAAAGGTCGCTATGTCCATGCCCCCTGTCTAGCAAAATGGAACTTGTGTGCCTACGAACTCGACTGCTGTTGACAACAATAAGGCTCTCTGGGTACTGTTCCTCCAATGGGAAAAGGCAACAGTCGAAAATGCTCATACGGTGTCTCTTCCTTGATCCGTACTGGGAATGCTATGGGATTTTTCGGTCTTCAAGCAAAAAAAATATTTGGAGATTAGGAAACAAATAGAGGTCACAGCCTTGCCAAATGGAGGAACCCTAAATTACTGTTACCGTTGATTGCGGCTTGCGAAATCAATGTTATGGCGGGACGCCTCTCAAATAAGGGTACTATTAACACCATTGAATATGCAATCAAAGTAGCAGAAAACAGCAGCCCCAAATGGGGACGATCTAAGATAACGCTTACCCAAACATACGTGGATCTCAGAGTACATTGATTTTATATAACAAGATGCCCAAGAATTTTGAAATATGTGCGTAGAGACACCATTCGCTTTACCGTTGCAGCAAATACAATGAAAAATAAAGTAGGTGTAGTAAACCAACCAGAAATGAATAACACTGGCACCCTAAGGATGCTGCATGGATGATCAAATGTGATACACGCAGGCATTTTGATAGTTCTTTTTATTAACTAAACTACGTAGCAGTCGGCAAATATACATCTTATATGAACTCCTGACTTATACTCCTCGAGTGCAATCAGATCTCGAGGAGTATCTTTCTATCTTGGGTTTCTGTCAAAAGTTCCCAGAAAAACTTGACGACCCCCGACTATTAGAGTAGAAAAGAATTTAACCTCTGTCCTCACAAAAAGGAGAGGAATTGAAAAATTAATTCATTCGTCACAGTGATGGGTTGTTGGTACGCACATGCTATCAGGCTTGCGACAGCCGGTCAGTTGGCATTCTCTCACGTCGGCCTTCTAAAACGTTTATATTCGTAACAGTTGCTGCTGTTGCAGCTACCTTAGGGGACTCCGCAGGCAAAAACAAGTCACACACATAAGCAAGCGTGGGTATCAATTAAATTTAATGCTACGGCCAAAAAACATGTACAGCTTTTTGGAATAAGTCTCGAGAAATCAAGCACCAGCATTAAAATGGCGTAGTGACTCGACAAAAACTTGCTCTGCTTCACTTATTTAGCATCGCGAACGCTGATGGTACCCCAAAGCTGTCTGATATTCCCTTTTCGGAGGGCTAAGTTTTGTAGAGCTACTCATATCCAACAGACTGAATTTAATTGAATAACGGAGAGCACGGGACATTACCCATTTTGCGAGCATTCTTGAAGGAATCGCCAGCCCACTCGTTTATATGCGCAAGCTTCTCCAAACCATCTGTGCACGAGTTTTAAACTGGATCACTTATCTCATCTTCGCGTTGACTCCGCCCGACCCCAGTCGGGGGGTGTTCTAAACCGGGCCTTGGATCCACCAACATGCGTAAGGCTCCCACACCGCTGGAGCCCTTTCTCCCTTTCCGCTCTCCCTTTACGCCCCTCGCCATCCCGTCTCGGCGCACGGACATCTTCTGATCAGTAGTTGGGGGCTGAGCGCATGAGGGCAGCAATACGCCCCTCGTCACCGGGTGTCCCCGCAAGGCAGAAGCGCGCGCAGCTAAGAGCGTCGACAACTTCACCAGTGAGATTTCCCCGTGGCCTTTGTACATAAAACACAGTAGTTAGTCTTACTGTTGTGGCACAATTTTTTTTCTGGTATAATAATCATGCATACACACAGCAGTGCTTTGCGCAAAAAGATATGAGCAAAGCTTGTGCGAGCACATATATTCGCTTGCTGCATTTCTGACTTCAGGCACACCATGACACATTATTGTTATTTTAAACCACGCTCCGTACAATTTGGGGAAAGTAGCGTATCCTAAATGACCATACTAAATTAGCAAAAAAGCAGCAACGAACCCCACACGAAGTGCCTAATGTAGACGTGTAAAATGCCAAAAACTACACCAAGGACGAAGAAGGACGAGAGCGACAAGCGCTGCTTGTTACTCGCGTTTGCTTGTAGCCCAGGGATGCAGATTCAAGTGCTGGCGTTGGAGGCAACTGTTCTGATAGAACTAAAAGAAAGAGTGCCCATGTGGTTCAGGTTTTTCGCCCGCGTTAAACGTACCCAAGAGGCCAAAACAATCCGGAGACGTACGCTTAGGCGCGTTTCATCGCCTGTGTAGCGTAAGCGCTTTAAACTCCATAATCAACCAATCAGCATGTATTTGTAAAAACGCTGGTATATTATATACAAAATGCACAGACCTGCAAAAAATCTGCTGATGAGAGTTTATATCGGCCTATCAGGCGAGCGCACTATGATGTGTTTTTTCGAAATGAGCCATATCAACCTAACGCGAATTTGAGGAAGCGGAAGTTTGTTAGCGAACATATATGAAACGCTGTCAAAGCTAATATGATATATTTAATATGTCAGCTAGGTTAGGTTTATGCCACAAGAAATGAAAAATTACGCCGCAAATTTGAGCAATATTGACGTGATCAGTTTGTATTTGGGTAATATAGAATTGAAGCATTCGAGTAGATGCGGCATTCTTATTAACACTTAATTTAAATTGTCTTTAAAGCATGATAAAATGGAGTTTTGGTGGAAAATGGATTAAAATATGCAACGAGCCTCAAAAACTGTAGTAATACGCGTGGCGGGCAGGTGAGTCCTCCTGGCAGCGCACGCAGATCTTTTCGAATTCCCCCCTAGTATAATCTTCTTGGGCACGCCTGAAGGCAGTCATGAAGTAAGCAAGCATTTCATTGATTTGCCATGAATTTCCAGACGCTTCACAACAAAGTTGCTCATATCTAACTTCGCCTCAATGAAGTGGTTCGTACCCTCAGTGGGGGAGGGGGAAGCAGCGGGGGAGGTTGGCAATGGCTTGTAAGCGGCAGCTATTTATTTGGATATTTAAATGTAATATATACGAATAAAAAATAAAAATAACCAAAATTATTTCGTAGGGGCCGGTGAGAAGCAATAAAATCACTGTTTCATTTCACTTCGGTGTCAGTTTTATTTCATTTACTTTGTCTTGCATTCACTTCTTCGGTGAAATCTGGGGACAGCTCTTTCGTTGATCTCCTGTATACCGTCTGAATTCATAAGCCAGCTACGGAAAGCGGAAAAAAGATACTTCCGAAAGCACCCATAAAACAGACTCAAGCCAAGAGCAAAGTACCATTGGGTAAATGAATTTGAATTGTTTTTACCTGTGAAACCGCCGGATTCAGCAACTTTTCGATACGATATACGATCTTCGTACACTATTTCACATAGTCCAGAGTTTGACGGAATACCGTCTCGTGAGGTAAAAGCATGGTTGTGACGATGAAACGTAGGTCACTGACCAAGTCAAAGAAGCGGTTTGACGTTTCGGTACCCCTGCGGGTACCTTGATCACAATGAGCATGTGCGTGGAAAACGAAGCTATATATTGGGCATGAGGCGTCGCAATGAGGTGGCATAGATACGGTGCAGATTGCCGTCTGTTCTGTTGATAGTGTCGGCCGTCGTCTGAATGATGAGGGATTCGAGCAGCAATCGGGAAGACAGATTGCGCTCGGTTGTCAGAACTTTCGCCTCGTCCCAGTCGACCACGTGTCCCGTTTTCTCACAGTGCTCCGCCAGGGCGCTTGTTCTTGCATGGCCATTGTTTACGTCGTTCCGGTGCTGCGTTAATCTTCTGTGAAGATTGCCCGTTTCGCCAATGTACACTGATTTGCAATCGGCGCACGGAATCCTGTAAACAACACCTGGGAACTTGAAGCGTGAGAGGGGGTCTTTTACGTTGACGAGGTCAGCACGCAGTTTGCTAGTTGGCACGTGCGCGATGTGCACACCGCGCTTCTTGAAGATGCGTGCCAGAGCTTCACTGATATGTGGGACGTAGGGAACCGCAGCACGCTTTGGCGCACTTCTTGTGGACGCTTCTGCTTGCTCACCTTGATGCATAGTTATGTTCGTCGCCCTCTTTGCCTCATTTCGGATAAAGTGCTTCGGGTAGCCATTCCGTTGCAGGCCTCTTTCGATCTTCTTCATTTCTTGTTTCAGGCTTTCCGGTTCAGAGCACGTCCGTTTTGCTCTGTTCAGAAGTGACGTCACCACTGAACGTTTATGGGACATGGGGGGCACCGAATGGAAGCTCAGGTACCTTCCGGAGTGCGTAGGTTTCCTGTATACGCTGAATGATAGTCCACTCGGGGAGCGTTTTACGAGCGTGTCCAGAAAAGGAATAGAGCCATTGGATTCAGATCATTCAGATGCTGTAGGAAGCGTCGAACATGCTGCTTGTCAATGACGCAGAAGCAATCGTCGACGTACCGTACGAAGAGCTTCGGCTGTGGTTGAAATGATTCCAATGCTCTTTCCTCAATCGCTTCCATTGTCAAATTTGCGGTTTTGACCGAGATCGATGCCCCCATGGCCCTCCCAAACGTCTGCTTGTAGATGTCGCCGTTATACGTAAAATACGTATTGCTTAGGCAAAAATGGAGGAGCTTGCAAAGCTCGACGGCATTAAACGGAGTGCGGTCCGGAAGCCTTTCGTCCAATTCCAAACGTTTTCTGCAGGTTTCGACTGCCAGTTCGACAGGAATGCTTGTGAACAGTGAACACACATCGAAAGAAACCAGGACGCCGTCATCTTCCAGAACTATACCCTTCAACTTACCAATAAAGTCCTCCGAGTTTCCTAAATGCGTACCTGTATTCCCCACCAGCGGTGCAAGGACCTTGTGCAGGTAGTGGGACAACCGGAGGAGCGGCGAACGCATAAAATCCACAATTGGACGTAACGGGGTTCCATCCTTGTGAATCTTGGGAAGTCCATAAATTGCAGGCGCAGACCCGTTCGTGCAGAGAAGGGGATAGTACAGGCTTTTTTTTGAAGGCGCTAAGCCAATGAATATCTCGGAGAGCAATTTCTGCAAATCCTTTTGAATTCTTGAGGTGGGATCTTTTGTAGCTTTGGAGTACGTCTTACGGTCCTCGAGTAGTGCCGACAACTTGTTCTCGTACGCAGAGCGGTCAAGGACGACTGTAACGTTTCCTTTGTCGGCAGGGAGCACAGCAATATCTGCGTTCGACCGCAGAGACTGAATGAGACTGATAGTACAGGCTTTTTTTGAAGGCGGTAAGCCAATGAATATCTCGGAGAGCAATTTCTGCAAATCCTTTTGAATTCTTGAGGTGGGATCTTTTGTAGCTTTGGAGTACGTCTTACGGTCCTCGAGTAGTGCCGACAACTTGTTCTCGTACGCAGAGCGGTCAAGGACGACTGTAACGTTTCCTTTGTCGGCAGGGAGCACAGCAATATCTGCGTTCGACCGCAGAGACTGAATGGCCTTCTGTTCCGCTCTAGTTATGGCCTGTGCATCTCTTGATCCGCGCAACCTGGAGAGAACACCGATGGCGCTTGTGCGTACTTCATCTTGTACGTCTTGCTCCAGTAGTTGAACTGCGCTTTCGACAGCGCATATCATCTTGCGGGCATCCGGTGACTTGCCTTGGTTGAAGTTCAGGCCCTTTCCGAGAACTTGAGCCTCTGCGGTCGATAGCTCGTACGACGACATGTTCCGCACCTCGAAGCTAGGCAGAGTCTGCCTCTTTCCACCTTCTGACAGTAGGGCACTTAGCTTGCTCTCCTAAGGAGCCTCGTGTTTTTCTTTCGTCTGACGCACCTGCTGGTTCGCTACCAGCTGCACTCCAGGGAAGACATCCGGCATCATGGATTCCAGTTTCCGCCTCGCACAGAATGCCTCATTCTGAAGCCGCCTGACAGTGCCTTTGCATTCTTCAATGCGTGCCTGTAGAAGCAGGCGTTCTGCCTTCGCCACCACTTGGTGGCCGAATGCAGAACAAACAGGTCGCTTAAGCCGCAGGGACCTTGGAATCACCTGGCTAGACTTGCAACGCAGGTTGAAGCGTAGGTTGGTCGAAAACGCCGTTATTCTTCTTGAGATGCCCAAATATCGTCGAATTCTGAAAGAAGAAAGAAGAAGATCGAAAGAGACCTGCAACAGAATGGCTACCCAAAGCACTTTATCCGAAATGAGGCAAAGAGGGCGACAAACACAACTATGCATCAAGGTGAGCAAGCAGAAGCGCCCACAAGAAGCGCGCCAAAGCGTGCTGCGGTTCCCTACGTCCCACATATCAGAGAAGCTCTGGCACGCATCTTCAAGAAACGCGGTGTGCACATCGCGCACGTGCCAACTAGCAAACTGCGTTCTGACCTCGTCAACGTAAAAGATCCCCTCTCACGCTCCAAGTTCCCAGGTGTTGTTTACAAGATTCCGTGCGCCGATTGCAAATCAGTGTACATTGGCGAAACGGGCAATCTTCCCAGAAGATTGACGCAGCACCGGAACGACGTAAACAAGGGCCATGAAAGAACAAGCGCACTGGCGGAGCACTGTGAGAAAACGGGACACGTGGTCGACTGGGACCAGGCGAAAGTTCTGACAACCGAGCGCAATCTGTCTTCCCGATTGCTGCTCGAATCCCTCATCATTCAGACGACGGCCGACACTATCAACAGAACAGACGGCAATCTGCACCGTATCTATGCCACCTCATTGCGACGCCTCATGCCCAATATATAGCTTCGTTTTCCACGCACATGCTCATTGGGATCAAGGTACCCGTAGGGGTACCGAAACGTCAAACCGCTTCTTTGACTTGGTCAGTGACCTACTATTTCACAGCGTTATTTATTTATTTATTTATTGGAGATACCTTGAAGGCACATGGGGTGGGGCATAGAGTAAGGGGGAGCACATAAAATCAAGAGTTAGTAAATAAATTATATAACACCCGTGGGCAAGACTAACAACCAATATGAAGTCAACTGTGTCAAGCAAATACACAAGCATACACACACACACTCACACAATCAAATCTGCGCGTGAGCCTCGAAACTTGAAGTCGGGTTAACAGAAATTGTGTTGATTTCCGCACATTTAGTGAAAAGTTAGTCAAAAATACACAGTATTTAGTCAAACAGCATTCAGTCAAAAATGAACATGATCATACAGGACACGATAAACCCATCAATGCCCTTTGAAATATCATACACTTGCCGAAGGCGAGAAAAAATAACTAGTCAAAAACACAGTCTGTCTGCGAAAAGTTCAGAAGCAAAATAGTCATACACAAGACGCCTAAAGGTCACACGGCATGACACAGATGCGATATGATCGGGAAGATTGTTCCAAAGGCGTATAGGACTTGGGAGGGCAGATGAGTTAAAAGCATGTGTGGCATCGTAAATGCGTGAAAAGCTGTAGTGGTTGAACAGTCGACGTGACGTGATAGATGGCCGTTGAAGATTAAACGGTGGCGTTGTCGACGCATAAATGTACTTATGGAAAAGGCATATGATTGCGATATAGCGACGTGTTTGCAATGGCTGGAGACAGCATTGGCGTTTAATTTGTGTGATGTTAGAATGCCGGTTATAATTTCGAGTTATGAAGCGAGCAGCTTGATTTTAGATGGATTCCATCATTTCAATTAAATATTTTTGAAATGGTGACCAAATGGAAGAAGCGAATTCCAGTTTTGGGAGAACGAAGGTTTGATATGCTAGTTGGCGAACATTTGATGGGGCATGCCGTAAATTGCGTCGTAAGTAGCCAAGTGATCGAGATGTTTTTGCACAAATGGTTGAAATGTAGTCAAACGAAGAGAAATCGGGAGTTAGAATGACACCTAGATATTTGCGTGTCGACGTTCGCATTAGTGAGCTACCTTTTAACCTGTAGGGGAAGGCGGAGTTATTATGTTTACGACTAAACGCCATTGCTTTACATTTGCTTAAGTTTAGTGTCATTAGCCATGTTTCACACCAGCTGGACAGGAGATTAAGATCGTTTTGAAGGGCAAAATGGTCATCACTGGAGGTTATTTCGCGATAGATAATGCAGTCATCATCAAACAGCCGCACACTACATGTGAAATTTTTTCCCAAGTCAATAATGAATATTAAAAAAAGTAAAGGTCCTGAGACGGTGCCTTGCGGCACACCAGAAGTCACGTCAGAAAATGGAGAAGAAAAGTTGTTGACAAATGTAAACTGTTGTCGAAGGGTAATGAAGTTGCGAAGCCATGATAAAATTTGCGAATCTAGGCGAAGAGCTGATAGCTTTGATATTAGACGTGAATGGGCGACCCCATCAAATGCTTTCGAGAAGTCGAAAAACACGCAGTCAGTTTGTAAGCTATTGTTCATGTTAGAATGCAGATCAGTGGTGAACTCGAACTACTGCGTGTCGCACGACAACCCTTTCCTGAAGCCATGTTGGTTAGTAAAAAAAAACTTGTTATGATCCAGATGGCTGAACACGTGGGATGCAATGCATTCCAATGCGTTCGAGCATTTTGCAACAAACGCAAGTTAAAGAAATGGAGCGATAGTTGTTGGGGGAGTCAGTGTCACCAGATTTCCGAATGGGTACTATTTTACCTATTTTCCAATCAGATGGTAACTTCCCTGATGATAACAACTGGCAGAAAATATGGTATAATATTTTCCTTGTAATTCCAATCGTCCCTTTAAGCACTTTCGAGTTAACGTTGTCGATGCCAGCGGAAGTTGATATTTTAAGGTTCTGTATAAGACTTTCTATGCCAGCGACGGTTATATCGATAGGTTGCATATAGGCCCAATCATATTCAGGAATTACAGGGATATTACAGGGACTTTCCGTGGTAAAGACAGAACTAAAAAACCTGTTAAATACGGTGGGGCACTCTTCATCTGGAACCAAAGGAAGGTAATTATTTTTTAACATGGTTTTATTAGTATCGCAGGCAGGGGATATTTCTTTCCAGAACTTTTTGGGATTAGAATTGAGCAAGGATGGAAGGTCACATGAAAAATATTTACTTTTGGCTGTAGTTATTGCTTCACAGTATGTTAATAGATAACTTTTATATTCCTGCCTTGTCTCCTGTGTACCGGCGCGCTTAGCCCGTTTGTACAGATACTTTTTCCTATTATGCTGTTGTCTAAGAGACTTTGTGAACCATGGGTTTCATATATCGTTTTTGATAGTGATTACCGGTACATGTTTGCTTACCAGTTCCGTTATTTTATTTTTGAAACTTAGCCAGTTTTCTTCAACATTGTGTAGAATAAAGGACGGTAAGAAAGTGTGGTCGAAAAACTTTTCTAACTCAGCATTGATAAGTTTAAAATTTGTTCGAATATAATATCGAAGTTGTTTAGTGCAATGGCCTGTAAGAGATAAAGGCATTTTAATGGTAACTTGGAGTAGATTATGATCAGAACTTGGAGTAGATTATGATCTCAACTATCTTCTTGCCACCCCTTTTTAGGAGAAAGCTGGCAAGTTTTTCTTCTCGCTGCACGTTTATTCGATTTTGTTTCGGTTTCTCGATCTGAATTATTCAGAAAGGACCGCTTTATATGTTTTGACACAGCCCACGCTCCTACAGATAACTAGGGAACAATTTACAATTGCGTGACATCCGGTACCCCAAGACAAAAATAACAAAATTACAGCAAGGTAGAGAAAGCAGGGTGCGGCTTTTTGCAATCGTTGAGGGGCAAGATACGCGACTTATTTGGGTGATAAACCCGAAGACAGCGTGCTTATTGCAAGCGTGACAAAGGTGATATATTTAAAACGTCCCAATGGTTTCTCGTACGAGCTGTATCCTTTGCTTTCCCTACAATTCTGTTAACGAAAGACGTGCATTTCCAATTCCGGCAAAGGGCACTCAGCTGCCCAGTGCAACTTTACTAGATTGCGGATTGTGCCCATTCATCACGACGTGACGCAGCTGCTCGCGCAAGCACATGTTCAAGCATTGCGATGTGTGCCCAACGTATTTGTGCCCGCACGGTAGAGGGATTTCACGTATACCATGCAATACACACTTTCCCAGAAATCCGCCCTAACATGCACATTACAGTCCATCAGACACGTACGCTTGAAACACGCCTCTTTAAAAATTCAACAGGGGAGAAATAGTGCACACACCGACTCTTTGTCCACTTTGCAGCATTTATAAAGTTTTCATTTGTCATTTACAGATTTAAACAAAGTGTAATCCTTGTAGGCTTTGTTCGTACCCCGCTGTGTGAGCTTTCGCAGTTGATTTCGCGAAAAAATTCGCGAGGTCTGATTTATACACAGAGGTTGGCAATCCTCCTTGAGAAATCGTAAATCCCATTCTTAAACGAATAATAATCCAACCCTGCGGCTTCAACTGAGCTAATAATGCTAGCTTGTTTGAAGGCAACAGTTCTACTTTAAGGCGCTCACGATGTGAATATAGCCATTTGAGGTACTTGCATTGAATCTGCAGAACTCGAAGTCATTTCATCATAATGTGGCCGATCTACAAGGCATGTTTTTATAGCACCGCCATTTGTTTTTGCAGATATCGGCGCTGGCCAACGTTACTAGTTTACATGCTGGCAGCGCCACTCCGAACTTCCGTCGGTAGGCAGCAATACGCCCCAAAGGGAACGCCATACAGCAAGCGCGGCAAGGGAGTCGAGTCCATCCTTGACACCCGCTACCCTTCTCCCCAGTAGGCAGCCCCTGTGATTGGCTTGTTCTTGTCCTCCCCATTGCTAGGCTGGGCCCTCTTCACATCGCTGCTCCCTCGTTACCTCGCCTCGCCCCATGATAGACACAACAAATAACAGTGTAAGTGGTAAAATATCCGGGCGCGGGATGTCCTCGTGCCTGCTGCTCCTACGAAGTAACCACAAGTATGTACGAGGTCTTCGTACCTGCTGCTTGCAGTACTGCTTGTACTGTATGCAAAAAATACATATTTCAAGCAACCTCTGAAGACTATTATGTCTATGTCTCCATTGTCTATTGGGGGTCAAATAACAATCTGCTGTGTTCTCGCCAGTGAGGAAGAGATGGCAATGAGTTTACAAGAGACAAGCAGCTTCCGCTGCAAACCATGACTAGCTTGACGTGAGGCTAATGCCGTACAACGATTTCATGTCTCTCAGTAGACAGAAACACCGCAAGCAGTCGCACGAAGGATAAAACAGAGAAACCGAAAACAAACCCAATGCAATCAAACCTAATATAGACAGCTAATTAGGAGACAAGCTGAGCAGTTTACTCGAATTTACACTTTGCAGGCTACGGATAAAGCACACACTAAGCACATTACTTCACAATTTTTCAACTTCACACCAATACCACAATGTTAGAGATGTAGACGAGCACTTACCGTCTTTCACAACCCTAATTAATGCAATGAACACCACGCTGACGGACGCAAACGCTTTCCGCAACACTACACACACAGCATCTCAATACACCCAGCATATTTCCTCGCTGACCAACGTGCATGCAATCGTGTTTTAGAGCTTATTTAGTGTCATATTATAACAAACTATTTCTTGTCGGACCGTTTTATAGATACCCTCTCATGAGGGCCACCCAAGTAATCACTGAAGAAAGTTTTACCGCTTTTCCATTCACCACCTCTAGCTCTTAGCAATAAGACCCTCCACACCAATAGCTTGCCTTTATGAAATGGCACCATACCTTATGGTTTAGCTAAACAAGCGCACAGAAAAGAAATGGACGAAACCGTTGTATTTGGTTGTCTCTTGCCCATGAGCTAATAAGGAACACGCACAACACCCTTTGCGTGTGCACGCTGATATATGGTTTATGTAGCCTTTAAAAGGGGCCATTGGCACGCCGATCATTTGTGTTGGCAGCCCTGAACTCGCCGAACCTGTAAGGTTTCATTCCTAAACGCTTGCTCTACCAAAAACGTTCGCATTGTATTGGACTCAATGGGGAAATTCGTTTGTCTGTTTGCAGCGCTCCACGTTACTTACTTGAACAGCACAATAAACTCCCATCCTGATAAAATGTAACCATCATTGTTGTACTATTCCTTGGCGGCCGGACAAAAATGTAAACCATGACAATGTCAAATTTTGCATTCATAGTACGTGCATGTCCACAGCCCATGTTTCGCGGCCCTCATCGTCATCGTTGTCTTTGAACAATAAGTATACAGAAGGAAAAAAAGAGAGACCGAGAGGACAAATATTTCTATCTGTCAAGAAGAGGCCGATGTACGGGCAGCATTCGTTAAAGGCTGCCCTAGTCCGAGATTCCTTGATTTCGGCTGGCTGTCCTTTCTCGAGTCACCACGTTGGGCTTGTTATCCGGAGTGTGTTGCCACGCCCATACTATGTGGTATAGTGAGGCCGGGCTGTGGATAAGAAGCAGAGGGGAAAGTCCGATGCCCAAAATATCTTGGTTTGAAGTGGAAACACGTGATATTGCAACCCAAATGGACCACTTTTCTGTTTGAATGCGTATATCTTGGTCCACTACAGTAGCGCCATTTTACAAAATAGAAAAACGGTGTTTATGTCTGTTGCGTTTGTCGACCGATCAAATTTGGTGCGTTCGCTCCGCTAACTCACGATGAAGACGGCTGGATATTTTGGTCGTCAAACAATGAACACCACAGCTTTCGGCTGCTGCTGCCACTGCTGCTGCTGCTTCTGTGGCTGCTTCGCAAAATTACCACATTCGCAAAATTAAAAGTATAGGTTCAAGGCATACTGCGACGATAAGGGAACTTCATGCGACGATAAGGGAACTTCAAATGTACCCTTCCCAGACTTCTGCGTTATTTAGGAGGGGGTGGTAAGCATTACGTAAAGGCGCGTTGTGGTCTCCCAAGCTATTTTGGTTAGAAGGGCACGAAGAGAATTGTCGAACATTCGTATGCTACGCAGTTTTCCCTCAGCGAGAAAACAAACACAAAAATATACCACCTACCACCCAATACTCGTTCTGGTGGTCTACACCTACTATAGGCTCCGTGCGCTGGTGTTTCGAGCGCGACCGCAGCGCCGCCGAACAGCGGCGCCGTCGAAAATCGGATGTTGGTCACCCCGAAAGAGCGGCTTACCAGGCGGAGATTTCGCAGTCGTTGTGAAAAAGTCGAGCTAGTAGTCCGCATTTCTGTACGTATTGCTGGGTCTACGGCTCCCCAACATTTTAAAAAGGTCGCGAGGAGGCTGACGAAAAAATAGTTTATCTCGGTTCCCTTGAAATTCTGAAGCGGAAAGGCGACAGCGATGAACCCGCGCAGTGCGACGGGCTATGTAAACAACGCCGATCGACTTCTGGCCATAAGCGTTCGTTTTGCTGTTTTGTGTGAATGTGGTTTATACCCTAGGATATTGTTTCTGTGCACACCCGGTAGCAACTTCGGGGGCGTACTCCGACAGCCGGTGCCCGGCGAAACTTTCATAGTCAACGCGAACTTCATCGGGCACAATTCAGCGCGCCAGCATACACCCCGGCAATCTTACCTGAGTGCTACGGAATATGTCGCAGCGTAACGGTTGACACGAAACGGCAGTGATCCCACAGGCAAACACCGCAGCTAACGAATGGGCCATTAATATGCGCGTCAATCATCTTAAAGCAGTGACAGTGTCGGTCGTTTTCTTTTTTCTTTTTGTCACTGAGCTTATGCTTCCCTGGCATATTAGCATTACATGTTGCTTATGCTTTACCAATCTGTATCGGTTATTCCTCTTCTGTATTACGGTGCTCATGGCTGCTTACCCCTTCCTAGGTGAACGCGCGGCTCGAGGTTATGCCCGTGCGGCCTCGGCGGCTGCTTTGGCGCAGATATCGCGGCCAACTCCATACGACTAACATTTCGCTGATTCAGACAGAGCTGGCACATCGGCGTTGATACCGGCGCCAAAATTTGGCAATAGCTGCACGGTGCTCACAGTTATAAGTCGACGAACATAGCAACTGCATCAGCCCGTTTACGCGAGCAGTGGCACCCGGCCTTGCGCGTGCAGCTTCCCCCGCCTACCTCGCTTAGACTCACTGAACTCATAACAAAGTGCAGAGATGCGTGAGCCGCGTGTTTACAACAGAACTCACAACCATTCACTGTACCCGCCTCTAACTAAAAGTCGCAGCCCAGGGTCACGTCTGTGATGTGCCCAACGCCATTGCTGGAAATATCGAACGGCTCCGTTGCGTTCGCTAGCTCCTTCCGGATGCAGTAAACATCGCTTGCGGCGTGTAGCTGGCGACCACGTTTTGAGGTTTTCTTATATGAAAAAGAAAACGAGCCAATGCATCCCATCTCTCTAAAACCGTTAAAACGAGCGCGCTGGTTTGAGCAGTCATCGCAGCGTAGCACGGGCGGTACGGGGAAGGGCGCAAGCGATGACAACAACATCCGATATATGCCTCCAGTGGCCGTAGATGGCCCTATTTGTACAGGCGCTGGTGTCGCCATCATACCAGCGCACGGAGCCTATACCGTCATCACTCCTAATACAGGGATGAACTTTAACAGAATGCAAAGAACGCTTCATTTCATCAACGCGGTCCTTGCTCTTAATACTATCACGAGCAGTTAAACGACCTGATGAAATGATTTTAATAAACTGCACAAAAGTTACAGCCGTTTTGTGTGATCATACTTTCTACGAAATTGGCCATCCCTCACTGTGCAACACCCGACGTAAAAGCCAACCCTACGAACACCATGTTTACAACTAAACCTAACCCAAAGGAGTGCTTCACCTTTAGGAGTAAATGCATTGCCCGTGGACGGAAGTTTAACCTGCTATGTAAGCCGTCTTATATTAACATATGAAGGATAGAGTGCTTTTTTTATACAGTGCTTCTCTCACCAGTTCGTGTTGCTCAGGGGTTTTCGTATCCGAGTATTTAAACGGGCTCCGCAGGGTGATGCTTCACTCTGTGCGATTCTTCCCCAAGTCACTCTCTTTTAGGACGTAATCTGCTGGGGCCTGAAAGTAGCGATGCTCGATATAAAACAAGTAACAGGAATTAGCGTGCAGCGGTTACTGCATTGCCATGAAACACACAAATTTACACAATCATTCAACATACTGCGTAAAAAATTCCTGGTGTGGGGCACAAGCAGCTTAAACTCCGATTTGTAGAAGAAAACATCTTGAGCCCCTATACGACTCCTCAGAACTGGTATATCATGCTAAAAAGAACATATTAAATGTAGTGACAGCTGGGGCCCGGGTAGACAGCTACAACAAGGGTCCGCAGGACACATGCATTGTGCTACTCAACAAAATATGCACAGCACACAAGTACGGGAAAAATAAAGTCCACCGCACCTCAGACTCTTCTGTGAGGCCAAGGTCACAAGAGTCTGTTACCAAAGTTCCATCGCAAAACTTCCCAAATCGGATATCTTACAAAATTTAGAATATTTTATAGTAGGCGCCAGTGACAACGAAGGGTTGATATATTAAGCTTGTGGATAAATTATTAAATGCTAAAAAGAGCAGAGAATATTCATAGTAAAGAAGTTTTTTTTTGTTGTGCATTTTTCACGCGGAGAATGTTTGCAGCTAATTTAAAATAACGTTTAATTTTTAACATTGCATTATTTTTAGTTATTACACATTGGGCACCAAGGCTACCTTTAACTTCCAAAATATTTTTTACATACAGAACCCACAAAGTCTTCAGTAAGAACTATAGAGGGCCAATTTTTAGAATCCTTCACTCGACAGGTTTGAAACTCGACATGGCTGTTGTGGTTTGTGCAGCTGATTTCTAGTCGACGCATAAAACAACACTGAGGCTGCGCCTTGATCAGCAGAAGCTTTCAAATGAACTAATTTTCAGTCAAAACAAAGGTCAAACAAGGTGTTTAAACGCTGTTCAAAAGTAACACATATAGGTTATGTTGCGTTCTTTAATATAGTTTGTTTTCTTTTCATAACGAAAATATGATAGCCCCATTCTTCTGGCTAGTATTCGCACTTTCCAGTGAATATAGGTGGCGCAAATGGGTATCCAAAATGGAGGACGGGACGATAATCGGGACGCCACGTAAGCGCGCGCGTCTGGAGGAAAAAGCCGATCCATGCCCATTACTGTCTCTTCAGACCATCTTTTCCATCGTCGATGATACACGAAGGTGCTTTCTCGAAGGCAAAGCAGTTTATAACGCCAGTCGCACAGTGTTTCGCGGCATTAGGGAGGCCACCGATGACATGCTGGGCATCGAGGCATTGTGCCTGCAACCGAATGGCGTCACCCGCCAACCGCACTGCGTGAACGTTTGTTGGCACTGCAGGTTCTGTAATGGAGGCTACCCTTTATTTCATGTCTTAAAATTGTTCAAGCACACTTTACGAATATTTATTAGCCGCAGCAGAGCTCGGTAGACGCAACCGCGCTCAGCGTTTTGTTATTGCCACTTGCGCAGTTGTGTCGGGTTAAGTGCGAATAAAGCGAGTATATGATAATTTTGCGGGCGATTTTTACAAGGTAAGATCTAACGGCGTTTATGCAAGATACAGGTAATAATAAAAATACCGAAAATACATATCAAACGGTGGCTCCTCTACGGCCGGGCCTGTTACATCAGCTGTGTTGTGCTTTCATCGCGCTGTCGGAAACGGCGATGGCGCAGTAACAAGTTTATTTATTTATTACAAATACCCACATCGCCCGTTCCTGTGGGGTGTTTGACAAAGAAAAAAAACCAGCAAATTAAAAACAGTAATCACACATAATGGTAAAAAGACAACAAAGCACGATCTCAACAAAGCACAAAATGCAACTGAAATGCAGCAATTATTAGAAGAAACGAGCACGTTAATAAAAGAACAATGAAGTTGTCCTATTGGTTCTTGGCTTCAATTTCTTCTCGTGCGTGCGCATAGGAATATAATGTGACCGCACGGCAACTTTCTTCAACCGTGGTTTCAGTTGCTGCAGCAAGACCATCTATTATTAAACGACACACTCAACCTGCACGAAAACACACCATCAATAACGAGAGAGCTAACGAAACTTACGGATACTTCTCCAGCAGAAGTCAGCTTTCGTGAAGTGACTACTGCAAACCCCAGTGTGTTGCTGACACCTTTTCCAAAGCCGAGCATAGTTAATCAAACATTTCGGGCTTTTTTATCTCTAGGAGATGTATGAACGGTGGCTTTCCCGGCAATGATCCATTTCTATACTGCAGTACACAGCACATTCAATTGCTTTTTGGTTTTTCGCTCTCAATCCCCACGTTTACAAACGCTCCGGCAGCCTTCACCCGGAAACCGATCATCTACACACAGCTTCCGAAAAAAGGCGCGCAGTGGCGCCACCATTGCTGGAATGTGCGAATAAATGGTTGCGCTGTGTTCAAAGACCACAAAGTAGCAGTGTTGTACGGAACCCTGGAGTTTCGCTAAAGTTAATGACATGATAATTACTATTATAACACGTAACGTTCAACGGAAACCATGACATCGTCGCCTAGAAACAACGATGGATGTAGGGGAATATGTTGTCTGTAGAGTTCTCTGAATTGTTTGGGTCGTGTTGAGTGAAGTGCCTTGCATGTGATTAGTATGTGCACTACGGATAGGGCATCTCCGCACCTACTGCACTGGGGTCTAGAAGATCCCGTCAGCAGATACGAGTGCGTCGCATGGGTGTGCCCTATCCGCAGCCTGCCCAAGGGGACTTCCGTATGTCTGTTATGTGAGTCAGCTGTGTACCGTCCCAAGTGTGGCTTTATTACATGTAGTTTGTTGTCTGTTCGTCCAAGTGTGTTTGCCATGTTCTGCGCAGCTGTTGTCTTATGTGAGGCTTGAGGTCTGTGTAGGGTATCGTTGTAATGTCTGCAGTGTTCCTGAGTGCAGCAGCAGCGGCCCTCTCGTCTGCCAACTCGTTCCCAGCGATCCCTTCGTGTCCTGGGACTCAGCAGAGGACCAGCTCATGCTTTTGTGCATACACGGACATGTTAGTGTTGAATACAAGATTAACTATGTGGTTTTTGGGGGCTTGTGCGATGACAGTGAGCGAACAACACTCAAAGAATCTGTATAGATGATGGAATTGGGAATTTCATTTTCAAGAATGTGTCGTACAAACAGTAAAATTCCATACGCTTCTGCTGAAAAAATTGTTGTGTGCACGCTCATGGTTCTGGCTGCATTGAAATTTGGACCATGAGCAGCGCCCGACACCATAGTGGAGGTTTTAGAAGCGTCACTATAAAATTCTGCACATGTGTATTTAAACTGCAAAGACAGAAAGTGCTGCAGTAGTGCAGATCGTGGTACCCGATTTTTGTCCAGTGTAATAAAAGAAAGGTCGCACGAGACAGCACGATCTTGCCAAGGCGGTAGACTGTTTGAAAAGAATGACGTGCACACATCTAAAAACGAAGCACTGAGATCCGAGGCTCGCTCTTTCACTATAAGTGAAAAGGGCATAGGAACGGATGGGCGATTTACAAAGAGCAGAGATGTTGATATATGGTTAAAGAGAGGATAAAAAGGATGATTATTCAGCGACGAAATTTTAAAAGCATAAAACAAGGCCATGTACGTTCGTTAGTTCTCATCATCATCATCATCATCATCACCAGCCTGTCTACGCCCACTGCAGGGCAAAGGCCTGTCCCATTATTCTCCAATTACCTCGGTCCTGTGCCAACTGTGACCAATTTATCCCCGCAAACTTCTTGATCTCATCTGCCCATCTAACTTTCTGCCGCCCCCTGCAACGCTTGCCTTCTCTGGGGATCCACTCTGTTACCCTTAATGACCAGCGGTCATCTTGCCTTCGCATTCGTTAGTTCTCAAGGCTCCACTTATTACACTCGACATAAACACTCTCAGCAGGGCTAGTGCGAAAAGCACCCGACGCAAGACGAAGGCCCAAGTGTAGCACTGGGTCAAGAATTGGCAAGGCTGTCTTAGTCGCCGACCCATACACCACACTGCCGTAGTCCAAACGAGACCCAACCAAAGCAGTACACAAGCGAAGCAAGAGTTCTTTGTCGGAACCATAGGATTGTGGGAGAGAACCTTAAGTATATTCATTGTTTTGAGACATTTATTTTTAAGTTCCTTGATGTGGGGAATGCATGTGAGTTTGTGGTCAAACATCACACCTAAGAACATCTGCTCCTGGTTCACAGGAAGCGACACGCCATTAAGATGAATGTCTGGGTCCGGATGGACCCCTCGCTTCCTGGAGAACACAACGCAGGAACTTTTTGCAGGACTCAATTTAAAAACATTCTTGTCTGCCCAGCCGGCAAGTTTCTTGACACCAAGCTGGACTTGACGTTCGCAGATTGACATATTACTTGATTTATAGGATAGCTGGTCGTCATCTACATACACAGAATATGAGATTGTAGGTGGCAATGCCTTCCCAAGGGAGTTCATCTTAACTATGAAGAGAGTGCAGCTTAACACACCACCTTGTGGCACGCCATTTTCTCGCACGTGAATCCTTGAGAGTGCACCACCTAATCTCACCCGAAACGTTCTTTCTGGCAAGTAACTGACAAGAGTGTTTAACATGTTCATTTCATTTTTTTCATTTCAGTTTCATTTTATTAGACAAACAGACACCGAGACACCGAGACACCGAATGACTTGAGGTCACTGAGGGTCCCGTACCACCAAGCGTTTGTCGCATGCCTTCTCGAGGTCGAAAAACACAGTTACACAATACTGTTTATGAACGAAGGCATCCTTTATATACGATTCCAGAGCTACAAGTTGATCGTTCGTGAATCGCCCCTTCCTGAAGCCTGCCTGGCAGCTCTCGAGAAGACCGTTGTATTCAAGGAAGTACACGAGCCTGCGATTTATCACCTTCTCTAGAAGCTTGCACAGGCAGCTCGTCAGGGCTATTGGACGGTAGCTTGAGGGGGACAACGGGTCCTTTCCCTCCTTCAAAAAAGCCACTACTATGGCCTCCCTCCAAGTGTGTGGAATGTGTCCCGAAAGCCATATTTTATTATATAGATGTAGAAGTGTTACAAGTGAGTCTGCGTGTAGGTGTTGTATCATTGTGTATGTGATGTTGTCTGGGCCAGGAGCTGAGGGTTTACACGTTCTCAGAGCAGCCCTCAGCTCATAGAGTGAAACCTCTGAGTTATAAGAAGATGTTGACCCATTGTTATCTAGTATAGGCTTCTTTTCGGCCATTTGTGTTTCATGAAAGTCTTTGTGTAGTGTGATGAACTGGACACGTGTTGGAAGTGTTGTGCGAGTTTGTCAGCCTGGTCTTCGAGTGTGTCCACTGTTGTGCTGACCAGAGGCAGGCTGTGTGTTTGTTGTTCTTTGAGTTTGCGTAATCTCGTCCATACTTTCCGTGTGTCTGTGTAGGAGTTTATTGATGTTATGAAGGAACGCCAACTCTCTCGTTTTGCCTCACGGCGCACACGTTTTTCGTATGCCTTGGCCCCGTTGAACAAGAGGAGGTTTCCCGACGTGGGGTACCGACGACGGATATCCCACACCTTGTTCTGGGCCTCTCGCACCCGCCTACAGTCCTCATTCTACCACGGCCGCCGCTGGTTCCGCGGGGCAACAGAGGCGTGGGGAATGGACTCTTCGGCGGCGTCGAGAATGTGCGCCGTGAGCAGTTGGGTAGCTTTTTCAACGTGTACGTGTCCTATGGATGTGTGGTGCAGTTTAGATGTCTCTGTAAATGTATTGCAGTTAGCTCTTGCTTCATTAAACTTTTTATTGGAAGATGAACTGCTAGGGCCTGAATTGCAGAACCAATAGCCAGGTTAAGATATGAGTATGTGTTGTGACCTATGTTATGGTATATAGGCTGTTTATTGTTCAAAATGCATGCTCTTGAAGATGTAAGGAATTTCTCAATCAGGCGACCTCGGGCATCCGTTCAGGAGGAGCCCCAAAGAGAGTTGTCTGCTTTAAGGTCGCCTGTCAGAATGTACGGTTCGGGCAGCTGGTCGACCAGCGCCTCCAAGTCAGAGCTCCAAAGTGCATAATCAGGACGAATGTAAATGAAGCATACCGTTACCAACCCATTAAAAATTATTGTGCGGATGGCTACAGCCTCGAGGACGGTATTTAAGGTGACCGGGTGGCATGCTAAGGATTTTCGAGCTATTATGGTCACACCGCCAGAAGAGTGTGTGCAGCCATTCCTGTCCTTTCTGTATACCAGGTCTATTCAAGAAATTTGTGTGTTTGGAATTCAGATGTGTTTCCTGGACACACATTACACATGGCTGATTGGCATGCAGAATGTCATACACGTCGTCAAGATTACTCAGAAGGCCTCTGCAGTTCCATTGAACTATGTTTTCTCTTCCCATTATTTAGTGTGAGAGCTACTGGAGTTTGTATGTCTATCTGTCGTCTTTCGGTGCTGTGACTCTTGCATTGGGCTTTTGGGGCCTTTCTGTAGGCTTGGACGTCAGAGGACGCTCCTTGCGCTGCGTTGCAGGCAAGAACGGCATGACGTCCATCTCGTCGTCCGATGTCCTGGGTGTGCCCTTGGAACCTGGCCCCCCGGACGTGGGCCCTCTTCGGGGGCCCTTCGTTTGATTCGCCACCACCACAGTTGTCGGGGGCACCAGAAGGGGCACGGGCGGTGCGGTGGCGGTGGAGGCCGGTGCGAGGCCCCTGGTGTCCATGGCACCCTCCAACGCAGTGGAGGACGGGGAGGCAGGGACGGGAGCGGCACCGGTCCCAACGGAAGAGGTTGCCACACTACCGCTGCTGGCTCAGCGAGCGGTGCGGAGGCGGGTTGGGCTGCCATAGGCAACCCAGGAGGGGGGGGAGAAGGGGCGGGGACGGGACCAAGTCCGACTCGCGGTACTGGGTCCCCGCCGAAAGCAGACGCCGCTCCGCCCCCCGGCGAGCTGCGTCGGCGTACCTCCCCAGGGGGAATTAGGCGAACCTCTTTCGCTCCTCAGGAAAGGTGATGTTTTCCGTGACCTTGATGTTTATTATTTTTTCTCAAGTTTGAACCACTCGCAGGTTTGCAAATACGCAGCGTGAGGTCTTTGGCAATTGGCACAGAGCAATCGATTGGTTGTACAGTCATCCGTGAGATAGAGTTGGGTACATTTAGCGCAGGTTGGCTGCCCCCGAGACTAGTTAGTACCGTACCCGAACCGCTGGCACTTGTAGCAGCGACGCGGATTCTTGATGTACGCTCGGACGGAGCACGAGATGAAGCCGGCTTTAATGGATTCAGGAAGTGTGGAGTGGTTGAAAGTCAAGATTAGATGCTTTGTGGGGATTTCCTGCTTGTCTCGTCTGATGGTTATACGCCTCACTGCAGTTACACCCTGATCTTTCAGGCCTTTCAACAGATCAGCTTCGGTCCCATTCAACAAATCGGTCTCCGAAATCACACCCTGACAGCTGTTGAGGCTACGATGGGGAGTGACTCTGATTGCCAGATCTGCCATGCAGGTTTGCTACAGGAGGTTAGCGGCTTGCTGCTGCGTCTTGACATTGACTAGGACTTCACCGGTACGGACTTTCTTAGCATCGAACGATTTTCCGAGGATGCCTTCCAGGAACTTCGTGATCAAGAATACGGACATGGAAGAAACAGGGTTTGTTTTGTCAACTGCCTCTATAACCAAGAATCGAGGATAGTTGTCAGGTTTCGGAATGTGGATTGTTGGATGGGATGGAAAGGAACTTCGGTGCGGCCCCTTTTCGGGGGGCGATCACGTTTGGGGAGGGGTTTGAATTATCTATATGGCATAGGAAAAAGCAGGGACACCGGGGTACTTCCTCTTTTGACCTTACCCTGGTAGTCAAAGAAGCCCCGGAGCGCCCTGTCTGGTAGACAGGCAGGGAGCCCATCGGCCGCAGCTTGACCAAGGCTTCGACGGCCACCGTTTACGGCTTCTACCCTTCACCTTTGAACACTTCGCCACGGTTGGACACAGTTTATGTTTGGGAGCTCGGAGTCCGCGGTGTCGCTGCGCACCATCACCATGAATACTTAAGGTGCCCCGTGAGGGGGATATTTTTAAAATAACCTTCGAACAAAACATGGTTGACACCAATGGTGGAGTTAAAGTCCTGTAGGCATATAGGGTGTGATTTTGAAAACAGTCATTGAAAATATTCCTTTATAGCCATTTGCAATAGTTTGGGCACAATCGCCAATATAGGAATTTTTTGGCACTATAAAACCAGCATAAAGTCTTTCTTGCCCCTAATTCGGGCTATTATGCCAAGGCGCGATATAGAAACCGGGCAGCTGGACGGGTGGCGCAACCACTCGGCGCTTCCCAAGTTAGTGGAATTAGCCTGTGCATCTGACTACGCAGCCTCCCGCTTTTTCTTGAGTGATTGCTTCGGTGCTCTCAATGCTTTGGTGGTGTGGTGAGCGGACATGTGCGGTGGGACGAAGTCTAGACAGATGTGTTGGGTTCTTGGATGTAATAACGCCTACGTAAACTTGTCGGACGCTTATAAAGTTGGGTTTGGGGCTGCAATGATATGAGCGCATTTTGCAGCTATCTACGCTTGGTTCTACCCATCCTGATTACCATGAAAGTACTGTTATTAAAATTCATTTCTTCTCAAATGCTCTAAAGGCTACATAAACCTGATGGACGCTCCTAAGTTTAGAAGTGGGGTGTATTGACATGAGCGCTTTTGGCAGTGCTCTGCGCGGACTACGCGCGACCTGAGTATGAGTAAAACTATTAATATTACTATTCATTTCTACCACTTTAAATTATCCTCGCTGGTGTTAACGACTCCGGTTTCCGCGCCAGCCTTCAATCAGCGATACCGCGATGCATGTGCTCTGCAGAGAAAGGCACTTACGTACCAGATAGATTACCATGTGGCGACAGAAACGTCGTGGCAGTTTACTTTTTGTTTCTGTAACCGTGAGCTTCGTGACTTCGGTTTTGGTGAGCGTCATTTTGAGAGTATGCGAGCGTGAGGGCCGAAGCTGAACTACAACGTATGTAGAGGTCATTTTATCAAGTGTCAAAGTTATTCAACCACCTAACAGCCTAAGCTTCAAACCATCCCCCCACCCTTTCTCATTCTACTACCTGCGTGAAATAAAGGGTAGTACCTAGAGGTAAAAAACGTGGCAGGGTTAGCGTCAGCCGCCTGTGTTTAATAATGCTTAAGTAGCATTTACCGAGTACCTAAAAAGCAGAGTAACTTCTTCTGGAAAAACCAAAACGCGTGACTAATTTCCTTAAATAGGGGTGTATCTGCCCGAGTCCTCCAGAACAGATGCATTTACGACACGCTGGTAGCAGTTCGGATTTCGATAGGGGTGCACGTAAGTGCAAAATTAAACAGCAAAATCATTCAGCCTTACGTTTAGCGACGACGACGGTTGAACGCGAAGCTTTCTTGCGAAAAAGAAGGCGAAATGGTCAAAGTCACAGACACTGCATTCAAAAGACCAAACTGCGTGCCGGTCATAATCAAAGCTCAACTAGTCAATGTTTACATCCAGAAGGCAAACAAGGAAGTCCACACGAGAAAGGTTTGCGATAAACCATCATCGTCGTTTGATAGACTAGTGCATAGTGCATACAAGCGTAGTGACTGGCAGCTTGTGAAACGACCGCAGCATTCAGTCGTGGAACTGATTACAGGTTTTCGGCCCCTTCCTGGATCTTGACCATCAGCCGCGCAGGAATCGCTTTTTGAAAAACCATTAACCAACGAGCAAGCAACCATTGCAATTATTGTAAAACAATGCTTTTCCACGAAAAGCAATACCGCTCCACTATCATGTGGTATTTATTCGGTAAACGATTTACGATTACTGTACGAAGCGTATTTCTATGAAATTAAACACGTTTCTTCTGTAGGTAATGCAGTTACGCATGCGTCGTCTATATCAATTTGTCTTAATGTAAATCTTAGAAGGCAACCCGAAACTTTGTCTTTCGCTTGTGCACGACGCTGTTTCGTCATCAACTGCGAAAGGCGAGTGGCGCTGCATTCGTAAATCGCCTGCGTACGCCGGCTTTGTAGGAGCATTAACTTGCAATATATTCCTCGATAAGCCAAACTGCATGCAGCCATGAAACATTTGCACGAAGAAACGGATTCGCACTTCCAGCTTGACTTCCAATTCGGCGCATTGGGCGTCAACTGCTATTTGTAAATACTGAAAATGGGCGTAAATCACGCACAAACCTGCCTCGTAAATGTCCCTTCCACGCTCAAGATTTACCGATTTGAAAAAAAAGTCCTTTTGTTTATTCGCGCTTTGCAAGGTGCACTGCAGCAGAACGACAGAACGCTATGCACAACAAAGCTGCTGTGACCACCACTGTCATTCCGCTGACGAGCGGTTCTTCACGGGTGTCGCTGTTCGCTGATGCGACGGTGGTGCCCCATAGGGGCAAGGAACAAAATAGGTATTTGCCTAAAATGCTGTCTCTATTTATAACTCCAGTTGTTGGGCAATACTGAACTTGTGAATATTCAGTGGTATACATCTCCTTATATTTCACCTATCTTCCTTACTCCGTAGCTTTGAGAAAATACCCAGCGCGGTGCACCTTCAGTAATCTTGGTGACGGCATTGGTGCCACCGGGGACCCTTGGGCCCCAAACGTAACCTGTAGTCCACCGTGGCGATGTGTTTTTAGGTGGAGAATAAGAAACTATCAACTGTCAAATGGAATGGTTTAGTGTTTAATTTTGACATGTCTTTGAATAACCAATCAGCGCACCCTGTTAAATTTACGTAAACCAATATCATATGCGCTTAACAATCGTTTTTGGGATTGTATTTGTAGTTTTTACTTCTGTACCGCCTTCTTGAAAATCAAAATCAATTGTGTATTGAGATCAGTTCGTAGGTCTGCAATGTATGGTGTATTGCATGAGTCGCACGTATATGTTTTATAGTTGTTATGAATTCCCGATTTTTTTTGTTGTCCAAACAGGCAATGGTATGAAAATATATTTGAAAACATGAAAATCGTATACTGTGCATGCCTTAACATGCCCTACGCTCACGATATTGATTATTTGTTTCAAAGCACAGACGCTACAAAACCGAACAGGAGCACTGTTGGGGAGGGCTCTGGAAATTTTTTTGACCACCTGGGTATGTTTCATGTGCGCCGTAATCTCGAACACTCGGGGTGTTGCGGATTTATAATTTACCGCCAACATGAACATCAATGATGATGTGAGAGACGCCGACAACGAAGTGGCACGTTCACGCACCTGGCGATGCGTGCGGGCACGTTCGCTCGTGATGGAGTTCGGAACGCTGCACTTGAACGACCGTGCACGGCTTTGCGTCGCTCTCTTCACGGCGCCAATAAACCCTGAAGATCGGCTTTCCCGACTCGTAACACTGGTGCCGAAAACCCGGGAAGCAAGCCAGCGTTGCGGCGAGCCTTCTCCTGACGAGCTGGGTACGACTTTCTTCAGCTACGACCGGCATGGAACGTATCAAGAACAAGCGCGCCTCACGGCGGGCTATGAACACGAAGATTATCAGAGAGGTGGACCAGCTGCTACAGTCTCAGCAGTTGGGCCTTTCCGCCCTTCTTGTCATTCACGGACGTCTCCGAGCAAGCAATTCAGCATTGTCTGCACTCAACGCCGAGCTCGAAGCCCACCTGACCGACGACCAAGCATCCGAGGACTACGCTTCTGTCATGGAGTACGAAGACGCAGCGAACAGCGCCCTGGCGTTACTTGAGCATCATATGGACGTCCTGAAATCTTCTTCTACGTCGCAGACTTCTTCTTCTTCATTGGATGGCGCCAGCGGGGACCGAAGAGCTTAGAATTCGGGCGCACAAGCTTCGCCTGCTACCCGTGAGTTTGGAGCACGTCTCCCGAAACTAGAACTGTTGCGCTTCGATGGAGCAGTAACGCGGTGGCAGCCTTTTTGGAATATGTTTTGAATATGTTTTTGGAATATGTTTGGAATGCCGAACTTCATTGTCTTTCCGAACAGCGAATACATTCTAAACTTAAATTCATGTATCTCCTCTATCATGGGAATTATACAATATCCCGATCAGACCATCTTCTTGAACCTTTCAGGCATTCCACGAGAACTAACCACAATAAGACATTACGAATGCCATCAAGTCACAACAACATCCACAAAAACTCTGTTTTTCCGTCATCAATTGCATATTGGAATCAACTTCCATCAATAACTGTGAACGGTGACACAGTAGAATCCTTTATTGAAAACATTAAAACTATAAGTTTCGAACAATAGACGCAAATGTACTAATAGAGGATTTATTGTAAGCAGTTTTTTTCCCTTCGATTTTATTGTACTTTTCCGCATGATTCTGAACTTTGCAATCTGACACTTGTTTTGACTACTAGGAATTGTATAGTTTTTTTTTTCTTCTTTTCTTGGATTGTGTCTGTACCTTTCTGTACGTGACATCGTTGTTTGTATTACCCATTGTACCACTCCTGCTTGGACCGAGAAGGTCTGCAGTATTCTGAAATAAATAAATGAAATAAATAAAAAATGTTTTCACATTCCGTCCATGAGAACCCCAGGCTGTCCAACACCGACCGCTTCCACTACTTAGTTTTTCTTCTCGACGGAGCTGCTGCGGAAGCCGTTGCGGGCATTCCAATTACAGAGTCCTCGTACTCAGACGCCCTAGATGTCCTAAAAAATCGTTTTGGAAACGTAAAGCTGATTGAGCAAAAGCACTTAGAAAACCTGCGGATGCTCAGGCCTGTCGATTTATCTAGTAACGTGGCCGCTTTGCGGAAGCTTTACGATTCCGTGAAGATGAACCGGAGATGACTAGAAAGCCTGGGAATCGGCATGTCATCATACGCGGCTATGCTGAATGAAGTGCTTTTGAAGGTCATACCTAGCGACATTGTCGTGGACTACTTGAAACGACAGAGCCTTGCTGCGAGCACATCTCCTACGAGCAGTCAAGCTTCGTCGGAACAGGAGATTGAACATCTGCTGTCTTTTCTGCGAGTGGAAGTAGAGGGCCGAGAAAGAAGCTGTCAAATCAACAAGCCACCGCGAAGTCATGACGCCGAACGCGTATCTAAGAAGCAGCCGTCTATTCCGGCTGCTGCGGTTCTCCACAACAAGGCAGAGACGTCTGCTTGTTTCTTCTGGGCCGCTACGGATCACAGGACTGAAGAATGTTCTGGCGACCTTGAATTGGCTGACAAGCGAACTCCCATGTCAAGTGACGGCCGATGCTTCAGGTGCACCGGAAAGGGACATATCGTACGGAGTTGCCGAAGGAAGGTGCAATGTCAATCATGTAAGCGCCGACATGCCACCACGATGTGCAGCTACCGCAGCGCTAAGATACCTTCGTCGGAATCGGCTGGAAAAACGCGACAGGCAGCGATGCACATTGCCACACGCAAATCAGCCGTCCCGCGACTCGTCAACGACGTCCTGCTACAGACGTTTAGGGCGTGGATGATGACTTCATCCCGTTGCTGCTACGTGCGTGGTGTTTTTGACAACGGCAGCCAACGCACTTTCATTAGGCAAGATGTTGCCTCGAAGTTAAATTTGGTTGCGATTGGCGAGAAGGATCTGGTAATCAGTGCTTTCGGACGATCTGGGTGTCCTAGTCAGAAGTGCAAAGTCGTCGCAGTGACCGTTGGGAATCAGCATGACAGCGCGTCTGTGGACATAGAAGCAATCGTCGTGCCTTTCATCTGTGAAGAGATGGCTGAAGCACCGAAGGACAACGCGCTTCTTCAACGCCTGATCGCCGAAGGGAAACCACTAGCTGACGCCATCGCCTTTCCAGGCGTAGAGCACGAACAAGGAGTGAGCCTACTTGTTGGCTCAGACCAGATCTGGAAGCTAATGCCGAAATCGAGCGAGGTGCAGTGGGAAGAGAAGAATCCATCCCTAACCGCCATCAATACGAGCATGGGATGGACCCTACAAGGTCCGTTATCACTAAAAGAGAGCAGTAAAAGCAAAGGCAGCAGCCTTGTGTGTGTTCTCCGCATGGACACGCATGAGAACGAAGACCTCTCTTGTTCTCTTCGGCGGTTTCGGGAGATAGACACCGTTGGTCTAAAAAACTCTCCGAACTCGCATCCCGGTGAAGACGTATTGCGCAAGTCTGCAGATTCAATACGGTTGGAAAATGTGCGCCATGACATAGAAGTGCGATGTGGGTCCAGACCAGTATCAATGTCCGGCTACCACAAGACTGCCCTTTTGAGCGCTCACGGAGTACCTCCACAACTTTCTTGAAACGAAGAAGGCGTAAGACCGTGCGATAAGGCTATGAGGCGACACCAGAGGCCTGACCACCCGGAAAAAGTGGTGAAGGGAACGCGTGGCTCAGATGATGCCTACTACGTGCCGCACCGTGAGGTTCTCCGAGAGGTGTCAAGAGCAATTCGATTTTATACTGCATCCTTACGTGCTTTCGGAACCTCTTCCAGGAAGAACGGTATTAAATAGAGACTGAATCTCAGCGTGGCCCCGGAAGAAAGAAGACGCGCGGTACAACTGCCGGAAGGTGGCCGTTGTACCCCCCTAATTAACACTGCTCGTAAGCGACTTCCTCATCGTGGAATCAGAAATACTCTTGCTGAAAGACGCAAGGCCGCCCAGGTAGTTCAAGACACCGACTGTGTGCGAAGAAGATCCTCCGACGCTGCAAAGCCTCCCCATGTGTTAAGCTGCAAACTGCGAGAACTCTCGTTTCATCGTTACCGAGAGACGGAGTCAGCAATATGCTTGCAACGCCTTAGACACTTGGACAATCGGTGAAGTGTAATAGCAAATAACGGTAACACTAGGACCGGTATAGTACAGCTAGTATGCGTTAGAGAATGATCTTAACTTGTGCAAATGTTGTGACTGCCGTTGTATCTATGCGAGTGAGCATTTGTGTGCCCGGAGGATGTTGCGGATTTATAATTTACCGCCAACATGAACAATTATGATGACGTGAGAGACGCCGACAACGAAGTGGCACGTTCACGCACCTGGCGATGCGTGCGGGCACGTTCGCTCGTGATGGAGTTCGGAACGCTGCGCTTGAACGACCGTGCACGGCTTTGCGTCGCTCTCTTCACGGCGCCAATAAACCCTGAAGATCGGCTTTCCCGACTCGTAACACGGGGGTTTTCGCTTTTCGTTTCCACCAGAAAAGCGGCCGCCGCTGCCGGGTATCCAACCAGCGTCCTACCTTCATTTAGGGGTCCCTCTGTTGTGTCGAGGGTTTAGCACTAAGTATGGTGAGCGGCTGCATTCCTATATCCCTCCTACCCTGAAATCTCATTCCTATAACTTTCTCTTAGCACCCGTGGTCAACTTAGAGACGCTGGTTTTAAACTACATGATTGAACAATTTTTGTTGAATCAATGTTGATGAATGAAGGTGTTGAATCTATTGTGGTGCTTTTATTCCCCAAGTCCTTTTGCGTCCGTTTTTATTTGTTTCTTTTTTTCTTTATAATTGTCAGACATTGTTTCTCTTTCTTCTTATTTTTTTTCTTTTTACTTTTTAAATCATTCGTCGGTGATGTGCACCAACTACCGCGCATGGCCCCAGAAGCCTTTTTTGCCTTGGGCCTATCCGCACATGTATGCAGTGCCTTGAAAAAATGAAGAATATTATTATTGGGTAGTATTATGGAGGCACTTGCAATATGCGTGTGGAATATTTCGTTACCAGACAATTACAAGCCTGGCGCTTACAGTGCGACGCAGAACGGCAATTAAACTTGTTGACATGCCAAACCCTGCCCCTAAATGATGTTAGAGGTACCAGGTTCCCCGTTATATACAAAAATCATTTCGAGACTTGAGCTAAGAGGGTATTATAAAGTTAAAAACAACAAGGGTCTTGAAAAAAATCCCACAATGCTGATGCTAGACCCAAGCCGCTCTGTCTGAAATGTAAAACGTTTGCACTTAGGCTACTGATGCCGAACAGCGCAAGACCTTTAGCCGTTGCTGAGAAGAACGGAAAGGGTTTTGTAAGCGAACAGCTCAGTGGTGCTGGATGCGTACAGATACTGCCGGGCTTCTATACTTAACAAAAAAGAATATCGTTGGGCACGTCATTATCCAAGCAGTTAATTTTCCATCTCGTTTTCATGCAGTACCTATTGCGTGAGCGCACACTCTGTGAGCGAAACTTCCGCTGGGACAGGGCCGGTACAGCAGCCAAGAATTGTTACCCTACGTCATCCTCCTCAAAAGAGACCTTCGGTGGTTAGGAGCAGCATGTCGCACTAACGGCGCGTCAGTAAGCCAAGTAATTGCGCCACCCACTGCATCCCTTCTTTCACCATCACAGTACAGGAACATATGCGCGTTTGATCTGTCGAAGCGCTCGCGATACATCTCAAGTAGTTTTGCACGCCAGATGGGATAATCGAAGAACCCTGTGGAGCCACCCTACAATAGCACCTCCGACGGAGGGCGACTGTTGGAATCGCGTAAAAAAAACTTCATCGTTTAGTAAGCGTCGCCTTTTGCCTTCGTGCTCATGGCAATTTCAGGAGCGATTCTTACCTGAGCGGCTCCCTGAAGTTATTGTTTACTCGCTGTCGCATGTAATGTATTACGGCGTGCCTTTGCTTTCACCAAGGCTACAATTTCAATAAAAAGAAGTAAGTTGTGAAAACCGCGTGGCCTGAACCAAAATATTGCAAGCAGTTATTACATCAGTACAATTCGCCGCTGCGTTAGTTCTGTAATGTTCGCATTATTACGAACGTAAAAATTACCACCTCAGCTACGTTAATTTTTCCTGTTGGCGGTTTTCACATCCGGAAACAAGTATTTATTGATATGCTGGCGTTTGATAAACACAGGTTCATAACCAGACGGTTATGTAAGATAAACTAGCAACCTTTCCGGAATGAGAACAATTGCTTAGAAAGTGTTTTTTGATTTCGATTTGGGCAAATGCTTGGCCTTGATGCTTATGTAGGTAAAACAAGTTCGGTAGACGAACATGTACTTCTGCCGTCTGAAGTAATTGTAGCACGGCAGCGGTGGCCGAATCGCATTGGAGCACCGTGTAGCAGCACCGGCGGTAAACAAAAGGAACAGAACACGCATGCATATGCATACTTGCCCACGGCAACACCCCGCCTATACTTCTCAACCCAATTTCTTTAACGCGGCGTCGAGCTTGTTCGCAGCGCACTAATCTTGGTGATGGCGCTGACAGCAGGCCCACCTAAAAAGATTAGAAAAGAACAACTGTCACTTCAGTTTCCCGCGATTGCGACGCTTCTCCTGCCGCTGGAGTGCACTGAAAGTGTGTGACAGACGCTGCCCGACACCGCGTGTGCTATAAGCGGCATCGCTGATCCCTGAGAATAATGCTCGAAGCCGCGTTAAAAGAAGTGGGTTGAAAAGTATACATGGGCTATCACTGTGGGCAGGCGCGCATGTGTGTTCTTCTCCTTTTAATTTACTGTTGATATAGCCACACGGCGAACCAATGTGGTTCGGCCACAGCTCCCGTGCTCCATTTACTTCTGACAGCACCTGTACAGTCGAAGGCAACTTTTACAATAGCCTGCGAGCGCATGGAGACCAATTGTCCCGCATTTTCATGCTACTAATAATTTACCGTCCCGTTCCTCAATTAAGCGCCCCCCCATAGAAATAAAGAAACCTGCGATCGCCTTGTATTTTCTCTAGTTTTTTATTAAGCGGTTGTGGTTTAATTATGCCTATTTACATGAAACATGTCGAGCGTGTGTTGGCACCGAAAGGAACGACGAAAAGGAGAACATACATCGATTGAAAATGAAGGAAAAAATGAGAACCCTTCACTTGAGGATGGACGACCAGCGAAGCTGGGCACACAAGGAATGCCCTGAGCAAAATACGTTTTCTTTGTCATGTGCAATTCCCTAGTCTTTCTAGCTAATTCGTTGATTAGAACTTGGACGCATTACAGTTCTTTTTTTGGGGCCAAACATGGGGTTGCACGTTTCCCTCCCGTGCCTCCTTAAGCCAAAGTATTAAGCCATTTGCAAGAGACCGCGCGAAACTTTTTTCTGGCCAAGGCAAGCGCCAGCCTTGAAGTTAACTTTGACACTAGTTGTACGCTGGGCGTATCGGAATTCCTACGACCGTCTCACAATAATATCGTGTTCCATAACCCAATCATCCCGTCGTCCGATTTTCGCCAATTCCCCTCCCTCCCCCCCTCATCGACGGGGAGCGACAAGGCTTTTTCCGCAAGGGCGCGGGGCGACTGACTCTGCTGCTGGACATAAGCCGCGTTCCGCGGCTTCAGGTTAACCCAAGCGCCCGCCAACAAGGCAAGTCACAATGAGCGAGAATGTTGCAGGGGTGACTTGACATGGCGAGCAGCATTGCTCTTTCGGCGGCAATCTTGAGCTGCTAGCCGCGCATCGTGGGGCCCTTTGTTGTGGATCCGAGACGCCGCTATTCAACGAGCGCTCGACGCCGGTTTACCGACCGGGCCCAAGCGCCGTCCGGTCGCTTCAACCTCGGGTGGTTCTTAGGGCTTCGGCTTTAGGAAGGTTGCACCACCCAAGTCAACTGAACCATTGCCTTTGCGAGATGAAACGTGCGTTCGCTTTGTGAGTGTAAGGACGTCAATTTCAGTGCTACGGATTTTTATGATTGGTGCATGATTGGTGCATTCCTGAAAGTGGCGGAAAAAATGGTGAAACAGGGTCTCCCCAATCTGGTTATTTTATCTCGAGCGTGCTAGAGCGCAAAGCCCTGTTCACTGAGTCAAATGCGAAGTAAATATATGTACCTAAATTTCTTTCTTCGCCCTATTTGGCCCCAATGTTTCCGCCGTGTCCGGTACAACGGACGCCATCACCGGTCACGCTACCAGATCCGTGGGATCACGTGGGATCGTCGCCACCACCGCGAGAACATCTGGAATAAGGATAGGATGGCCTTCATGAGACATGGGTTGACTCCATAGCATGGGAACTGACTTCACGGAGGCATAATTTCGAGGTTTGGTGAGTGCGAGGCCATTTTGTTTGAGGGATTACGAGGGTCTTACAAAGTGTAGCGAGGGAGGTAAAGTTTTGGCGCGAGGTTGCTTTGGTGCGTCCGGGCAAAGGATTTTCTGTAGTAACAGTTGGCAGCACTCGAGACCAGCATGAACCTGAAGTCGCTACGAAAGCCGCAACTCCTAGAGTTGGGAAAAAATGTTGGGGTGGCGCTTTGGCGAGAACCTTTCCCAGCCATTTAGGTGCCCTGCCTTCCGCGAAAACACTAATGACTTTTTTAGCGTTTCAAATAATGGTTAAGCATCTCTTCCATAGTTCTGCTAGCCGGATCGCTACAAGTATGTGCCAGAAGTACTCTTTTTTCCTTTTCTGTGTGTAGGAGGGTAGCGACATCACAGCGAATGTCACTGTAGTCCATGTTCATGTAGTAAAATTTAGTTACGCGCCTACGGTCACACCATTATCCCCGTTGTGGTTCCTGGCCACCCCCAAGATTCGTCTCGATGTTCCGTGCATTAGAAAGAAAGCCGACGTACCACCACTGGCTCTCAGACAGTTTTCTATGTAGTTACTGCACGAGCAACACCATGATTATTCCTTGGTAATGGATCAGCGGTATGCATTTAAAGTTTTAACACCTGCTTCGCGTCAGCAACACCTTTAATATGACACCCCACAAGCTCCAAGGACATAACTTCTATTTTAACAAAGTCAGTAACTATTCACGGTTAACTTCGGATGTAGTGCTTACCTAGAATTAGGGTTCATCACGGAAATATCGAATGGACACCTTATTTGCTCGTGATTGACCATTTCAAAACTGTCATTCTTTACGCGCGCAAAAAGCTCTACCTTATAGCTAAGGATAAACTTGTCCATGGCCAATCTCGAGCTTTAATGTACGTGGCTAGTGCGCTTGTAATTGTTGTTCGGAGACCTCTTGTATCGGGTTCCTATTTACTCTCTTAGCGCTTTGTATTTGTCATAGCCAAATGTATATTTTCACCGTAGTCTACGTCCATGTAGTACTGTTGAGGTACTCACCTGCGGTCAGTGGGCTGGGGTTTGAGATAAGTTACATGGAGGACGGAGGGCAGTGCGAGGGTGCATCTTTCGGGCTTCGCTTCAACGCAAGTAAGTCTGCCACCTTGTCGTGTCGCCCAACCGCGGAAACTCTGGACCCACCACTGTTCTTACAGGGGGACCAAATGAAGTGGACCACCAGGTTTATATACCTCGGTGTGACACTCTCGAATGAACCCCACTACAGCGTGGCCTACGAGGGAGACCTTTGGGGGAAGGTGGATGCTCGGCGGGCCTTCCTCTGGCCACGCGCCCTCTGGGAACGCCGTCTTCTGCTTCTCGTCGTCCACCCGCCAGGCAATGGAGACACAGAAGTGAGAGGTCGGGCGGGCTGCGGTGGGTGTGCACGGATTTATGGCAAACGAAGCTGTGCAGGGGTGCATAAATTGGTCCTCCTTGGAGGCCCGTGAGGCAGTCGCCAAGCTGGTTTTCAAGGAGAGTCTCAGCAACATTACCGGTGGACGATGGACGCGTGAATTTTGAACTATATCACCTGCCGATGTCTGCGTGCCAAGTGGGTGGCCCGCAGCAAACGCCTTAGATAACGGTACGGCCTCGCGGCGTCCCGCCTCACGGAGCCCCCATGGCACGACCGGTGACAAAAGGGGCGGGACCATGTGGCAGCCACCGAAATTGAGCGATGGAGGAAAGCCGCACAGGAGAAGCCGGTCCTGAATGTCTACGGTGGCAACAAGATGGACATGGAGACGGAGTCAATCAACGAAAACACCCGTGGGAACGGGCTCCTATGCGATGCTCACAGCAGGCCCTACGTGCCAAGTTCACAGAGGGCCTCGACACCCCCTGCAGCAGCTGCAGCCAAGCCGAGGATACGGGGCGCCACGTCTTTTTGGAGTGCACAGAACTCAAACCCCCAGCCGCGGTGGCAGTGACCCAAGACCAAGATGTTTCCGCCTTGCCCAGTGCCGGTGCGGATACGCAAGTGGCACTACCGGACCCACCCGCGATGGCGCTGGGCTTCCACGGGCGGAAACAACCGCCTTTCCGAGAAGCCGTCGAAACCACAAAAGGAGTACTGGAGCACTTGTGGCAAAAAAGCATTACGGACGGTTTAACAAGAAGTGGAGCGCAGAGCAAGATGGGTTTAAGAAAGTAGCGACAGGTATGTATTTTCTGTCGGCCACCCATTTAAAAGGGAACGGCAACAGTCTATCAGTCTGTATCTATCTATAGTCGCGGAGCGGCCAGAAGTAAGAGAACATCTTTAGGTCTGTTGATGAAAACGTGACGTCACTTGGCCTATTTTTTGGTCTAGGCACAATGCCAAAATAGCGCAGTGTTTACCGCGGTTTCCTGAGTGAACGCCTTTCGCCGCCAGTATCAGCGTGAGAATTTGTTTTGATTGCCACGAAATGAGGCAGCAGATGCGCGAATTTACCATGAATGCCAGTATTTTTCTGAGCCCCACATCCGATGAGGTTTGCGTACATACCTACTGCCACAGGTCAAGAGGGGCTTGCAGCATGCTCAGTGTTTGGTCTGCACCCGGCAGTCTCCGGCGTTTGCTGTCCGAAACAACGAAGGGTAGGCAAGGGGACATTTATGCGGATATTTTCCGAGCAGGCTCAGGAACATCTTTTTTTACGTTCGTTGGAGTTTTGGTGTTTATACTTCTGTACTGTGTATTTAAGGGGTGCGCATTATTTTTGATTGACTGCTGTCTTGGCCTCTGCGTTGTCAGTCTCGTTCCGATCACAATAAAATGTTAACAATTCTTGTATTATCTTGAATTCAAATCCAGAAGGCGCTGCATATTTGGACGAGGAACGGAGACGATGGAAAAAAATTTCACCATCTTCCCCTAGGGGAACCCTGAGTAGTATGCGAAGTAGCCATGGGGTCGACTCAAGTCCACTGCGTTCAGGTTGTCGGCAGACACCATGCTCACCTCGTCTATTATCACGCATTTCACGTTGCGGAAGGCCACGAGCAAGGTGTTCAACTCGCCGGTGGTCTTCCGAGAGAGCTTCAAATCCGCGTGCACCGTGGTTCCTGCCACCGCCACAGCCGCCTTATCGGTGCTCGCGCATATGACGAACGGGTTCTCGGTGTTATTGTTCCCGGTGTTGCTGTACCGATTGTAGAGGTCTATGGCAGGCGGGAGAACGAAGGTCTTGCCGCAGCCGGCCGGTCCGGTGAAGAAGACCCGTAACGTGAGGTGCTGACGGCGTCGTCTGCCGGTGGACGATCTCGTGCAGTACCTCATGTTGTTCCGCGTTTGTCATCCTCATCGAATTCTAGTAGTCGTCCCGGTACATGATGTCCTGGCGCTTGCACACAGCCCCGCACGGACTCGCGTGTTTGATACGGCGCACCAAGTCTTGGCTCGCGATAATGTCGGCGTCTTCGTCTTCCGGGTGGGCGATCACGGCAGGAGCAGCTGCTGCTCCTTCTTCTTCGTGTTCTTTTTCTTCTGCCCTCTTCTCCACACCGCTCTCCACGGCACTGACACTGGCGTTGACGCTGGCGTTGCAGGTGGCGTTACCGGCCGCGTTGCCCGTGGCACTCATCGCGGCGTTGCGGGAGGAGGTTCTCCTACGGGACGATAACGACGGTGGTTGCTCTCGAAGCTATCTCGTGACGGATTCTTTGGCTGGCCAATTCCTAGGGGCATCCTGCCACAATCACTATCAGCGGTGCCTTGCCAGGAATGCGTAGTGGGGTTGTGGACGCCGAACGGCAAAGAGAGGGACATAGCCCCGACCATGAGATGCTTCGCATCTAAAAGGCTCACCAAAAATTGGCGTGCCAAGCATCAGCAGCTTCGTGTATCGAATGTGTGGTTTTTCGCACTTTCCCTGGTTCTCCTCCAACTGTGCAGCACATGTTGAATTTAAATGATGACGCTATTTTCCCAAACACTCTGTGAACTATTTTAGGAGTTTTATTGTTAGCCGCGCGTAAAATTGCTGAAGGCTGTTTGAACCTGTGGCGTGTACTCCCCGAAATGCAGCACGGTATGGGCGAGATGCAGTGCCTCGAACGTAAGTATACATGCGTTTCACAACGATAATCCGGCGAGTATGTAATGCGCAAGATTAAGCGTTCCAGCTCCTCGAGAAGCTGCGTTGCATTGGGGTGTGGGACATAAATGGGAAACGTTGATGTAGGGGGGCATGCCACAACCAACCAGTAACTAAAGCAACAAAAGTAGGCTTTTCAACTTATGAACAGGATCTACAGCAAGAAAATAGGGATTGTAGAAGAAGAAGTTCAATAAAGAAGAAGAAGAAGAAGGATGATCTGCTGAGGGAACGAAGCCATAGCCAGTAGACAACTCCTGCAATCTCTAGGATACACAGCCATCCAAACAGCCCGACCTATAGCCAATCTACACCCACGAGAGGGGCAAAAGATCAAGATGGACGCCATACTTTGAATAAGAAACAGGAGAAAGAGCTAGACCAAATGCCTGCCTACACAGACGTAGAATGAGCAAACAGCTCATAGACAGCAGCATATTATAACACACTCAAGCGCTCCTACACTGAGAGTAACATAATGCACTTGCAGACGGTAGAAGAAGCAGAAATCTACGCCATAGCATATGCGATATGCCATCTCAGTAAAGAAACAGAGACGAGGAAAGCTGTCACGTTATACACAGACATACACCCCAAGTCGTGGCTCACCTGTTTAGATATATCCAAGGCACTGCGAAGAATGAATGGATTCTGGGTCATGCAGGCGCACTTGGCGATGAAGCAGCGTTCTTCCTGGAGAAGAGCACCGCCTTTGAAGCGCACTGCTGGGATCTCAGCAAAGAAGGCGAAACTCGATGTGAAACAGAATCAAGCCCACAACAGCTTCGCCTAAAAGACTACAGCAGAGCCAGACAGCAGTTACTAGTACCGCACCTACAGCAAGAAGGACACCGACATAGTACATTTAGACAAGTGCAAGGCGGTATGCTACACACACTTCCGAGATTACGTTTGATTAAAGATTTAAAGATAAACTTCTGTGTTCCACTCCTGCAATATGAACCACACAATATAGAAGTGCCCTGTTTATGTACAAATGAGACAAAAGTTCACCAAAGAGTGGCTGACCACCCAGAGGTCCAGGTAAGACAAACAGGGTCTGGTTTACTTCATCGAGAAAGCCTTCAGTGAGAGCTTGAACGGAGGCCCCGAGACTCCATGAACCTATCCAGCAGCGACATTTCCCTTTTTTTTTTCAGAAAATGAAATTTTCTCTCTCTCCCTCCCTCCCTGTGTCCCTGTATCTCTGTATAGAGAGCTTATAAATATCTTGACGAAAAAAGGCACGGAAACGTCAGCCGAAAGTGCAGCACAGTCAGAGGAGAGAACAAATTATTGCGGCAGAATTAGAGCATCTCAAGGGCTGTGAAGTTTACATAGCACTTCAGGCCCGCAATGAAGAGGCACCAGAAGCAACTGTCCGTAAATATACATTAAAGGTGAAGGGACAAAGATGCTAGTAGGACAAATATAACATAGCAGGGTACAAAGCCAGAAGTTTCAACCCATTGTAGAATAAGACTTTGTAGGAACAGGATCATGTGGAAAAATTAGAGGCGACTGCAATGAGAATTGTCATTCTTCCGCAAGTACTATGGTCGCGAATTCAACAAAAACAGAACAGGTTTATTTCCGGTGGGTAATAATGTGACTTCCCTGCAAATGGTCTTATTAATGAAGTTCTATCAATGCGCAATCGGGCCGACGTATACTACTTATTACTTCTGGTCTTGGAATTGACATGGCTACATCAGAGTAATCCTTCTCCTTTTTTTGTCAACACAAGTAGAAGAGGACTAAACCTGCCGCCTGATGAGTGTCACCTGCACATTTGTGGAAATATTAGTGTGTTCTGCAATTCTTGTGTAAGGTTTCGCAGAAATGATTCATAGCAACTTATGCACTCATTTCCTGACAGCAGCAATACCTGAATTGGCGTTTTTGTACTTTTTTGTCGAATATTCCACGAGGCTTCTGAATGCAAAAGTGGCCTGTTGTTTGGCACGAGTACATAAATTTAGACCCCCCGCTTGCTATATATATGGTCCACAACATACAGAGAATTGCAACTGAAAATTGCAGAGTGCTCACACCATTTTTAGTGCCGCCATTTGTTTTGAAGCAGACAACATTCTTACAAAATGTTTCGGAAAGACGACAAAGCAGAACTACAGCACTCAGCACAGAGCGCTCTTCATCCCATTTTTTATTGGTTGTCTATGGTGCTGCTATTCCGTATCGTCGTCTTTCACGTGGGGTTTTTTTAAAGATGCGTTGCCGGGCCACCCAAAATTTCAGTAGAAATTAAGTGCTTAGACCTCGCTCTAACCATGTTGGTGCACGGCCTGGATGTCACGGCTTGCTCTATATTCTTGTTGAGTAACCATGGAAAGCTGGTAAAAGCCTCCAAATGTGGCTCTGTGGTCCACTCGATATTGTCAGCAATGAGACGGCGTTTGTTCGGTGGCCACCCTGGTATTCTGCTAACTAAACAACTATCTGTGGCCTAGTTACATACGGGAAGACTTAATAAAAATCAGATACCCATCTGTCGAAACGACGACTACAAGTGCATGAAAATCTTTTTAAAATGATGTCCAACAAAAAAATAACCAGCCCAGTAGCGAGCACGTTTCCTGCACTGCAACTGTGTTCTCTAGTGGATTGCAGTTACGGGCAATGCATGACCTTCCCTAGCGTTCAACCACCGTCGTAGCTAGTAAGGGGGTGCATTTCTGACATAATTTCGCAAGTCCGTGCAAATCCAGTTTGCTGCGACCACGCTGAACCGGCTCAATGAAATAGGCGTCAGCTTTATAACATCAGTGACCCCGGCTTGTGTCCGATTACGGAAAGCGTTTTATTTGTTTTCTTTTCAACCACAGTTATCCTTTTATCAAAATTGTGGCTTTTCTTCGGCGGATTTTGTGTCAACTACAGATACATCCTGTGAGGGGCTCAAAGCTTCAGTTTCGTAAAGGAAGCTATACAAAGTACAGTACAGGCATGGGGATTCAGCATTATATATCATTGAACTTTTTGAGGAGTAGTTTTTTCAATCCTTTTCATGAAATTCCACAAAAATTTATTTCGAATCGCTCCGCTAATGGACTTGTGAAATATAAACTTGCAATTTTATTGTAAAAGTATCCTATGCTCAGCCAAGGAGTGGCGGGTAGATGGGCCAGCAACTGCCAGAAAGGGCTGTTTGTTAGCATGCAGGTAATGTGTCTGTGTAAGGGTTTAAAATAGTACTCGTATTTAAAGTTCGGGTTTTGCTTTTCTTCTTACTATGGGTATCTACCAGGTTCAGTAATCACAGAATGCAACATTTGATAAACGACTGCAGCGTAAATAGTTATTTTAAGCCTCGTTTATTTATTCCCGTTTCGGCTGCGACAGAACGAACGCATTGGTGGCGCCATGACAGGTTTACACTCTTGATGTCCCTGTTCCCGTCGTACCATGGTCACTCGGGACGTGCGTGCTTCACTAAGCGAACACAGCCACACTGGCCATGGCCCCACGCGCCCACGTCACATCATATAAATCTCAAAACTGTAACGTAATACATTAGGCGGTGCAGCGGGTGCCAGGAGCAGCCAATCTGTTTGCTACGTCACTGGACCCCTGGTGTTGGAAGTTTGGGGCGAAGTGCAAGGCGGCGCACCCCACGCGTCTTTCTAATACCCATGTCGAAAAGGAGTTTATTCTGAGCTTTCTAGGGCATGAAAAGATTAGAATTAATTTAAAGTATGTTACACTGAGCGTTTACTTTTGAAACTTCCTGGGAGAAATCACCATATACAAAGAAAATTCTTTTTTTAGATTTCGAAAACATTTATTCAGACAAAGCTTCCCGGGTTATTGGGCTTAAGGCAGATGGACTCTGCCTCACTAAGGCCCATTTACCCGTGCGTGAGCATTGCTAACAGCGGTAGCAAAACAGCAATCACACCGCGGGTACAACATCAGCAGAGTTCACTCCGGAGGACAGGGAAGAAGATACTGCTTGTCATCGCGTTTGAAGGCATGTGTCAAAACAGATTCGTGGACCATTTTCGGAATATCAGGATGTTTGTTCTAGAAACAGGGCAAAATATAACCACATGTTTGGGTCCCATATTTGTCAGAATCATTAGGGTTCAGTATAGTTCGTGCCTTAATGTATAATACATGTTGGGTGATTGATACTGTCTATGAAAGGCGGCTTTATCGAGTTTGATTTTGTTGAAAACGGTTATTAAGAGCTTGAATTCAAATGGGGGCGTAATTTTTACCAATTTTAGTTCTGAGAACGCCGGTGAAGTATGTTCCAAGTATGAAGATTTTCAATACATCAAACACCTCGTTTTTGCACAACTGTTATTGGCTTCATGTTCGTTTTAGTCGTGGTGCCTATACTAACAAGCAGTAGCGCAAGTGAGATTGAACCAGTGCTTAACACAATTGTCGTAGTATAGTTTATGAACCAGTTGTCTAATTATGTAAAACATTCCTGCAGATGTTGACACGTTTGCATGTAGCTTATCTTTATGTGGCGCCAAGTTCAGGCTTTCTTCGAAAACAACACCGAGGAATTTGCATAAATAGACACGTTTATAACACAATTTTTTAAATGTATTTGGATTTCAGTATCACCCGGCTTATTTCTAGGAGAGAACACAACGTATTTTGTTTTCTGAGCAGAGCAATCTCAGCTATGTTATCTCCACTACCACCACTATCCTTTCCCACTCTCCCCACTATCATCTGTTCTTCAGCTCAGCTTTCGTCATCGTCATCAGTCCACCATTGGTAATCGCCATCGAATGACGGCCATAGGAAGTGGACGTGGTTGGCTCTCGGCAAGCGCGTAGACGCTGTTCAAGGAACAATCAAGATCGTGGTAGTAATGCGAATTCTATCAACCTTAAACCAGCGAGATCCATCGTCGTACCGGTGGTGGTTGATCGTGCCAGTACTTTACGTAGAGCCTAATATTCTTTTGAACTTTTAATACTGGTTTTAATCTTTAAGAGATTTTTAGCTTATTTTAGGCTGGCTCGTTTTGAATTTGTAGATAAAAGAATGTAATGTCACGGACACCTAACTGAACGTAGTCACGAATAATGGCTTTTTGTGCAAACGCCAAGCTGTCTACTCCCGTTTTTGCACTCACCTGGCAAAGGGTCATCTTTCATCGGCAAAGAGTTTTGTATTGACGATTGTTTGCTCTTAGGACAACTTGAGAAATTGCTGCCCACGTAGGAGTATTCTTCGGCCGGATCAACGTTATGTTTTAAGGAATGAGAGTAAGAACCTCAAAATAGTGTTGGGAACGCCCTCTAAAATAGCTTTTTTGCACTTGTTAACAGGTCCAAGGATTTGATGGCGACATTAGGATGCCACTTTATACCTTTTTTGTTGATGGGAAAGTTATAAAAAAAGACATGAGCAAGTAAGTAATCACTGCACAACAGCTTCTGTGACAGTTGATCTACCTGGAATTTGTGTGCAAACGAAATTGTGTGCGAGATGGTTAGTTTTCCTGCTTGGTTTAAGGGGATTAGTACGCAAAACTTTGAAAGTGGCTGAGGTAACCCATGCTTTTATTTGTAATATATTGTTTTGTAGAACAGTGCCTATTTGTTATTTTTTGATAAATTTTCAACGGCTACAGGAGTGTTATGTTTATTGACGCAGTTGTACGACGTATTTGGTGTTATGTATATCGCCACGACCCATGCATTTGGTTTGTTTATTTATGTTTTGCTTTTACCGGCCGGCTCCGCCGGTCTGTGTTCTCTGTGTGCCAGGGGAAGCGCGTGTTCTATTCTTTCTCTCTATGCCGCCTGTGTTATCTCTTCTTACAGGGAGAGCATTCCGAACTAACATAAACAGCCTAGAATAATCTTCTTTGTTCTGGGTGTAAATCGACGGTTCGACAGACACTCGCGCCGAGAGATAAAAGCCTGCAGAGCAGACGCCGCGGCTTTAATTCGAATCGTCGACGGTCGCCTTCGAAATTTACTTTGTTGACAGCTGCTTCGCCATCGGTATTCTTTGAGTTGTTAGGGTAGCACAAGGTCGCTCCAATAAACTTGTTTTCTTTGGAGACAACTGCGTCGTCTTTGGCTACGTGACATCTGGTAGGTGCGGGGTAAATGCACCCCACGCCCTCGTCAAGCCAAAAAGCAAGTCCTATTCGTGCCAGCCGCCGACAGCAAAGTATTCGGCAGAAGTTTGGACTGCTTCCGAATAAAGTAAAGAAAGAAGACGTCGTGACCACCACCGTGATCAACGCAGGCACCATGACCAGCACTACCAATCCTGACCTTGTTCTTGAACAGCCCCGGGAAGCACCATTGTGCCGCGGATCGCCCAGAGAAGAACCTGAGTACTGGTTCGAGAAAGTGGAGTGTGTCAGCATCTTTAACAGGTGCATTGAGGAAGAAACTTTTTGCCACGGTTTCTTCTATTTAGAAGAATGGTCCCGAATGTGGTTTGAGAACCATTAAAGCTCCCTAACCGACTAGACTACCTTTAAGAGCGAGTTCCTCAAAACAATCGCTACAGTCGTGCGGAAAGAACAAGCTGCCCTTTTATTGGAAACCCGCATGCCACCCCCCAACGAAGGGGTTGTGATCTTCGTTGAGATGATGAAGCAGCTATTTCGCCGCGCGGACCACAACATGATGGAAGAAAAGAAGTTGCGCTTATTAATGCGTGGTGTGAAGGAGGAACTGTTTGCTGGACTTGTCCGAAATCCGCCAAATACCTTCGCCGAATTCGTGACCGAAGCCAGCATCATTGAGAAAGCCCTCAAAATGCGTGCTAAGCTGTAAGACCGAAACATTGTTGGAACGGCCAATGCGAATTACGTCGACAGCATGCGCATTCTCGAAGATAGCCTACGCCAGACTTTCCGCAAAATATTGATGGAGGAGCTGCGGAAACTGCTTCCAACGCCGCCGCAACCACAAGTCGCTTCCCTTACCGACGTTATTACAGAAGAAGTTCAGCAAGCGCTGGAAACTTCAACGACGCTAGTAGCACCTCGCGAGCCACAAGCTATGACCCCAATGCTGCTGTCGCCCACGCTTGCAGACCTTCTCCCGTCCACTGTGCCACCACTGCGGAGAGGCCGACCACATCTACCACCGCTGCCCCTACAGGAGGCTCGGTTTGCGATGATTCTCCGTCGACGCACCCCGCCCCCGAACCGGCCAACACCCATGGGAGATCGAAGAGTACCTGTCAAACACCAGCCGTGGACCAGCCCATTTCAATCGTTCGCCATCGCCGTACCCATACCAGTCGCCGAACCGCCGTAGCAATGCTGAGTTCTCACGTGGAAGGTCCCCCAGCTCACGCGGCGGAAACGGAAGGCGGCAACTTCTGGAGGTGAAGTTGCCCAATGGCGGGAAAATGAAAACCCTCCAATGACGCAAGGGCGCGCCGGAGACCGTGATTCACGACATGTCCTCATCCCGACGACCCGACGGAACCGTGAAGAGACTCTCGAACACGATGACAGATACGCGTCGCGGCGCGTATCCTACATGACGGAGACGGTCGATAAAACGACGATGACAACGACGACGCAAAGTGCCCCACCGTTAACACGTACAAGCTGACGTTCGAACCTCCAACGCACCCGGAACTCGAGGAAGGCGGCGTCCGACGTACAGTTGTCCATCGACGGCTTTGACGTAGTCGCCCTCATCGACACAGGAGCCGACTACTCGGTAATAAGCGGGTCATTCACGTTTAATTGAAGAAAGTTACGACAAGATGGGAGGGTCCGGATATACGCACAGCAGGAGGCAATCTCGCAACACCAAGTTGAATGTGCACATCTCGCTTCACAATAGGTGCACCACGTACTCTGCTGAAATTGTCATTTTGCCTTAGCGTTCCTGCGACGTAATTCTCGGAATGGACTTTTTGACGAACAACGCCGCAATAATTGATCTGAAGACCACGTCGATACCTTTTTCCTCCGATCACTCGACGATGCCGCAACCGAATCCCAATCGCAGTGCTTCTGGAAGAATCGCCGGCGATCACGCCACCCTGCCATCCCGTGCAAACTTGATGATCGCCGTCTACTGTGAGGATCCTGCTCCTGACACCGAAGCTATCATAGAGAGTGACCAAAGGTTGCTTCCAAGCGCGGTGTCTGCGTCGCAAGGGGTACTACGCACTTTAAGCAATGCCAATGCAACGTTTTAGTAGCAATTTCACCGAGGAGTACCAGCATCTAAACAAGGCCGCTGCAATCGCATTCCTCGAAGAAACGCAAGAAGCAAGTCAAGTGATCGTACTCGCCAACTGTGAACGCGCACGCGCAGATGCTTCGAAGCTGCCGCATCCTTTCAACATGAGCCCGGCGCTGCCGCCAGAACATCGGGACAGAAAACTTGATTTTCTATGTCGCTACAGCGAGTGTTTTTCGTGAAGTTCAAAATTACGCCTGTCACCCCTAGCGAAGCACCGAATTATAACCGAAGATGGAGCCCGACCTACCCGACAGTCACCGGAGCGCGTCTCTTCACACGAGCGGGAAGCCATCCGGACTGAAGTCGACGACAAGCTCACGCAACGACATTATACAGCCATCGAAAAGTCTCTGGGATGCGCCGGTCGTACTCGTGGAGAAAAAAGACGGCACATTAAGTTTCTGCGTTGACTACCGGTGACTCAACAAAATCACCAAAAAGGACGCGTACTCTCTGCCGCGGATCGCCGACGCCCTCGACCACCTGTGGCATGCCAAGTACTTCTCATCTATGGATCTTAACACCGGCTACTGGCAAATTGAAGTGGACAAAAAAGGCAGAGAGAAGACTGCATTTATAACCGCGGACAGACTATACAAGTTCAAGGTGATGCCTTTTGGGCTGTGCATGGCGCCAGCCACGTTTTAACTCTTTCGCTACCGCAGAAAATTGACCAATTTTGGGGGGTCCAAGAAAACATTTTTTTTTCTGCTAAAAAATTATTTAGGCACTAATTGCAGGAGCACAAAATGCAGATTATTTAACGGCCTTTCCAATAACACCGGTTTTTTAAAGGTTTTCATATATCATAGTTGTGAAAAAAAATATCAAAATCAAAAGTTTTGTCAAGTTGTCGAAAAAAATGATAAAAAAGGAGTTGTGTATATCAAACCACCGGTAGTAGAAAAAAATTAGAATATACATTTTGCAGGGAAACATTTCAAAAACACACCCTAAAAAAAATGTCGACTTGCGCGGAACAGTTTTTCAGATATAAAAAAAAAAATGTTAGCACGCACGGTGCTCGTGTCATGCGGTGAAGCCCAACCTCTAATTCAAACTGTGCAATTTTGGGTGGTTCCTTGGAATAAATCTGGCGGTTTGACGTTATCAGAGGCACCAATTTGCCCCCACATAACGTAAAAACATCTTGTCAATGGCTGACTTTGCATTTACAGCGAGCACAATATTTGGGACAAGCACGCGAAGCAGAAAAAAACATGCATGAAGTTGAAAACGGAACGCCGTGGCTGATGTTTGTTGTCGTTCACGGTCAGTTATCTCTCAAAACATAAAGCTGAGCTTTATTATCATCTTCTTACTCGCAATTGTAGCCTTGCTCGCAAAAATGAGGTACGATGAGCTAGAATCGTCCCCTGCGATCTTTGGCCGAGTAGCAGTCGCGCGCTAAAAAAGATCAGCACAACGAGCCTCCTCTATTGCAGCGCCACCTAACATTTTTCAAATGAAACAGTACAAAAACTTATCAGAGACTCCGTCCGAATAGACAGTTCAACTAAGCAGCAACATTAGACACCCGGATATACCCTCGCATGAAAACGAAACTGGAAGGCGAACAGCTGGCAGTGTAAGGCCGGTTTGAAGCGCTGTCCTCGGCGGAACAGATATCTGGCGACTGGGTGTGACCTTTTGACTTGCATCTGAAGTTGTTATCGCAGAAATCGGGTTAGGGTGGGGGGAAATGAGGAGCGGCGTGCTTTGTTCGAGGATCAGTCGCGGACGCTTCAGGCGCCATGGCAGTTAGCCTTGAAGTTGGGTAACTGCGTAGTTGGGCTAAATATGAATTTCGCGATGCAGAAACGAAACCAAAACTGTTGTAAACTGTTTGGGAATGGTCCTGGGGTAAGTAGAACTACCAGAGTACTTAGGACAACTTGCGCAAAGGCAATAAAACTGCCTAAAATCATAAAGTAGCTTTGCAACCAGGCACTGCTTGACATTTTCAGCCGATTTCTGGGATTATTACTGTCAGAGCGTGAACCTGACGATTGAAAATCGTTTGCTAGTTCCCCATTCACGCCCTGATAGCAAAAAACAAGCGCTGGTGCAGAGTAATTACGAGTTGCACGCATTCTTCGTTGGTAGCCTTGAGGCGCGATGACCACGCCCCTTTTCCACAACCAGGTGATTCAAAAGCGTGTCAAAAATCACGTTTCCGTTGCCAAAATGAAAACAAAACTGATTTTGAAAGGCCATTTTCTGATCTAACTCCGAACAGCTTTACTTGTTCGAGAAACGCCTGGAACGCTATGAAAAGGCGCTCCCAAAAGTATCGATCAAATTGATCGATTTTGATAGGCGCGGTAGCGAAAGAGTTAAAGAGTCATGGGCACTGTTGAAGCTAGCCTGAAGTGGCACACGTGCCTCGTATACCTCGACGACGTTGTGGTATTCAGCCGGACTTTCTCACGAACACCTTGAAAGGTTGGAGTCTGTTCTCGAAGCAATTTGTACGTCGGGGTAACGCTGAAGCCTGAAAAGTGCCGTTTCGCGCAAGAGGAACTGAAGTTCTTGGACCAAGTCGTCAACGCCGCGGGAGGCCTACCTGATGGGACAAAAACTTCAGGTATTGCGAACTTCCTAAGGCCGAAAGACAAGAAGAGCGTGCGAAGATTTCTCGGATTGTGCGCCTACTACCAGCGCTTCGTCGCAAACTTCACACGCATTGCAGAACCACTCACACGCTTGACGAAGGATAGCACGGCTTGTGACTGGGAAAACGACCAATAAAAACCATTCTGCGAGCTGCAAAAACGCCTACAAAGCCCGCCCGTGCTCGCTGATTTCGACGAAAACGTCAAAACGGAAATGCACACAGACGCCAGTGATATAGGTTTGGGTGCCGTCCTCGTTCAAAAGCAGAGTAGTTGCGAAAAGGTACGCCACCCTACGCTGGCCGTAGTTTGTACGCCTACGCCAGCCGTAGTTTGTCGAAGTAGGAGAAAACCTACTCTGTCTCCTAGAAAGATAGAAAGAGTGCCTGGCTATCAAATGGGCCATTTCATTATTTCGCCAATATGTGTATGGTAGACCGTTCAAGGTTGTGACAGACCACCATCCGCTGTGTAGGCTCGCAATTTTGAAGGACGCCTCTGGCCCCCTTGGGCTATGGCGCTTGCGCCTGCAGGAGTTCGGCGTTACAATTGTCCATAAATCCGTCAGGAAACACACCGACGCCGACTGTCTCACCCGCGCCCCCGTCGATCTACCACCTCAAGACTCCGATGCCGACAGCGCGCTCTTCGGGAGTCGTGACAGAGAGCGATCTAGCTGCTCAACAGCGTGCCGACCCCAAGTCACGCGACATGATCGACTACCTGGAAGGACGCAATGCCGCCTTGCATAGGGCCTTGAAACGAAACTTACTAGCATTCATCCTCAAAGACTCCATCCTCGTGAAGAAAAATTTCAGCCCCGGAACGAGAACGAATTACCTTCTTGTCATCCCAGCAGATCTTCGTGAAGAAATTTGGAAGCGTGCCACGACGACCCGTCTTCCGGACATCTCGGCACAGCTCTCACAGCTGGAAAAATCAAGGCGAGGTACTACTGGTCGCGCCTTACATCTGACGTCACCCACAATGTCCGGAGCTGCCGTGACTTATGCTTGTATCACGTTTTCAGATCCACCTGCGGAATCCAAGCTCTGCAATGTAATACCGCGCCAGGACATGACATCACTAATGGCCTCTTAAGACACCTAGATGAAGAGGCCCTCGTAAACATTGTGCAACTCTGACCAACACTGGCTTAACCCCACCCTCCCCTCCACCTGGAAACACTCCAACATCACCCTCATCCCCAATCCTGGAAAACCCCCTGCATACACAACCTTGCCCTATCTCCCTCTCCTCCTGCCTTGGCAAACTACTCGAACACGTCCTGCAGAATCGTATTAATGCACACCTTGAACACACTCAAGCTTACCACCTAACATGATCGGCTTTAGACACAACCTATCCACTCCAGACGCCTTTATACAGTACCATCATGATTTCTACCGACACCCCCGCAAAAATACCACAACTCTATTTTCTCACTGGACGTTCAAAAAGCTTTTGCCAATGTCTCACATGATAGCATACTTCAGGCAGTTTCATCCCAAAACCTAGGCCTACACTTCTATCACTATATACCTTACACAACGTGCTGCAACCATCCGCTTTGGCCATGTCCAGTCTGATCTTTTCCACATGCCAGACCGTGGAACGCCACAAGGAGCAGTCCTCTCGCCCACGCACTTTAACCTCACCCTAATCCCACTTGCCTGCTCTCTCCTCACCGTACCCACGCCACCCAGCACACTGTACGCGGATGACATTGCCCTGTGGTTCCACTGTGGCTCCGACCAACCCCTTTAAACCACACTCCAACACGGCCTCAGTCAAGTCTTAGACCACATTGAATCTTTAACGCCCCAGTGCTCTCAACAAAAATCTGCTCTCCTAACTTTCACGCCCCCTCGCAACAAGCACCCTCCAGACCCCCCACCCAACTCATTATACACTTTGACCAAATACCCCACACACAGCAACTTAGAGTCTTAGGACTCACCCTAACACACAACAGAGCACCCGCACGCCCTCCAACACGTAAAGAAATACGTTACCCAAACTACGCGTATCATTAGACGGATCGCCAGCAAACACCACTGCATCACAGAACAGGACCGCCCCCATCTCGTACATAGTGTTCTACTCAACCGTATCTTTTACCACCTACCATACCTTACCCTTACATCTACCCAAATCGACTCACTTGATGCCCTCCTCCGGAAGACGTATAGGCATGCACTTCTGCTTCCTCCATACGCACCAACGCATCGCTTACTCGACCTCGGCATATACAACACCGCACGGGAGCCCCTAGACGCCAACCGCGTCTCCCAACTCACGCGCCTCGCATCCTCCCCAGAGGACATTAGATTCTCAACTATATAAACGTACTACCACCCACCATCCAAATCCCGCCACTCCCCATTCCACCTCAAATCCGTAACAACATCCGAATCCCCCCCTTTCTTGCGACATGCACCCACTTTTCATGCAGCCCGCCGATTAGCACGAGCCAACGCCCACGCCAAACTATATCCACTTTCACCATGCACACTATACACTGATTCCACCCCTACCCTCACAAATCTGCACACTGTGTAGGTGTTGTTGGCCAACACACATCACCAAAAGTCACAACGGCTACCATCCTAACTAGCAACACAACCATGGCGAGGAGGCAGCCATTGCCCGCGCGCTCACCCAGCGTCGCACCTCCCAATTTGTCCTTTCTGACAGTCAGCAGCCCATCCGCAATTTTATTCGCTTTAACATCTTCCCCATAGCATTAAAAATTATCTCCAAAAATCCTGCATCCGACATCATGACCCTGCTGTGGACACCAGCTCACACAGGCGTAGGCGCTAATGAAGTGGTGCACGTACGTGCTCGCGAACTAATTCACCGGTTCGCCACTTTCACAGCGCCAACAGGCGATGCCCAAGCAGGCAAGCCAACCTCCCTCATGCAATACCGGGATAATGCCCTGCACTACCGCCTTCTCCACCGCCGATACCCACCCCCGCACCCACACCTCTCCCCGGATGCGAGCCACATGCTGGGCATCCTACAAACACACACCTTCCCACACAGAACACAATTGACACACAGTCATCCACACCTCTTTACTGACCCTACCTGTCCAGCGGAGGGGGCACTCGACACTCACTACCATTCCCTCTGCGAATGCCCCGCAGACCTGTACCCCCCGTTCTCACCCCTCACCACTGGGAGTACCTGTTGCGTGACACGGGGGAGTCAGGCCAAGTCCTGACCACCTCCCGGGCCCTGGCAGTCGCAGCGGCCTGGTGGGCCTCCTCCACCCCCAATACCTGATCCCGATGGACAAAAAAACGTATTGCTTCCTTCCTTTAGTGCGACTAAAAATGCCACCGACGAGACCCACCGGACTTCTGCAGCCGATCGCCGTGCCATCGAGGCCTTTATAGTGGAATGAACCTTTTGGGCCCGTTCCCTACGTCAGGATTCGAGAACAATTGAATCGTCGTAGCGACAGACTACATGACGCGTTATGCAGAGACCGCTGCTCTTCGGAGGGGACTGCCCAAGAAGTCGCAAGGTTCTTCATCAGTGAAGTTGTGCTGCGACATGGAGCCTTTTGAATAAAGAGAAAGAAAGCGCCACGAGGCAGGCACCGGGGGCTCGCTCCACGAGCGCGGCTCTCGCAGCAGTCGTTCGTAGGCATCGTTTATAGCCGTACGTCTGGTTTTCTGGTTCCCTTTCGCTACAGAGCTCCTGAAGTTCTAATCACGGACCGCGGAACGGCGTTTACTGCCGAGCTGATGCAACGAATATTACGCTACAGCAACACGGATCACCGAGGAACGACAGCCTACCAAGCCCAAACGAACGGACTAACGGAACGTTTGAACAAGCCGATTGCGGATATGCTGTCCATGCGCGTCCATGTTGAACATGATACCTGGGACGAAATGCTGCCATATGTCACGTTTGCGTACAACACGGCCATCCAAGAAACTACACTGATAACACCTGTTCGAGCTTGTCTACGAAAGGCGGCCGACTACAATGGTTGACACCAAGCTTCCGCACGTAGAAGACGACGACCTCAATGCCGACTTCCAAGGATACCTTAAGCGTGCGGAAGAGGCCCGCCAACTCGCTTTAGTTTGGACAACGGACCAGCAGCTGGTGGATGCCGGCCGCTACAACCTCCGACGCTGAAACGCCGAGTACCACCCAGGCGATCGTGTGAAGGTTTGGACTCCATCCGACGACGCGGTCTGAGTGAGAAGCTTCTACGACGGTATTTGGGACCCTACCAGATTCCACGACATGTTGTCAAACTTACCTACATAGCGATCCCCGATGGTGATTCCGGCACTTCACGACGACGCACGCGACCCGAAGTCGTCCGCGTGGTTCGCTTAAAACCTTTCTACGCACGATGGCGCACTATAATTTTGTATTTGTTCGGACTTTCGCTTATGTTAGCATCAGGTCGATGCACTCTTAGAGAGGGGGTAATGCCGCAAACGATGCATTTGGTTTGTTTATTTATGTTTTGCTTTTATTTATTTATTTTTATTTGCATACCTACTTCGCCCGTGGGGCATTATAGTAGAGGGGACAAATAATCGATATAAAATACAACATTGCACACTCTTTGAAAGGTTGAAGAAAAAAAACCATTGTAAGAAAACATACAAGGTTTGCGTTAGTAAGCCACACACTGCAGACCGTGAGTACAATACTAATCACACATGTGGTACATTCTGAGGGAGCACATGAGACAGCGCTAAAAACAAGTATCGGCCAGGTAACAAGATACATTCATTTACACAGCACGCTGGCTAACATTGCAGAGCATAAATATCAAAAAAGTTTCAAATGGCGAGTACATTTTTATCCATAAATATATTCTTGAAGGACAGTGGGGAACGTCACATCAGAAGCAATTTCGATTAGTTAAGGGGGCAGCAGGTTCCACTCGCGTATTTTACGGGGAAAAAAGGAGTTTCGGTATGTGGTTGTGCGCGCGCAGATTTCTTTTATCTTAAGTAAGTGGTCGCGGCGCCCGGATATGTATGTTGGTGATTGTAGATAAGTCTCTTTGTTTAGTGGTGTGCGATTGAAGACGACATCTCGAAGGAAAGAGAGGCGGGAAACAACACGGCGCAGTGAGAGATCTTCCAGACTTATGTGCCGCTTTATTTATGTGACACTGCTTGGGAATGAGTAAATGCCGGTTATGAATCGGGCTGCACGTTTCTGTATCGTTTCTAAGCTATTGACAAGAATTTGTGCGTGCGGGTCCCACACAACGAACGCGTATTCCAGAATCGGGCGAACGTTGCTTAGGTAAAGTGTTCTCTTGACATCTATTGGCGCGTGCTTAAAGTTCCGTTTATAAGTACTCGTCCTGCTTTTAAAGTGATGCTTTGAACGTGACGATTCCATGTCAGATCGGCGGAAAACGTGACACCTAGGTATTTTGCTTCGCTTGTTTCTGATAATGGGGAGCCGTTCAAGCAGTACTGTGTACCGATTGGTTGACGCTTGCACGTGAAGCAAATATGATTGCATTTTGAGATGTTCAGGGACAATAGCCACCTGTCACACCATGAAGAAATTTTATTCAGGTCTGTCTGTAATGCTACTCGGTCAGAGTCGATAATAATTTCTCTGTAAAGGACGCAATCGTCGTCGTACAGCCGGATTTTCGAAGTGATTGCTGTGCCTATGTCATTCATACATATAAGAAATAAAAGAGGACCTAAGACGGAACCCTGCCGAACACCAGAAGATACGCATGCATATCCTGATTCTGCGCCATTAATTACCACTCTTTGTAAACGACCTGTCAAATAGTTTTTGAGCCAAAAAAGGATGTTATCTGGTAAACCAAGAAGTGAAAGCTAATGAAGTAAGAGAACATGGGGCACTTTGTCAAACGCTTTCTGGAAATCTAATAGTATGCAGTCTGTTCGTAAACCTTTATCAAATGATGTATATATGTCATGGATAAATTCCACTAACTGAGTTACGCATGAATGACCAGCTCTAAACCCGTGTTGGTAAGGAACAAAGAAACTCTTGTTTTGAAGGTGGGTAAAGATGTTAGTGTAAATTATGTGCTCCAGGGTTCTGCAGCACACAGATGTTAATGATATGGGTATATAGTTCATGACACTGTCACGGGGCCCACTTTTGTGAATCGGAACAATGTCGCCCATCTTCCAGTCTTCAGGTAATTCTGGGGCAAAGAGATTTATGATGCAGTACTTCTAAATACTTTGAGATGATATGTGCGCAGGATTTCAAAACAAGATTGGGTATCCTACATGGACCTGGTGCCGAGTGTGGTTTTAATTTTTGGAGAAGGTTGACTATTGCAGAGTAGTGAATAGCAATATCCGGCATATCATCAAGTGCGTTGCTCAAGAAGACTGGAAGATGTTGAGGTACTAGCGTGGAATACACAGAGACAAAGTAATCATTAAAACAGCTCGATTTATCTGTATCATTGGTTAGAGCAGCTCTATTGTGGATTAACGGAGGGATACCAACATCGTCTTTTCTGTTAGATTTCACCAATTTCCAGAGTTCCTTTGGATTTTCTTTAATTCTAGAACCAAAAGAGTCAAAATACCGCTTTTTCCTGCTGTGATTTTGACCTTGATTTCGGAACCAAGCTGTCGAAGCTTAGAAAATTGCAGTGGATCGGGATTTTTTCTGTACCGTTTGAAATTACGATTCCTCTTATTAAGTAGAACCTTTATGGGTTTATCAAACCAAGGTTTATTTTTTCGGTGTTTCGCAGAAAGAAGCTTAGAGAGAATACGCAAGTCAATGAGGTTTAAAAGTTGCTCTTTAAACAGCAGCCATAACTCAGAGACAGATAGAATGCTGCTTTGTTCTGAGAAACTATCGAAGCTTGACTCAAGCACTTCAGAAATACGAGAGTAATTTCCACAATCAAAGAAATAAACTTTCTTATATGAACGGGAACACAGGAACGCGTGGCAAACAGCCTCGAAACAGACTCGGAGCGATACGCCGATGGCGCTGTGAAAACCAAAGGGGGAAAGGAGGGCGCTCTTCCCACTAACTGTTGGCACTCTCACCACGCTGGCATTTCTACAAAGCAGCAGCTTACGTCAGTTCAGCGATAAATGGTATCGTCCGACAGCCGATAAGACGAACGGCGGGAATGGGAACAGTTGTTAGAACAGCGTCCCCCTTTCCACTTTGTTTCCGACGGCGGCCCCTGCGTATCACTCACAGCTGGGTCCGAGGGTGTTTTCTGCGCGTTCCTGTGTTCCCTTTCATATTGCTCGTAATAGTACGGCTTGGAAGCAACGAGACGGGCAACCACTGCATCATGGTCGCTTATTCCGGGAACTATGGAAACAGATTGAAGCAACAAAGGAGAGTTTGATATCAGAAGATCTAAGGTGGAAGCGGCATTGCTATGACGCCGTGTTGGTCCCTCCACGAATTGATAAAGACCATGTGTTGGAAGCAACGAAGGCTGCGCCGTTCTGTATTATCTGTGTATCAAGGGAAGCGCGCGTTCCACTCTTTCTTTCTATGCCTCCTGTGTTATGTCTTCTCATAGGGAGAGCATTCCGAACTAACGTGAACAGCCTAGAATAATCTTTGTTCTGGGTGTAAATCCACGGTTCGAGAAAAACTCGCGCCGAGAAATAAAAGCCTGCAGAGCAGACGCCGCGGCTTTAAATCGAATCGTCGACACTCGCCTTCGAACGTTACTTTGTTCACTGTTGCTTCGCCACCTGTATTCTTTGCGTTGTTAGGGGAGCACAAGTTCGCTCCAATAAACTTCTTTTCGTTGAAGACAACTGAATCGTCTTGGGATACCCCATGGCACCACGGGCATTGATGAGGGTTAAAGTACACGAGCAGAGGAAAGAATAATATTAAGTTCAGATAACTTCGCCAGTGTGTACAACAAAAAAATAGAGCACAAAGGACACGTTGTGTCCATACGCATACTAAAACACAAACACACAAGAAAAAAATCATGCAATGTGTTTAGGCTTTTCTTTTAGGTTTAAGTGACGGAAGTCTCGGCAATCATCTGGATGCACCTGCAACATATAATCTGGAAACCTCTGATACCTCTCATCTTCTATGGCTGTGAAAATGGGAATGAACGTAACTAAAAACCATTCCCTTCATTCGTATTTTCCTTTTACATTTCAAAAAATACTGCTGGAACGCGGAAATATTATGGGGGATAATATACGAGAACTTGTACGTCATCCTACTGTGGTGATTTATCTGGTACGTATGCTGCAATTTGGACAATGCTACTCAAAGTTCACAAAGTGCTTGGTAGTCAAAGTTCACAATTACTTCAAATTGTACATCTCGAGCGGAAAAGTTATATTTTAGTTCGTCTCCCCGAGAAACGTTTCAATGGTCATCACCAGAGGACATTAAGGAATTGATATACAACACTGCTGGTTTATTTACACCAGCAGTTGCTAAAAACTTTGGAAATTTATACTGCTTTAACATCTGCTCTGCTGGCTTGTAAGTTGGTAGCAATATAATGCGTGCTCTTTATCGCTTGACACAAAGCGCTAGTTTCTAATAGCATCAAGCATCCTGCAATAATGGGAATCGCATTAATCATCTATCGTCACTGAATGTGCATTTTGGATTTAACAGATCTGAAAACTGTTTTGAAGGTGCACTCTCTCATTATCCGCATTTTTTAGTTCAAAAATAGCACAACGCTGTACACGTCAAAATGGCTATAGTGTCCGCTTTGTTTCTAAACAAACCAGTGCGCTTTGAGTGAATTCCGCAACTCCGCACGGAATCTTTATTTCATTTTCTTATCTACCCTGAGCGAAGAACGAACCTAAAAGCAGAGATGATGATGATGTTTACTTTTTTGTGGCGCAAGGCGGACTGAGGGCAAAAGTGCCAAAGAATGGTTAGTTGATTTAAGTGACATGAATGTACAAGTAAATTATTTCAGTAAAAAACGAATTAAAGCAAAGTAATAAAGATGACTAGTGTAAAGACCAGGTTGTCACTTTGCATTGTAATAGAAGAGGTGTAGAAACTTGACATCAGTAAGAAACCTACAAACACGCTTGATGAAAAACATGGGCTCGTCTCCTAAGTATGATGGCTGGAGCGGGATGTGTTGTCTGTATAGTTGTGAAAAGTGTTTGCGTTGTGTTGTGTGATGTGCCTTGCATTGGATGAGAATGTTGATTGCCGATATGGCCTCTCCACACCCGCTGCACATTGGTCTTGGCGATCCAGTGAGCAGGTGGGAGTGTGTTACGTTTGTGTGGCCTATCCGTAAACTTGCTAAGGTCCCCCTTTGGTGTGTCTGTTGTGTAAGCCAGTTGTGTATCGTGCCAAGTGTGGCTTTATTACACGTAGTTTGTTGTCTGACAGTTCACTCCAGTGTGTTGGCTATGTTTTACGTAAGTTTGTCTGATGACGGTCTTGAGGTGAGTCTAGGGTACTGTTGCTATGTCTAGAGTGCTTCTGAGAGCAGCAGCAGCGGTGATTTCGTCAGCCAACTCAGTGTAAGCGATGCCAGCATGGCGTCAAATCCAGCAGACAGTCACGTGCAGATCTGATGCATAAGCTGACATCAAAGATTTAAGAACAAGATTGGCAACATAATGTTTTCAAGACCTTTGGGATGATTAATATATCCAGGATGCTGAGTGAATCTGAAAGTGATGAACGTAGCGATATTATGTTCGATGTTGTGATTTAAAACAAGAAGTATACCATATGCTTCCGCCGTAAAACGCTGGAATTCACAGTCATGGTTTTACAAGCTCTGAAAATTGGTTCGTGTGCAGTACAACACACCGCAGTGGACGTTTTCGAAGCATTACTGAAAATTCTGCCGCCCCATATTTTGCCTGAAGATACAAGAAGTGTTGAAAATGGCAGTTGTGGGCACCGTCTTTTTCTTAAATTGCATAAAAGACAAATCACATAATATATGGCCTAGCGTTTTGTGCTGAAAGTTTTAATTTTTAAAGACGATAGTTTTTCTAATGCAACATAAACGTAAATATTTTGGTCTGTGTGTCTGGTTGTCTGTCTTTCTCAGACCCGAATCAGATATGCGGCTAAAGTGAAACAGAAGCTGCACAATAGGTTTATATACTCCTAGCCAAATATTACCGACTAAGTCCGGTAACAATGTTAATATTTGTAAATATTTTTGAACATAAACAAAACATTACGGAAATACGAGGCAGAAATGAACACATGATATTTGCAGTGTTCTTCTAAAAAAAATCACTGAAGCATCATTTGTACGACTACAATTCTTACATCCACTGCACAAAAAATCACTTTGTCGACCGCTGTCGCGGGTTCCACTACAGCTATTGGCAGCGTTTTAGAGATATCTAACCGCAACAGTTACGAAAGTTTCCACCAGATAGGATCCATGTTCCACTTGGAACACACGTAAAGTAGGGCGGCGTGATTTTATAAACGTTGTATTAGAGTGCTTCGATTGACGCGCCTATCCACCGTATGGCAGCGCGGTCCTCGAGGTACCCGGCTAAAGAAGTGTAACGAGAGAAAATATTGGCTGGATAAAACATCTAGCGTGTCTACCTTGGGTGGAGCACCAGAGTAGAGGAACAGCATCAGGGGGGAGCGGCAGAGCCAATACTATCGTCTTTCGTCGACATTTGCAACAAAAGGAGCAGATACGCAGCTATTTTTAAAAGTGTGCGCGTGTAAATAATGCACATCTACGTTAAATTAAACTAACACAGTCCACACGGCTTATGTATTTACGTCATTGCTGCACAAGTACGGTTTTGCAGTCTTCGACAATTCTGATTACCTGCACAGTGTCTCTCAATTGCGTGTGAATTCAAACGAAATTTTGCTCTTCATTACGCCGCTGCAGACCTAAATAATTTTTAGATATTTGCTTTTCAAGCAAAAGTTTAAAATTGCGCAAACAAAATCAAATTAAAGGAAAACATTGTTTGAATGCAAAAGTAATACATACGCTGTTTTACTTAACTACTTAAACAAAATGCGAACACTGCCACCTTACGGCAATACAAAGTACTACACACATTAAATAACTTATTATCAGGCATATGGTTGTGCACAGCTAGTTTAGAAAGTTTTGGAAAGAGTCATTTGAGTCAGATCACATTATTATAATTTGTTTAAAACGCCGGTGGAGCTCGTCAAAAAACATGCTCTTGCAGGCATTATGCACTTTGGCGGCGCCTACGAGGTCTGCAGCTTATGTTGTTTATTTTTCCTGTTGATACCAATGTAGATATTGTTTACACCCAGAACTACATGTAGAAGAATATATCACACCTAGAACCAGTTAAACAACAACATGTATCGCCAACATCTATGTCCTTACACACTACTATAGCAACTTTTATCCTTAATTATCCCAGCAACCCAAGACAGCTACGTATATTAAAGGGGTCCTGAAAGGCTTTTTGAGCACACTAAATTGACTAGCGCAATCGTTAGATTGGGTCGTCAACATCATCTGTGCCAAGTATTACTCTTTTACGCGCAGCGGCAAGCTCACACTTTTGTTGCAAAGTTTGTCGCTTTTTTCTCACCCTTTCCTTCGTGTTTTTGGACGCCACCATCTTCACATGTCTACATCATCGATTCCCAGATGTTCGTCATGAGCTAGACATCCTGCTATTGGGCGGCTTTTTCACGCACTTCCGGCCAAGAAATGAGTCGTCTTCTCAGCGTCGGCTCGCCGGCTGATCTGCCAGCGGAGTGCCGGAGTGCTTGGAAATTTTACGACAAACGAAACAAGTGTAAACAAACGCTTAACCGTTCGTATTGAATGTAACAGGGCCATAACACGACATGAATATTCTCTTACTTGAGTACGTTCTATAAAGAAAGCGTTGAAGCCCCGTGGCACTTCTTTCTTGCAATCGCAGAGAACGCCCTGAGCCGAATGCCCGGGTTTGACGCATACATTTTATTGAACTTCCAAACAATCCAGAGATGCGTTTCGAACGAAAACAGCGTCACAACATGCGTTGCAAGTCCGAACCGCGACTGACAGACGATGGGTTGCCTCCTTCTGCCCCTCGTAAATTCGGCACTCACCTCGCGCGCGGTTTGCGGGGACGAACAGCAAGTCACTCAACTCTGGCGCACAAGCCGAGATGGCTTTTAGCCAGGCACACTGCACATACCCCATGCGAGGTTGAGTCGTACGCCGCTTGAGAAAGATAATCCAGACCATGGGAAGCACTATCCACCCGCAGAAGCACAACGTCGCATTTCATCGCGAAACAAAGGCGTCCACAACACACACACCATCGCCTCCTGTAATGCCAAACGCATCTCGCACTTCCAAATGGGAGTGGGTAGTATGCCTGCAGTGCCCATATGCCGCGAGGTCGGGCCCCAAGCTGAACGGGGTTCACGCAACCGTAACTGTCTTCTAGAGCGGTTTGTGCCTTGTTGCCAGGGCAACCGATGTTTGATATTGTCAAATAAATGGTGCTCGCTCCAGCGCGAGGAAACTCAGAGCCGTTGCGGAGCATGTTTTGCCAACGTTGCCGCTCTCCACCACGCGTCGCCCCAAGCTGAACTGGCGTTTTGTGCACGGGTTCTGTATCGGTTTAAACTGTCTTTTTCACATGCCGCCGGCAGGAATTACCACCGCCACAAAATAAGACCCGGCACCAGCGGGGCCACATCTGATACGGCGCGTTTTGGATAAACAGTGCGCTGTGCATCTAAGGGAGCGAGCGCAGGATCCTCCCCGTGCGGCTGCGAATTCGCCGCCGATAAAGAGTCGCGTGCCGCCCATAGCAAAGTTCTGCAGCAACGTACACCGCGAAAGGGCAAGGCCAGGCCGCCGCACACATGGGGCCACATTTTTCGTTCGCTTTTCCAGCCTTGAGCGTACTGCGGGATTCATGGTGTCAACAAAGCTTGCCCGTAGCAGACGGCTGTGTGAGCAGCGCAATAGCGGAAGTACGCCACCGCCGAGGAGCGCAGCATCATGGGAGGGAAGGCTCGTTTGCCGTCAACAGCGGAGAGTAAGTTGAAACGAGGAGGAAACGCGGCGCGACGATATTGCGCGGTTTTTGATTTACGATTTCTCAGCTAATACTCATGGCTTCAACAAAATTCTTGCGGGAGGGGATTGCTAATACATTGCCTTATTTGGTTACATGTACATCCACGCATCGGCGGAAGGTACTTCAGGACCCCTTTAAGACCTGACTACCACAGAAATATTGCAGTGCGCCCTGGAGCGTTTATTATAACGCTCGGTGTATTTAAAACGCGATGTTTACTCGGGGTAATAAAATTGCACTTTCGCCATCGTAAGATCGTAGCGCGTGTCGATGTCTCATCAAACACACCTTTTTTTGGAGTCCTGTACACGATAGTGCCAGTCTGTGCTGCAAGCTGTCTGCAGGAGCACTGGTCTTTTTTATGAAAGGAGGGATAATTCCAGGAAAGTCACTAACGTATTCTGAAGCTTGGCATGTGGGTAGGTTAGATTACATAAATTCTCGAGCAGCGTGACGCACATGCAGAACGAAAAAACTCGTCCTTCACAGAACAAACGTGTTTGAAGAAAGACCATACATTGATAATAATCCCAGTTACATTGATGTTGCCACTTACGTCACCACCACGCATGAAAATGCATTGGCGGCAATTCCGAGTCTCGGCAAGTTCTTTATTGTCACAATGTCTATTTCGTTGACTAGGTCTGGCTGGCCAAAAAGTCAGGTTGCAGGGCTGAGCGGAAGGGTATGGAACTCCCGAGGTAGAACCCAGTGCTCCTATTATTATAAAATACACGTTGCATGAAAGATCAACCGCTAAAAGCAAGTCCAGAGCATTCTCAAACTCTGGCGCGGGTAGCAATGACGACAGTAATGAATCATGCTCTGATGTTCGGACATTGATACCGCCCGCCGATGGCATGCACCGAAACCCAGGAGAGCCGACGGCCGTCTCACCCCATGTTAAAGCAATGACCGTTATTGGGAGACATTTCCATGCCGCCGGCCACCCTCTCCCTCCCTGCCCCCCCCCCCCCCGCGCCTATTTGGGTCGGCGCACATGCGCGCAGAGCGAGCTTTGACCGACCAGCTGCGAGCTCTACGAACAAGGACCCAGCTGTGCCTTCCCTTCACGCACAAGCACAGTGCATAAAACATTAACGATAAAACATTTCGACACGAGAGGTCACATGTGCAGTATGCCTCCATTAGAACATGAATATTAAACATATTTCAGTTTCCTGACACCAGACGTAATTATAATAACAAGCTATTTGTAGCCAAAACAGACTTTACGAGCTTCTTGAAAAGGCCTTTGACGTAAGGAACGTTACTTGCCCAAACAATATGTAGTTTAAAATAATTCATCCCAAGATATCTCACAAAAGCCACCGTGAATCTCACATAATATTGCAAACCAGGTATCTGGGAGAATGTTACCAATATTAAAATATAACAAGCAGACTAATTATATACACGTCATCAATTCAAGCAGGAACAAGTCAGACATCCTTATGAACCAAACAAGGCAGCCTTGGAACATACAGATGGCCAGTTTTACAAAGCAGACTTGAAAGCAGTTTTTCCAGCCTCAACATTTTACCTGAGGTAAAATTCACAGTTGCGTGCTATAAAAACTCTCCCGTCTTGCTGTCAGTGTATTTGTGACCAAATCCCTGCTTCTGCCAACCAAGAAATGCTACTTTGTTGAAACGAGAAAAATCCGTTGAAGCCAAATACCCACCTTTTCAATTCTTATAGGCCATGGGTGTCAGCTCACATACAGTACAAAAAAGTATCAATGCAGGGGGAAGCCCTCTGCGTAAATAAGCACTGTCACTTTTGCATCATCAGCAGCACTGCCATGAAAAAAAATCTCATGAGCTATACTTGAATAATAAGGACGTTACAATGGGGTGCCATTAACTACATTAACACCCACTATAGATTCAAAGGCAGCCTGCACATTGTGCCAATGATGAAAAATCGCAAAGCCAGGCTCGACTTCAGCGTTCAGTTGACATACATGTTCAGGTGCCAGTCTCTTAAGCCTATTTATCAGACCTGACCCCCTTTATGCCTTTCACCTGAGCTCCTTCATGCCTTTCAAGAGATACTTTAACCTCTACCAATAATTTAAAATCATAAGTACAGCTGACCACTTCAAGTATTCCAACAGAGATTCCAACTTAAATGACAGCAGGCCACTGTCAAATTTCTCATGCTTTCCAAGAACTCCCTGCAAAACTCCCAAGAACTCTCCAAACACCCATAACCATAAGAACATGATGGCACGATAACAAAGATGAAATATACGGCGAAGAGGAAGACCACATCTTGAAGTGACAATGCAAGCGGCGAATCCGTGATGTGTTGCTTGCAGACAATAATGATGCCGCCATTCCCTTCTCTCAGAATAATCCGGCCTCGAGAAAACTTACTGATCACCTCATGTACCTTTAGGGAATCAAGAAAATTCTATTACATAGCAGCTTCAACTGAGTGAGTTGCTTAGGCCCTTTCATAACAGAGTAATCGATTTAAAATCAGTGATTTCTTGGGTTTCTTCTGGGAGTGCTGCTAAAGCTGAAAGTGCGCTAAAAAATATCAGCACAGACAACCCATGAAATTGCCCTGATTCTGGAAAGTATCCCACTTTGCTGCCTCAGTATCCTGAATATAAGGTTTTTTTTATCCTTCAGAGGTTTCGTTTACTGATCAAATAATAATTACAGTAATCAATATTGGCAATATAATTTACACACCTTCTCACTGCAAAAAATGTTCTCTGTACTGTATAATGTGCTACCTAGAATGCTGTAGTGAGGCTGACTTAATATACCTTACAGCTAAACGATGCTTCTACCGCAAAAAAATAACTGGCCAGTCAGAGGAAGTCACAAATATCGCATTGTGGGAGAAATTTCATTTTTATGGAGTTATTTCCACCTGAAATATTTCCCTCTCAATATATATTACCTCCATGGTGGCGTAGTGGTACGAGCCAGAAGTTGAGCTGACTAATGCTGAACTAGGCTGTTGCACAATTATCTAATAAATCACAACTTTAGCACATTCTATTGCAGACATCACTTTCAGTGTTCTAAACAATTCTTTTAGAAAGAATTACCCCTTATTTAGCCACCTATCAATATCTAATGCAAGGATTATACATGCTGCAACTGTATTTGGGAGTATTATTGGTACTACGGGAGTATTGAAAGCGGGAAGTTTAAATCTTCAGTTGCCACCGTATTGTTACAGCAGCAACCACGTTGGGCGTCTCTGTGGTGCTGCCATATCACAGTAACAACTAGCAAGGTGTGAAAGCTAAGTATTTACAAAACTTAAATACAAAATTGTGTCTTTTTGACCAGTGTTGGAGCATCCGTGATAGCTGGAATGTGAACACCATGGCCAATATTGGCGTTCACGATAACTTCTTAACAGTGAGATTTTATTAGGATGAACACTTCCTGAAATTGAGTCCCACAAAAAAAATGCCAGCTTACCCAACCAAAATGAAGATCTGGGTGTTTCTGCCAGGGCCGTCTCAAAGTGCACTTATAGGAACGTTTTGCCAACGTGTTCCGAAAAGATCCTACTGTTACCTTGAACCACAGGACAAGATGTCACTGAAAAGAATTTTCAAAACGTTATTTATAAAAAAACTACCTAAAAACGCACCATGAAGCCCAAAAATGGCAGTGCGTACTTACTTGTAGAATGCAATGAATTCATCCGGTGCAAGAGATTTAATTTGTTCCCTTGCGATCATACACTTCCAAGAGGGGGTCCAAATACGTCATAGAGGACGAATACAGAATGTAGCAATCTGCTTTCGCACTATAATTTCTACGTTCAAGGAAGAACAGAAATGGATTAATGTTTGGTGCACATCGTGATGCAACAACTTTGCACCTAAGCGTTTTGAAAATTATTCTGACTCTTAAGCTGCCACTGACATTGATAGCGAAAATTGCAGGAATGGATTATTTTTAAACTTACTTTGTCATGTTAGAACTTCTAATAGTCAACACGTGAGCTTTATGGGTAATTATTCTGAGGCCTCAGGTTACCACTCACATTGACAGCATAGAAACGGCACCCCACTTTCTCCGTGTTTCCACCTACCTTCCCCTCAACAAAAAGGAACGTTTTGTTACTAATGTACTGTTAAGACAACAACTTTTACTTTATTTTTTATTTATTTATTTTATTTCAACATACTGCAGGCTCTTCAGGGCCCATGCAGTTCTTTACACGTCAGTGAGCCAACTAAAATTGACTAGTATAAATAGAACATCGCAATTCATCGAATGCATTGTAAGAAACATGGAACAACTACACACACAGCACAGATAAACGTAATCAGTGCTGCCGCTAACGCCTTGAACGCACATCAACATTAGGCGGAATACCGTGATTATCACAGTAAACATTTATGGTTCTCCGCAGACCAACACAACGCAATTAGCACGAAAGTTTGAAGACACCGATAAGTCAAAAGACCGACGCTCTGACAAACAATTTGTGCAGCGTGTGCGCGGGAGACAATAGCGAGCGACTAACCCGAGAAGATTCAGTAGCGCCGACAAGTACAGCAACCGTCAATATACAATAAGCAACACCCCACCAGACTCGAGAAATTCGCGCACCAGAAACTTTCTTAATAGCACAAGCTAACGCACGCAGTCAGAAATGTCAAGCCGACTCCGACCCAGAAACACGCAAGCCTAAGTAAATAACGGCAGCAAACGTTTCTCGCACAGGAACAAAAGGCAGCGGAGTGGCATGTTTATCGGACGCAGTGATGAACAGTTAAATGAACAACAACCGTTACCAGAACATAAATAAGCAGCACTGACCTTTTTTGCGCCTCCTGGCGAAACTTCACTTTGTTGATCAGTAAATACTGCCCGATGATATGAAGAAATCCGCAGTTTCACGCAACAACCAAACAGGTAATGGTACCCGCCAGTCTGACCGACAGAGTGTTTAGTATATCAGGCGCATAACGCGAGCAATCGCGAAAACAGCCAGAGGACGCCACTAGTGGGGCTGCATGCAGACGAACAAAAGTAGCGGCGTAAACGGAATACTACCTCGATGCGTAAACATTGAGAGATAGGGGCGATGCTGTCGTGAAAAGTGTTCACGCACTGCCGTTTTTTTCTTACCGTCGTTGTACCCGTTGTCGTCTCACTATAAATTTACCATGCATCAACGCTACCTTGCGGCGGCCAACGCATGCGCACGGCATGCCGCACTGAAGAGGCGGTTGTTTCGTAATGATTTCGGCCAACATTGTCTTCCTCCCTGGCTTGGGCGATGCGCGCCGTGGTCACTGACCAGACCACGGGAGAGATCAAAAGCTCGGCACCCTTGATCGCTTATATTTGATTGGAAAATGGGAGTATGTCTCTCAGTGGACGTCTACCTGGCGCTGAGGCTGGAACAAAGATCACAGTGTAAGAATATTTAGGTGTTGACACTCGCCGGCCGCAGGGGCAAAGTACACAGCCAGATCGTGTTCGACCTTAGTGCATGCGCAGACCGCAGCGGTGCGGGGGCGCTGCGAATGAGGGGCCGTCTATCGCTTGCGGAGTAGCGGGCGCAGCTGCGGTGAATGCGCGGCGTGCTTGACTTTCCGTGTCATTCACGTTGTTTCGGTGTTTTCTGCTGCCAGAGTGAGGAGTAGACATTATGATTCAGCTTCCACGCTGTGTTCGTCACCGATCACTGCGGCACGTGGCAAGTGGAAAAAAAAATAATTTTTTTATCCATATGCTGAATGCATACATGGGTGGGGCCTAGACAGAGCAATGCTAATAACACAGCAAATCGTTATATCAAAATGTAAAAACAAGGATAAAAAGAATGTTGATTTGCTCAGAAGTATGGTTTTTTGCGCATCCGTACTTTTGTGCAGATACTACGCCGACGAAACAAATAACAAAGACATTACTAAAGCAGAAAAACGAAAATTGTTTCGCCGCAGGATCTATTTCTTTTTATTTTTTTACCTGTAGCGTATAGCAACCCCCGAAAATAATTTCTGGATACGCCACTGTGGGAAATAATAGACACCGCAATGTAAGGCTTCAAATTAAAACCAAATTGGATTATTCAAATCGTACAGAACACGTGCACCAGTTGCATTCTTTCGCTGATGCCGCAGTCAGTGTTACACTTATGTTGTTCGATTGAGCTCCCTGATCAGTAAAATCTCACAATATCATAAGACTGGAGGTCACAAGGTCCCCGGACGAAATAATTTAGGCTTCCGCAAATTTTGACAAAAAAAGCGTGCATTGATAAGGATAAAGAAAGGAAACTGAAACATGAGCTGTTGTATTTTCCTTTATTCGCCCTTGTCTACGTGCAGTTTTTTTTTGTCAAAATGTGAAAAGAACCAGTTAGCCCAAGTTCCAAATTTATTAGAAATAATTGAGGCTACCGATGCCGGTATCTTCCGTGTGTTTTCAAAGAAGCATTTAAACATGCACACCACACGCCGTATGCTATGGCAGCGATGCGGTTAAGTTTATACAGCCATCGCGGGCCAAGTTTTTACCCGCTGCACATTTTGGTTTAACATAATACGTTTATAAAGCTGTCAAATTTGCCCTGATCCTACTAAGTTCGGTGGAGAATTTTGTGGTCCACGAAGTCGCCTTACCACGCCGACTGCAATTATTCCAAACTGACATCCGCCAATTCCAGTTTCGAGTCGCGTCAGTATTCTACATCTGGCGTGCACGGCTGTGTTTCCGTGAGATAGACAACCGCTCAGCATCGTCGGTATCGTCGTGAAAGCCGAGCTTAATAGAGAAACGCCTGGGACATTTTCACTGACCATTTTCGCGTCGAGTAGGCAGCACTGCAATGCCTTAGCCATTAAAATGTCGCATATGTATTGTCTTGGTTTTGCTTCGTTCCGGGCCCTCGCGCATACAACGGCGGAGGCGTCACGCTACACAGCAAAACAGCGCGGGTTGTGTGCCTAGCTATGGAGGTACCATTTCTGATACAGGCGAAATACGAAAGCGTCACTGACGTCTCTGGACACGTTAAAGAACCACAATTGGACGAGTTTTCCATATTCTCTACACGGCGGGCATTACCACTTCACACCTTGGGCGATTTACACTGCTTAAGCAACATTTTATGCTACGCGTAGGCTCTTCAGCCCAAAAGGGCGAGCGTGTGCGTTTAGCACAACCTTTTATTTTAAAAGGCGGTAAAGTAACCACGCTCTCGGGAGTCGTGCGGATGAGCAAAATAAAAATTATTCGCAATAGAAGCGTTTCGACAACTAGCTCGAAAGGGTCGCACGACCGCGTTCTCGCTGCTGTTCTGCGCACTGCTGGAGTTTCTGTGAGTAAACATGAAACCAGCCGAAAATTATTTGGAGTCGGCAGCATTTCCAATCTGTCTGTGCCTATCGGCAATTACAAAACTTCACGTACACGCCGCTCCACCGAACGATCCCACAGCACCTGGATTACGGCTGCCGTAGCTCGGCGAGCAGACAGGCCCTCTTGGTGGGGCGCACTCTGGCGGCGTTCCTGAGAAGCGCATGGAGCGGGGAACAAGATCTGGCCGCGCCACCGCGCGCAGTGTGAACACCTAGATATTCTTACACCGTGGCTTAGATATAGGCCTCCTACGAAGGAGTTTTGGCGACATGCAGCGCCCCTAGCGGCCGATGCCTCTGGGTAGTACAAATGCAGACGACCCTCGCCCATAGAGAAATAAAAAATTAGAAGAGTGGACACACGGGCTTATCGCGGCCGAGTGGCCTGACTCGCGCGCCGTCCGGCAGTCGGCGCAAGTGGTAAAAAATTATATATTTAAAATAAACTAACACACAATATTATACTTTTAAAATTTTGTTACACATTAGACTACACATTTTTATTTGTGTAATAAGTTGAATGGCTGTCAATGTAAATTTTTGTGGCTTCTTTGTGCCAAGCCTGGCCAAGCCGCAAGCGCAAGCCGCCATTTGGCTCTTCCGGCAGCGTTTGCACGTGCGTTTCTGCAGCCTCGTGCTAACCTCTGTTGTTGAGAAGGAAACGCCTAGCGCTTTATTTGCGACATCGGTTTTGCATCCTGAACGAAAGGTGAGACTTTCTTTTTTAAAGTGCTGGTGTGGCGTATCATATTTACGTTTCCTTGTACTGCAAACGCTGCGAGCACTGAGTAACCTCAGGGAATGAGGCATAGCTAGTGCTGCGTCTTTAAGATAAGCGCTTTGGAAACGCGCCGGAAAGGCGTAAGACACCATTTTTTAGCTGGACGTAATGGTATTTTAGGCTGGTTGTGCAGGTTTATCTAGCGCTGAGGGATGCCAGCGGTACGCGCCCGTCGTCGCACGTAGCGTTTACGTGCCGCAAACGACGGCTGTGAGTTGCGGAAGTGGCCGGCCGGCCGGCGGTCCGTAGGCGAAGCAGGCGTTGTGCGCTGTCGCTGCACTGAATTACGTGAGCCGCAGGCTGCGTTGTATTATACTAGCTAGCCATTGCAAGCTTGGCCAACTGTTACTGCTATTATGGCCGTGATGCGCTGCAAAGCCGTCCGGGCTAACGTACACGGCGAAGTAGCCGTATCTGCATTAATTTGGCTTATCTGGGCATAACCAGTAGCCGTACACTCATCGTAAGTTTTACACATGGGTGCATACCAAGCTGCCTGCGTACAAAGCGAACCCGCTCGCCGACGCCGATAACGCGCGCTCGTCGCTTCGCTTTGGCGCGCCAGGTACGGTAAAAACGCGTCTTTCGTCGGCAGATAACAGCTTTGCTCGAGGCGGGGTGAGTGGGCAGTGCATTGAAACCATCAAATTTGGTCTTCGTTCTACATCGTATATCAATTCCGGTATCGCAGGCATTGCATACAACTGTTCCACACTTGCCGTTTTTTCAAGCGTTTGCTCTCTTTTCTCTGGTCATATTTTGGCTAGTTTCATTAAACACGTATTGCGCAGATTGCACCTATTCAGTCGGAACTGTGTGTTTCTTGTCATATCTTTTTAAGGCATGGCCTTTGGCGGTCAGTAGTACTCAGTACGACGCTCACTGCTGCTTGCCATGGTGCCCACACAGCGCCCAAATATACTTTCGCCAGGTGCCCGTTCTCGGGATGCGTTTCTTTCGCGAGCCCGTGGGGCAACAGGTTTGTTTAACGTTCAGCTCGCTCTCGCTCTTTGTCCTGATTTTACAAAAAAGACAAAGGGATTCAGGCTATGTGAGCAGCGTTATCATTCTTGTTAACCCAAACAATAGGTGAATTGCATTAAGAATGTGCCTAACCAGTGTTGCGAAATTACAAAGACCCATATTTTAAGTGTTGCTAATAGCTTGACCGCATGATTGCTGAATAGAATAAGAGAACTTGTGTTTTAAATAGGTGGCATGCACTGGAGGCAATACTTGAATACTAGTTGCAGTGAAATTTACAGACTATTCGCATATCATCTGTCATTGCAAGCAGTTTGTGTACTATATCACCTATCACCTGTGCAGGTCTACAGGTGCCCTCAAGACAGAGCCAACCAGCCAGCTGCATTCGTCATACCAAACATGGTGCAAGCACTTCATGAATCGTGCCCTCACAGGACTCGCAGAAGTGGCCGTGCCAACTGTTCTCCCAGAGTTATTCAGTTGTATTGATGACTGCCTGCAATGCTTCTTGCTACCTCATTGATGCTTCTGATGGATACCGCAACTGTATTCCATCTATTGAACCTTGCCATTAGCACCTAAAATCTAACGCAAGTCTCGGCACTCAATAAGGCGTGACCACTGAAAAGACTATCGTTGACTCAAGGAACAAATGGTTTTTTATCACTGACATGCCTCATATCATTAAAACCACTAACAACAGCGTATACAGTCTCCAAACTCCACTCGCAAGTTATTGTTGCTGCTAGTTGTAATATTGTGAAAACAGTACATTCAGAAAAACCCTTTTACATTATGAAGACTGCCAGGGTAAGAGGTCATGGTAAATGTCGTTTGTCACCATATGTGCTGCCTGTTGTCGGACTGGCCTAGATGAAGAGAACCATGCTGGGACCTACGTTGTCAAATGCTTATGGGATTCTGTAATGCGCCACCATTGTCTCATACACGAGAAGCATATACTGCTTCCCTGTTTCTTATATTAAACTGTTCGTATTGACAGCGGAAGGCATGAATTTGTGTGCCTTAATCGAGCCTGGAACCTGTCGGTTGACTACGTGCACGTACCTAAAATATCCCCGCCTGGCCCTTTGCCTTTACTGGGAAGGCAACGCTTTCGTAAGGTAACCCGGCTTCTTGGGAAAATGCACCATTGCAAGAAACCAATAGTAAGGTGATTTTTTTCCTCTTAACCTTTTTCGTGTGCATCTCCACATAAATGGGATTTCTGTTCAATTACTGATACTGATTTGAAGTTGCCCCGAGGCAATAGATCTCATTAGCGTTCATCAAATAAGCGAGGCCATCAAAGCTAAAGTTTTTCCCTTCTTCCACATCCTAACTGGAGAAATTGCCAGACTAAGAAAATTATCTGCGGAGATAGGGGTTGTAAACAGTTGCAAGTATCCGAGTGTCTAGATTATGTTATTGTTGATATTTTTGTATGACTGCAACAGCGCACACAGTCTGAGGGTGTCGTAGATACAAGTAAACCTGTGGATGGCTGAGTTTCTGGGTTTTCTGCATTTTCAATTACCGTGGAGAAAAAATCCTTTGTGTGGTTGTGATACCTTTACTTGTGCATTTTTTTTTTCATTCCTGGAAACGTATTTTCCTGTCACTACTGTGTATTGTCTCTGTTGTGTATTACTCACTGTTTATTATTATATGTGTGTTGCAAAGAATGATGACAATTTGAACTTGTTCCGTTTAGTGCCATGCAATAAATATTTCTTCATTTATGGTGTGTCTCTTTTATGTGGCTCGGAAACATGTGAACACGCGACAGAATTCTTAACCAAGTGTGACTGGTACTGTAAATTGCAATTTCACGTTTTCAGAAAAAAGTTTTTTTTTGTAAAAGTATACGGGCACTAAGCCTGAGAATGATATATTCAAATAAACACTAATTATTGCATGAAAGCGTCCGAATACCGTACCGATGCCCGTCGCTATGAGCAGCGCTTTCCAGTCCTTCAAACTACCCGCCAAAATCGGTGTCCGCGAAACCGAAACCGAAAGTGAACGTACGAAAGTATGGTTAGTAGTTTGGCTCTCCGTCCGCTCGGTGCGCTACACTACAGTACAGTCATTCGGCCGCAGGGCTCTATGGGAGTGTCCACTCTTACCAGTATTTCTTTCTCTATGCCTCGCCGCCCTCCATGTGTTTTCAATTAAAAGCCAGAGTGAAAGTTGGTTGTGGCGCTTTGTGGCGTGTTTAAATGACTGCATACTGTAAGAAATAGCACTTAAAATATTTGAAGAGGCTAAACAAAATAATATCCGCTAAACGAAGCCTATTTATCGGCTTTCTTTTGAGCGAGCTGTAGCGGTGGTCGCGACTTGGGACACTATCGCCAGGTCGGGTGGTTTAACTGTTTGACGACAGTTACAGTTTTTTCTTCTTTCGTACGGTCCACAAAGGAAAGTTCACGAGTAGCATAAACACGGAACGCTGCTCACCCTGTATCGTGAGGTAACTGCAAAAGGTTGTTTCAGCGGGACCATGCAACCGAACGCAAGAATTGCGCAGCCGACTCATCTGACACTGCTGGCCTGGCACCGCCTTTCAAACGAGTGGAAATTTTGTTTCGTATTTTCGCAAACGAAATGATTCTTGCGCAACCTTTTACGCCGCGCGATTTACGAACGGCAAGGTACATGTATACTAGCGAGTAGGTGAAACAATAGCGCCAAATAAACAAATTACTAAGCGCTATTAAAGGACGCAAAACATGACCAAATAACACGCTCGCTGCCAGCAGAGATGTGTACTTCAATAACATCACATAACACAGCATAACATATCACAGCCGTATACACGGCGCGGGGCCCCGAATATATACATACGATCATCACTGAGTGTGTTGGTTTTCAAGTGCAGGGGTCGTCGAATATCGGAACGCCGACACCCCAGTTTTGCCTTCAAATTGAGTTAGACAGCGAGACAAGAACACAGAATTGGCGTCCTCCAGTTGAATTGCACACTTCGCCAGATTATTATCAAATATTATTAGAAGTTTGCTGAATTTTTTTCTCTTTGCATTCAAAGCCCCCCTCCTTCTCCCACCCCATTTGCCGTCCAGGCCTCCGCCGTGTCGGCTGCATGGAACTAGGCCGTTGCTGACCCTCATTCTAGGCTATATTGAGGGCAAACAAGGAAAGCGAGCGGCCTCTTAATTCGCCCGACCACTTTGTTTTACGGCCACTAATTTCGGAATCCCAAAAAGATTTCACGCTTCTGACGGTCGCGGCATTTTGTCACTGAGACACGCAACAAAACGGCAAGCTAACGCTGCACCATGTATTCGTAACGGCGACGCAAACGAGCACTATTTAATGAAAGTGGGCGCATAGTGTGCAGGTACGCAAAAGAGCGGCGCACCGCAGCAGGCGAGCCTGCGTTCCGCCGGACTCGCTGGCTTTTTAAAGCGCGATCATCTTCGATTGCGTTACTATTCTTTTTTTGATCGGCTGTTTTTGAAAAGTCTTTGTCACTTAGAGTAGTAGTTTAAACTAGAAATTTCACTTAAAATGTCACTTAATACGGCCATCGATGGCTGATCCAGCGAGTAGCAGACGCCGTCACGGTCCCGGCACTTTCGTCGGCGCTGTAAACGTGTTTAGCGCTGCAAAGTTTTTTTCCCCTAATGCCAAGTTGATCGCTGAAATAGATCGGTCCCGTCGGGGATGAGCTGGTGACCACGTTGCAAAGTAATCTGGAGCGTCGCGCTCATTTTGCTTCTGTCATCACGGGATCCTATGGGACCCGCGCAGCTTCGTACTGCCCGGAAGTACTGCCCAGAAACCGCTTGCGCAGCGCCCCATGGGCAGCGCAAGAGGCGTATTAGCCAATTTAACACAGTTGGGCTAAAGTTGTTTCTCGCCGCGGGCCGTAAGCGCGTGCGATATGTGCGTAAACGTCAATGACAGCTTGTCTGCGTTTTGTTTTTGCAGTGAACACAAAACGACGCCGGTTTATTGACTGCATTCTCTTGATAACAAGCCTTTCCAAAACACATAAAGTATACTGCGACGCTCTTTGACACCCACGTTACACAAAACTACTTCCGTATACTGGAGACAGTGTGACATAGCTAACTAGCGAGTAATATTACATATGCCCGTTTCCCAGCAGTTTTTTTTTTCCTGAACACCAATACTACCGGAAAACAGAAATCGGGGCACCAGCAGGGTAAGGCAGGTCATTCGATGAGCTTGAATTACTATGAGAAGGCACAACATAAAGTAACGCCACACCGCGGATTATCCCGAGACCGCAATTCATATTTTAAAATGAGAATGCCATTTCAATATAATATAAAAAATGTTAACCTATAAATACCCCGTGATAGATTTAGTTTTCCAAGTTTTGTGTCGTTCTACTCCTGCAAAGAGGCTTTCGTTTTTCCTTGTTGAAATTAATAGCCGGGACGAGACGAAATACACAAACGAAATTCTAAGCACATAACTGCAGGCGTAGCATGATGTGTGCGGCGTAAAATGTGGCTTAGTCGGTTTACATTATGTATGTACCTCATCACAATGTAAATAACGTGGACTAAGTACCTATTTAACCGCAGGATGTAGCCATTTATGCATTCCTAAGAAGCACTTAAAATTCTGCGCGTACTACACCACAGCGAGATGATGACTGAGCGTTGAACAAAAACTGCCATTTCTGCGAAGCTTTGAAAACCAAATGCATAACATGTGATAGCCCGAACAAGTATTTCGTTGCGAAGGTGCTCACAAAAGCACAACGAATTCTTCAGCACTATAGCAGTTATGGCTCCGCCCGAACGGCACATGGGGAAAGGGTAGAGGTTTAGCCCCTCTCAAATTCAAGTGAGTGGTGATTTTGTACTTCACACCTAAATTAGAAAAATAGGATGTTCACGAAAGTGGTTTGAATGCCACAGAACACCTGGAAAAGGGTTTTTGCAATTTCTTCTTTTCCCTAAAGTATACTTCTCTCGACAATTTTTAATGCTTTGTACGGCGTTGGCAAAAAAGTGGGATTTCGTTTTCTGTCAGAGGACATCACTAGAACTATACCTTAGCCGTATTCTGAAAGTTAACTTCTGCAAGGCAGTTTCATAAATGTCGGCGAAGTTAATTAAATTTTACATGTGGTGTGCGCGTCTATATTAAACCGGCAAGTGCATCTTTGGTCAAGAAACACCAAATATATATGCAGTTTGTTGTTCAAGTTAATGCACGAAAGAGTGCGTACTTCACTGCCGTGCACGACCTATGTGGAACGAGACAATAGCAAAAAATCTACAAACGCACCCTCCACAACCGGAACCGCCGAAATCGCATGACCCCATTTTTTCGGTTCCAGATAAAAACCACAAACATAAAGAAAACACGTTGATGGTTCCAGATAAGGTCCACCTATATGCCTCGTTGCAGTTATTTTTTCGTTCGGATCAACATAAAATATGTGGATCACCCTCTTTAACTGGAACTTATGCGGAACCAGATTAAGAGAGTACCCGAGTCTTTCTTTGCTGTAGACAACCTCAACTTCACAGTGATTAAACGCAATGACCTCAACTTACTTCATATCCCGAAAAAGGCCTCTCAATGTTGACTTCTTTTGTAATTGCGGGTGTTCTATTTCTTACCTTGTTTTTGTGTGCTGTATCTGATACCCTTAAGGTATTTCAGGTTTTTATTAGAGTCCAAAATTATTGTGGACGAGAAAGAAAGGCAGTCTGTGATTTTAAATGTATATGAATTTGACTTTTAACTTGTGAAACGTTCTTCTGTTTTTGTGCAAAAACCCCGAGTTCGTATCGTTAGGCGCCTGGATACGCAGCAGCATTCTGCAACACGGTGATGCCTGCACTAAATAAACCGTATATGAGAATGAGTCGATCAAAAAAGCATATCTGAGGTTTCAAAATTGGGCCTGTTACATCGTAAAAGTTTTACAATATATGATGTCAGGTGCACCTAAAAACCCGCAAAACCCAAAACCCCGTTTTCACATTATTGAAACCAAATTAGAGACAATGAATGGGCATTACATTGTATGTACCGTATCTACACGTTGGTGAGGTTGGTATGCAGGGAAAGAAAGGGGACCGTGACTCTTTTGCAAAGTCAGTTCAATGTATCTCGTCGTGATTCCTAAACGTACCTCATCATGAAGCATTCCTGCTTCCATTTTTTGCTCCTATCAGGTGTTAACAAAGAAAAGGCGCTCCCGCAACTGGCTTTCAAGGGGAAAACGTTGGTACTATTCACCGCTCACTCTTTCAATGTTCTTGAGAAAAAAATTACACCATCTTCCCACGTGGGAACCCTGAGGAGATGCAAAGCCGTGGAGTATAGTAGCGTGTTAATTGGTTTTTAGAGTAAAGACACGTGTAGTAGCGTATTAAATGTCTTCTTTATTTATCGAGTAGTGGGGAACGTTTTGCGGCTTCTCGTTCTCGAAGCGAGGAATCCGCTGTTCAACGCTGGCGTTTCGAAGCGTTGTCACGTTGCCGAACGCCATCTGGATCAGCTACTCGCCGCTGGCATTTCAAGGCAGCTGCTCGTTCTCGAAGCGAGGAATTCGCTGCTTGACGCTGCCGTTTACATTCGGCGTCGCGTGCTCTCCTCTGTGCAGCCTGTCTTCGGAAGCACGTGATGAGCCGAGCGGCGTGGAGGAGCGACGAGGAGGATGGCAGCGTTATCACAGCTGCTTAGGGGTCCTGGAGCGACAGTTTTGCCCAACGTTTATAGATACTTTTGTTGCCGGTGTCTTCCTGAGCCGGCACGAGACGAGCAGAGCGGCGTTATCACAGCTGGCGTGGATAGGGGGACGCGGAGAAGAGGTGCGGAAGCCGGACGACGGAGGGTTGACTAAGAGATGCTTTGCATCTAAAAAGTACAAGCTGACGATAATGATCATGATTTGCACGCCAAACGTTTTGAAGGGAAAGTGTTCTTAGTTCAAGAGATTGCTTCATGTGAAACAAGATGCATTTCCCCATTGAGCGGTTGGTCGACCCAACAGCTCTGATAAGATATCTGGAGATTCTGGACACACGGCGCGTGTGCGAAACCGGGCTTCGTATAGGTGAAACCGTTAACTTGGAAATCGAGAAAAAGGAACGATTTTAGATAAGACAATGCACGAAACGATCACGAAGACGCGCAAAAATACACCTCTATCTAATAAAGCACGTGCCGATGCAGATTTAGATTGTTCGTAGACGCGTTTACTTACAGTGTAAAACCAGCGCATGAGGATCTTAGTCGTTTCAAATTTTGCTTCTTGAAACATTGAACATCGAATGAACGCACATTGGGCGAAGCCTAAACGCACTTTTAGCGAACGTTTTGACGCGCGTTAAACCACGTTTTATGTTAGACAGCCTTTGCGTGATTGCATTTTTTTTCTTTTAGCTAGCCTCGCTTATATACTGAGGTGTCGCTGCGATCTGCGGTACAATGCTGCGAAACCTCAGCGAGAAACCTTGTGAGCTCCGGTTTAAGGCGGCGGCAGCCGTGATTCGCCGAGACGACACCTCAACGGGAGGCTTTGTAAACTCCAATTCAAAACGGCGGCAGCCGCGATTCGACAAGGCGGCACCTGAGCGGCATTATTTATGTTTCAGTTTAAGGCGGCGGCAGCCGCGATTCAACGAGGTTACACTTCAGCGGGAGTTCTTGTGAGCTCCAACTGAGGGCGGCGGCAACAGCGATTCGACAAGGCGACACCACAGTGGAAGACCTTGTGATTTCCGATTCAAAGTGGCGGTAGCCGCAATTTGATGAGGCGACACCGCAATGGGAGGTTTTGTAAACTGTATTTCATAGTGGCAACAGCCGTGATTTGATGAGGCGACACCTCACTGGGAGGTCTCATGAGCTCTGGCTTAGGGCGGTGGACGCCGCGATTCAACGAGGTGACACCTCAGCGCGAGGCCTCGTGAGCTCCGTCTCCGGCAGCGGGAAGAGCGAGGCTCCGGCAGCACGGCCCCAGCCCAGTGGTGAGAGCAGCGCATCGGGTCGGCGAGCTACTGCATCAACGACACTGGTACCTGGGCGAACCCGGAGTGAGCACATGTGGGCCATGACTTCTTTCTTCCGGGTTCGCCATGGCCACTTTGCTAACGGGATCAGATTCCGGGCGACGGTCGGCGTGTACCGCCGGGGAAGGGGCATTTACGGGGATTTTAGTGCCGCCCTTAACAGGAACAGCCAGTTTTGCATGACGCCCACTTAGTTGTGAGCATGTTTTGCTCCCGTGTGTTAGGAGCGCATAGGGTCAGACTAATGTTAGTTTACGTGTACTATCTTTATCCCCTCGTTATTGTTGTGTACGTGTTGATTGTGTTCAACTGTCGCCAGGCGTGTGATATGCCTCTAGCGTAGCTTAGCTTGTTTAACTCTTTCGCTACAGCCGGAAATTGACCAATTTTTAGGGGCCCAAGAAAACATTTTTTTCTTCTGAAAATTATTTAGGCACTAATTGCAGGAGCACAAAATGCAGATTCTTTAACGGCCTTTCCAATAACACCAGTTTTTAAAGGTTTTCATATATCATAGTTGTGAAAAAAAATATCAAAATCAAATTTTTTTCAAGTTGTCGAAAAAAATGATAAAAAAGGAGTTGTGTATATCAATCCACCGGAAGTAGAAAAAAATTAGAATATACATTTTCTAGGGAAACATTTCCAAAACACACCCTAAAAAAATGTCTACTTGCAGGGAACAGTTTTTTAGATATAAAAAAAATGTTAGCACGCACGGTGGTTGTGTCATGCGGTGAAGCCCAACCTCTAATTCAAAATGTGCAATTTCGGGTCGTTCCCTAGAATAAATCTGGCGGTTTGACGTTATCAAACGCACCAATTTGCCCCCACATAATGTAAAAACATCTTGTCAATGGCTCACTTTGCATTTACAGCGAGCACAATATTTGGGACAAGCACGCGATGCGGAAAAAACATGCATGAAGTTGAAAACGGAACGCCGTGGCTGATGCTTGTTGTCGTTCATGGTCAGTTATCTCTCAAAACATAAAGCTGAGGTTTATTATCATCTTCTTACTCGCAATTGTAGCCTTGCTCGCAAAAATGAGGTACGATGAGCTAGAATCGTGCCCTGCGATCTGTGGCCGAGTAGCAGTTGCGCGCTAAAAAAGATCAGCACAACCAGCCTCCTCTATTGCAGCGCCACCTAACATTTGTTAAATGAAGCAGTACAAAACCTTATCAGAGACTCCGTCCGAATAGACAGTTCAACTAAGCAGCAACATTAGACACCCGGATATACCCTCGCATGGAAACAAAACTGGAAGGCGAACAGCTGGCAGTGTAGGGCCGGTTTGAAGCGCTGTCCTCGGCGGAACAGATAACTGGCGACTGGGTGTGACCTTTTGACTTGCATCTGAAGTTCTTATCGCAGAAATCGGGTTAGGGTGGGGGAAATCAGGAGCGGCGTGCTTTGTTCGAGAAGCAGTCGCGGATGCTTCAGCCGCCATGGCAGGTAGCCTTGAAGTTGGGTAAGTGCGTAGTAGCCCTAAATATGAATTTCGCTATGCACAAACGAAACCGAAACTGTTGTAAACTGTTTGCGAATGGTCGTGGGGTAAGTGGAACTACCATAGTACTTAGAACAACTTGCGCAAAGGCAATACCACTGCCTAAAATCATAAAGCAGCTTTGCAACCAGGCACTGCTTGACATTTTCCGCCGATTTTTGGGAATATTACTGTCAGAGCGCGAACCCGACGATTGAAAATCGTTTGCTAGTTCCCCCTTCACGCCCTGATAGCAAAAAACAAGCGCTGGTGCAGAGTAATTACGAGTTGCACGCATTCTTCGTTGGTAGCCGTGACGCGCGATAACCACGCCCCTTTTCCACACCCAGGTGATTCAAAAGCGTGTCAAAAATCACGTTTCCGTTGCAAAAATGAGACCAAAACTGATTTTGAAAGGCAATTTTCTGATCTAACTCCGAACAGCTTTACTTGTTCGAGAAACGCCTGGAAAGCTATGAAAAGACGCTGTGAAAAGTATGGATCAAATTTTGATAGGCGCGGTAGCGAAAGAGTTAACGCTGTCCTGTTGAGCGGTAGGACAGCTGGTACAGCACGGTAAAGAGTGTTTGAGTACGAAAAAGAGTGTTATCCGTTATTTGTATTCGTTGGCATGCGGTCATGGTGGACCATGTAATGTACAGCGGGTCCCAGTGTGGCGCTTGTGTGCGAACCAGTGTCTTAAGTGAAAGGTCTGACGTACTGGAAAAAGGAATTTTCAGTACATCCCTAGTGGAGAGCAAGTGAACCGCAAAGGGGATGAATAATCTGTTCCGCATTCTAGAAGAGCACGCGTCCGTGAGTGCGCCAAAACACGCTGAGCGTCCTTAAATATTTCGTTATTGCTACAGCAGTAGCCTAATTTTCTACCTATGTGTTGTTCGTCATGTGTTTTTCTATCCTAATAGGGAAAGAATGTTCCTGCGTGCGATTAAAGCTTAAGCTGTGGATTGGTTCATTGCCACGTTTGACTATTTACACCAATGTTCGGTTGGTTACCTTTAATTGTAGAGGGTGGCACGTATTCGTTCTCACTGGCCCTGTGTGGTTGAGCGTTTAAGTTATTGTTTGATGTTTTGTATGGTACACCTTTTGTCGTGAGGATAATCGTTGGACCCTGGCACTGCAAATATAAATATATACGGCTTAAACTTCACGCACATAAAGGGGCCTCCCAATAAGTGAGCTGATGCCCTATCGAGACTTCATACTAAAAATGTGTACAGCTGGGGGGGGGGGGAAAGCATCAGCAGCCCCCTTCATGGTAAAGTGTCCTTGTGCTTTGCTGGTTGGTGGCATCTCATGACAAACCAAGGACTGCACAATATGGGGTTTTGCCTGAGATTGTTACGTGGAATACACTGCAGGGTTTGCCATGTTTGGAATTTCCTTAAAAGACAAAAAAAAGAAGGTTCTCTAACTTTTGCAGGTCTGAGAGCAAGTAGGGTGGTGTTTTTTTGGGTAAATTGGAGATGCCATATATAATTGCCAGTGTTCGTATATGTATATTACACTGTTCTGCGGGGCACGGCTCGGCCAAGGCACTAAGTGGGCCATGTGGTATCCTTTGGTGTTGCAGTGGGCCGGCTGTTGGTGGTGGTAGCGTTCGCGTGCGCCATAATATTGGGTGGTGTCTTAGGCGAAGGGTATCTTATCACCAATCCTATTGCCTGGGATATCGCGGGAACGACTCGCGTAACTGATTAAGTGTGTTTTGTTTTGTTCTTACACTGTAATTAGACGTAACCTGCAATTAGAATAATGAGAATATGCTGGAAAGTAAAGATTACTTCTTCAACTATTGTGATTTGCAGAAGACACTCAGTGGATTGCATTACCTTTAAACAGAAGTCGAGTGAACTTTACCCTACCCCAGTCGCTATGTGTGCATCTACGAACTATAAATATTAACACTAAACCTGCAAGTTTCTGATGCGAAACAGATAAAAAATTCTGAGCACAGTCGAATTTATCGCGGTTAAGATGCAACAATTTACCGAACATATTGCGGATGGTTTTTCGGGTTAATACAACACCACCAATTACAACGGCACACATCCTGCACAGGCAGATTAGTGTTCTGGCACGGCCCTATGTTTTCCTATCACCAGATGCATTTGCAAAGGTTTACCATGAAGAAATTTCCAATCAAAATCTCTGGTTTGTGCAGGTGCTTTGCGGCTGAATCTACGTGGAAAGAACCTGAGTTTCTGGTGGTTCTGGGAAATAAAAACATGGCCTCCTTCAAAAACCTTTGTATTATTTATTATAGCCAGAAACATGACGAATATAATCCACTGCTACGTATACATAATAAAACTGGCAGGGCACCTGCTTGCCGTTCTGCAGACGTCATCCAGAGACGACAGTCCACGATCTCCCCTGCCAAACATTTTCCTCTCATGCGTCATCCTCCACCTTTCACGCTCTTCATTTTAATGCTCGGTATCACGCCGCATTCGCAATGCTGCGCTATTTGTTGGTACTTTTGGGACAGACAGCTCTAACCACTAGAGCAGGTCTCGGATACCAGCCTTGCATTTCGTGCCTGAATATCGTTTTTTTATTTAATTTACCTCGCGAAACAATTCGCCAATCATCTTCCTTAAATTAATCACTGCCAACACTGCACATCGGTTTAGGTTGTTGCTAGAAGTCCCCATTTTCATCTTTTCTACAAACTATGTGGACAAATTGAAGGTCTAAAAGAATGAAAATGGTTTGTCTATAAAAATTTTCCTTACTTTGGTAATACGGAACTGAAAGGACAAAAATAATACAAGTATCTCTCGGAAATAACAAACAGCTTATGGGCTTTAATGAGCCCATAAAATCAATCACGCAACTTAAAATGCAAAAGGGGGTCCCCAGTATCAAGAAATATTTCCAATATAACAACCCTGAGAACATTACACCGATGAAATTGTGCTCAGATTTTTGTTGGAATAAAAAAGAGTGTCTCCTAATGAGAAATATTTCCTATATTACAATCTACAGAAGAGCATTATTACATCCGATGAAATTGCAGAAATAAAATTTTACACTCCGTGCAAGAAAGTTAAAAACAAGGCAAGCGATGCTGCTACACAAAAACGTAACATTGAATTTTTTTTTACTGTTGCATAAGAAGAACGCCACCAATAAAGCGTTGGTGCAGCACACGGACATAAGATAATGGTTGAGTTGCAACTAAACTTAATGCGGTTCATCACCAGTTTTCGACGCCACTATGACGTCTGCTTTGTACCAGGATTACGTTCATTTCAAATGTCTCGAAAACGCAAGTGGTGTGCAACGAATGGGCCAGCGAATATCAGGATTCATACACTTTGGTGGCGCCAACCAACAGTCAAACGCGATTTTCTACCTTTCTTGATGATCATAAGCCGCCAATGACCTTCAGTTTTAACAAATTATGGCAAAATGACTTCGCATTTTCCCGCTATTTCAAGCTTGAATAGTCTGCCGGATGCAATTAAGTCACTTTCTTCTTTATTGCTATTTAAAAAGCAACTTAAAGAATTTCTTTTGCAGTTTTGATTCGTTCACAGTAGTTGTACGAATGTGTAATTTTGCGTGTGTTTCTCTCTTTTGTTGTTGTTGCAAGGTTGTTCGCGGTTTTATTGAATATGTGTGTGTTTGTGGTTTTGTATTGCTACTGGGGTACAATTTTTTTTCTTCAGTGTCAGCTACATTCCAATTCACTTTGCTCATTTTTTTTCCACTTTCTTTTAAACGTGCGCAATACTCGCCCTTTGAACTGCGTTAGTTTTTGTCCTCTCTTGGCATAAATTCTTTAGACATTTCGCTTAAACGCACTATTTCGTCTAGTCGTTTTTCCAGCACATTCTGAACTGTTGTTTTGCTTTAAATTGTGATTTGAAATACAATACAGTGTAGTGTGTCCACTTTTTTCTATTTTCCTTTTTTTTCCCTTTTTTTCCTTTCCGTTTCCTTTTTCTTTCTTTTTGTTTTTCTTCGTTCCATCCTTTTTTTTTCTTTTCTTCTCGTTCTTTTCTTTTATTTACTCTGTCAGGTAATGTTACATCAGTTCTGGGTTTACATTGCTCTGTTGTCATTTTGGCTCTGTAAGTGCAACTCTGAGACTTGTGATTATTTAAATTGTCTTTAGCTGCTTTCATTGTATTTTTCTATGTAATTATGTATCGAGGGTCCCGGTGCAGTATCAACTGTGGGACCCTCGTCCGGATATATCTTCACATGTAACCTTCCTCTTTTACAATAAACTTCTTCTTCTTCTTCTTCTTCTTCTTCTTCTTCTTCTTCTTCTTCTTCTTCTTCTTCTTCTTAATATTTACCAGACAGGGCTACGCGCAGCAACGTTTATAAAAGCAAAAACATAATTTGCATCAAAACGCCACACCAACTTCAAGGTTCTCTCTCAAAAATGCTGCCCCAATGCCTTTCAACACGAATTCCCTTAGCAACTTCTATTTTGTGGAATAAAGTGCTGACTAAAGGAAAAAAAATTACAATGGCTCGCAGGGGCAGTTATTTTGCTGGGTGTATTTAAAACGCTATGCTCACTCTATCCAATATTAATATTAATATAATAATATTAACAATAATAATAATCAATAAATCAATCATGTTTATTTACGCGCCCAGGAACAGTCAGAGGCCTGAGTGCTGGCGCACGAATAGTTACATAAAAACAAAATACAAGAAACCTATAGCAAGAAACAAACAAGCGACAAGACACACACAAATTGAAGTAGTGAAAATGACAGAAGTAAAGCACAGGCGGAGCCTGGGTACATGTAAAAAAATAAAAAAAGATGATGCCTATGTTGCTCTGACACGACAGGCAGAGGAACAAAGTTTGACAGAAATACAACAGAAACAACGGCAAAAGTGTAGAGACAAACGATAAGGCGAACAATAGACAGTAAACAGTTTCAAAAATAGGCAACTATCAGTTGGATAGACACAACCGCAGAGAAACCAAATTCCAGAAAGAAAAGAACGACAGACATCAAATAATAATGATAATAATAACAATCAATCATTCATTCAATCAATCAATCAATCATGTTTATTTACGTGCCAGGAACAGCCAGAGGCCTGAGTGCTTGCGCAGGGGTAGTTATATGAAAACAAAATACAAGAAACATATAGCAAGAAACAAACAAGCGCCAAGACACACACAAATTGAATTAGTGAAAATTACAGAAATAAAGCACAGGCGCACCCTGTGTACAGGTAAAAAATAAAAAAAGAAGATGCATATGTTGCTCTGCCTGTCGTAAAGGCCACATGACAGGCAGAGCAACAAAGTTTGACAGTAATACAACAAAAAACAACGGCAAGAGTGTAGAGACAAATCATAAGACGAACAAATGACAGTGAACAGTTTCAAAAATATACAACTATCAGTTGGATAGACACAACCACAGAGAAACCAAATTCCAGAAAAAAAAACGACAGACATAGAATAGGTGTTTAACATGCTGTATTCAATAGCGCTGTACGGTAAATTGTATAGGATTTCTGAAAGATGTCAAGGTGTTCAAAGAAGCGGTTGTAACAATTCTGTATTCTGCGCACAGGAGAATGATTGGAGTTGCGCGCAGCGGTCAAGAACGGGCGATGCGACCTGGTGGGCCTTTGTGGTACACTAAACTCTAAACAGTTAAGCAGGTCTGCGGAATAAAGGTCACCATGAACACTTTTGTGAAGAAATGTAAGGTCTGCACGAATACGTCTGCAGTTCAAGGAAGGGATGGAAGGAACTATGGGTAAGTCAGAATCAGGATGAAAACTGTGATTGTGATGACACTGCTTACATATGGATAAAAACTTCTTCTGCACACGTTCTATTATTCACTACTACATTTGGAGATGCCGTTCCAGGTAACAGAAGCATAATCTAACTGAGGGATACATATTGCATTGTATAGCATTAGAAATGGATCTGGAGAAGAGAATTCCTTTGTAATCCGACACACACTTCCAAGACTTCGGTGCGCTCGCTGGGTGACGAGCCTAATATGAGGAGAAAAAAAGAGGATACTGTCGAAAAGCACCCCTAGGTCCCTAATCTCCTCAGCCCTTTGCAGAGGAGCTCCCTCAATGCTGTAGGAAAACAGCAGATGGTGGGTTTTCCGGCAGTATGTGGCAACCTTTGTTTTAGCGGGGTTTAAAATTAGGCAGTTTAATAATAATAATAATAATAATATTATATTATTAATAATAACCAATCATGCTTATTTACGTGCCCAAGAAGAGCCAGAGGCCTGCGTGCTCGCGCACGGATAGATACATAAAAACAAAATGCTATAAACATATTGCAAGAAACAAACAAGTACAAGACACACAAATTGAAATAGCAAAAATGACAGAAATAAAGCACAGGCGGAGCCTGGGTACAGGTAAAAAAGAAAAAAAGAAGATACTTTTGTGGCTCAGCCTATTGTAAAGACCACACAACAACCATAGAACAAAGTTTGACAGTAAAACAACAAAAGCAACGACAAGAGTATAGAGACAAATGATAAGGTAAGCATGATAAGTAAACAGTTTCAAAAATAGGCAACTATCAATTGGTTAAACAGAACCGCAGAGAAACCAAATTCCAGCCAGGAAGAAAAAACGAAAAACCAACGACAGAGATATCATAGACGTTTAACATACTGTATTCAACAGCCCAGTACGGTAAATTGTAAAGGACCTTTGAAAGATGTCAAGGCATTCCGAGAAGCGGTTGTAACAATTCTGTATTTTGCGCACATGACAATAATTCGATTTGCACGCAGCGGTCCAGAAAGGGCGGTGCGACCTGGTGGGCTTTTGTGGAACACTCAACTCTAAATAGCTAAGCAGGTCTGCGCAAGAAAGGTCGCCATGAACAATTTGGTGAAGAAATGTAAGATCTGCACACATACGTCTGCAGTTCAAGGAAAGGATGGAAGGAAGTATGGGCAACTCAGAATCAGGATGGGAACTGTGGAACTGTGATTGTGATGATGGTGCTTAAATATGGATGAAAACTTGTGCACACGTTCTATTAATTCACTTCTATACTTGGAGATGCCATTCCAGGCAACAGAAGCATATTCTAACTGAGGGATACATATTGCATTGTATAACATTAGAAATGGATCTGGAGAAGAGAATTCCTTTGTAATCCGACACACATTTGCAAGACTTCGGAGCGCTCGCCGTGTGGTGATCTTAATATGAGGAGAAAAAGAGAGGGTACTGTCGAAAACCACACCGAGGTCCCTAATCTCCTCAACCCTTTGCAGAGGAGCTCCCTCAATACTGTAGGAAAACAGAAGACGGTGGGTTTTCCGGCTGTAGGTGACAACCTTTGTTTTAGCGGGGTTTAAAATTAGGCAATTTTTTCTACACCAGACCGATAATTCCGACACATCCCTCTGCAAGGCCCAGCAGTCCTGAATACCGCTAATTTGGCTGAATAGTCTGACATCATCAGCATAGAGAAGAAATGAAGATTTTGTTAACACTGTTGACACATCATTGATAAAGATGGAAAATATTAGTTGACCCATCACGGAACCCTGAGGTACACCTCTCGTTGCAGTGTAAACACTAGACGTTTTGAAGTTTACATCTACGTAAAAGGACTGGTCAAGGAGATAGTTGGACAACAAGGCAACAAGGCTTGTGCTACACCGGTCGGCGTAAGCTTGTTAATTAATAATTGATGGTTCACCACATCAAAAGCCTTACTGAGATGAAAATAAATACCGTCCAACTGGCCGTTTTCACAAAGTGCGGCCGGAGCCTGTGTCATAAAGCTTGCAAGGTTTGTAACCGTCGATCGACCCGAGAAAAAGCCGTGCTGAATTGGTATCAGAACGTTCCTGACGCAGGCAGCAAGAGCGTTGTACAGAGCTGACTCAAATAGTTTTGGGGCGACACAAAGGAGCGAAATTGGGCGATTGTTAGTAACGGCTGACTTATCACCAGGCCTAAATATTGAAAAAATTCGAGCCATCTTCCATACACGAGAACATTTGCTGAAAAGTAAACAGTTATTATAAATGGAAGTTAAGACAGGCGCAAAAATGTTTTCGTAAGCCTTCATGAGGGCTGCTGGAATTCCATCTCCACCACAGGAAAATGACGGTTTCATCCATTTAGGGCTATCATTGACAAGTTTTTCATCGAACATAAGGGTATTAAAATTAGACATATTATTGAACGATAGGCTTTCGTGGTGACCATCGGGCAGTTGAAAAACAGAATGAAAGTACTGAGCAAACCTGGTGGCAACATCCTCAACCTGTTCCCCATCGCAAATAGGCAGGGTAATGTGTTCTGTAGACGCCTTAGAACGGCCGCGTACATACCTTCAGAAGTCAGGCGGTTTCTGTGACGCAGAAGCCTCTAACGACTCTATGTAGAGCTGGTGGCCACGCCGGCAGAGGCTTTTAGAAAGTGAGCGATACCGACTAAACTCCGCTTTCCACTTGTCAAGCCCAGAACGCTTGGCGTTTTTGTGGGCGCTGTCCTTAGGTTTAAGCAAACTTCGAAGTTCTTTAGATAACCAGTGGGGAAATTTGGTATGAACAGGCTTAAAACAGAGGAGGTACTTTTCCAGGGCACACCTGACAATTTCGGTAAAGCGTCGAACCTGTTCGTCAACATCATTGACATCAAGAACACTAGAAAATTCAGCAGATAAATGAAATTGATACAGCCCAGCATAATCTCCACGCTTGAAAGCATATCGCGGGACTGCACAATCGTCAGCAACGCCATAGCGATGCCAGGCAGTGACAGAGACAGAGACAATATGCGGGGGGTGAAACGTGTCTGGTTGTACAAGAGATATTTCGGAGGCACACACTTGTACGTTTTTCTAGTTTGAGAAGCACACATCTAGGACAGTGCCACAGAAGTTTTCTGTGTGGTAGGACTGCTGCAAGGAGGTCAATGATTGAAAATCTAATAGCATGCTGCATTTCTGCGCTGCATAAAGGTTTTTATGCTGAAATGAAAGACTATTCCAGTGAATACCTGGGGTGTTGAAGTCCCCAAGTATAATTTGCTTATGGTAGGAGTGTGAATTGGAAACATTTTCAATAGATGTGAGCTTTTGCTTATATTCAGCAGGTAAAATATCCGGGGATATACAGAATGCAGCCATGAGTAGCTTCTCGCCCCTCTTGAGGCCTACCTCAAGCAACACTCACTCCTCTATGGTCTCGAGGTCTGCACGCGGCACGCATTGCACTGAGCGATCGATGGCAATGAGAACAACGCCGCCCTTTTGATTAGGCCCAGTTACTTTCTGTCGCTTCTAAAATTTCATAATTCCGAGGATAATTGTCGGAAGATGAGATACCATTGCAAAGCCAAGTTTGAGTAAAACCATAGTAGAAAATTTGAAGCACACAACATTTCTAAGAAATTCGGAGGACTTAGCATGTAGATCCTGAGCGTTTTGATAATAGATGTCGAGAGTGTCGTTCTTACTGGTCGTTCTCGGTATTTTCACAGCTGTGCACCATGCCAGGGTAGAATTTGCCTTGGAACGGCTCCAAGAGGCAGTCCTTTGGCCACATAGACGGGTTGCACAGGCGCCTGAAACACTCTGCGTCAACAGTTACACAAAAAGAAGAATACGACTCATACTTGGTTTTAGGGCGTTATAAAATATTTATATTATAATATTATATAATTAAAAATGTGATATATTATAATAATATATAAAATATATAATAAAGACGTTATAATAGAATTATAATTATAATATTATATGATAATAATAATATAATATAATATTAAAAATAAACTTAATTACAGGAATCTTATTACAGAATAATCTTGATTACAGCAATAATAATCGTTATTTAAATTTTGTATAGACAACATCATCACCACATTGCTTGAACGCAACACCTAAACTATCCTATACCCCGCGGAATCCCTTTAAGCTTCATATCGACTGTAATTGCATGTCTTGTATTTGTTACTGTATTTTTCTACGTTGGAACTGGTACCATAAAGGTATTTTAGTTGTTTATCAGAGTCCAAACTCATTGTAAGTGACAAATAACATAGTCTGTGAGTTAAAGTGTATAGAATCAGCCGAGACCAATAGGCAAAACGTGTGAAACGCTTTTCTGACTCGGTGCGCAAACTGCGTGTTCGTCTCCTTCATCGCCTAATATAAAATGAGCACTCTCCAACAGGGCGATGATTGTGCAACTTAAACGGGACAAGAAATTGGGTCCAGCAAAATATGTATAGGCACCCCAAGTATTGGAACATGTGCATTGGAACGGGGGAACGGATGCATCGTTAAAGTTTGGTAACAAGCAAACGCAACGAACTCGAGGTCAGGTGTATCTGTAAACTCGCAAGCATCCAGACACTTTTCCAAGTGCCCTCATAACATTACTGAAATTCTATTGGTCACAATGAACAGGAATTACATTGCTTGTCTCGTCCTGAAAGGCGCAGAGGATGGTTTGTAGTGTAATGGTCAGACATGATTACCTCACAAAAAACAGTACTATTTATCACCTATAAATTTCATCATCAAGCATACCTATTTTCAACGCTTGCTACTACTGGGTGAAGGAAGAATAGGCGGACGCACACCTAGCTTTCAAGAGGAAGTAGCTGAATCCCGTGTCATAGGAAACGGTAAAAAACGAAAAGGACACCTGCAGCAAAATCTGCAGCTGAGAATGATTTTCGGATCGGTGGCTGTCTTGTGGGTGATCTTGGCGAGCGACGTCCTGCTGGCGGGTCGCTTCGAAAAAGGTGTACTGGCGCCATTTCCGGGATGGATATGACGTGGGTGAAATTTATGTGTATCCCGGCATAACGCACTGTTGTGTTAAAATACAAAACCAGAAAACGAACAACTTGAAGTATAACGTACTGAATAGTACGAAAAGGTTGCTTCACCGCATGAATATCCTGTGTGCAGAGGTGCACCCTTTATAGGCTGCTTGCTTCCGTAACGGATATGACGTAAGTCAAACCTTCATAAATACCGCTATAACAGGCTTTCGTGTTAAAAATGGCATTATACTTACCGTTTAGAACCTGCGTGTTCGCGAGAAAAAAGTTCATGGGGACAACAATCAGGATGTGTTTTATGCGCATACTTATTAAGCGAAAGATTTTTTGGTGGGATGATGGCGTCTTCTCAAAAAGCTGGTGTATTTTCTAATGGACTGGCTGGTGGAACGAACAGCTGTGACCGTCTCTCTGGACACAGAGCGCCTGCGTGAAACAGTGCTTTTATTCTGCGAACCGTCAGATAAAAATAGCTACGAAGGAATATTTTGGAAGCATTCATGACGAAGGAGTACACGGGTATACCTTTATGGTGTAAAGCATGTGTCGTTATACAATTACATTGTTCGGATTACAATTACCCCGTTACTTACGACGCGAGAAATCGTCGCGAGGGTTTGTTCTTCTGTTCTGACGCTGGTATTTCCACCCTTGACGATTAATTCAACGGACGTTAAGCAACCTTTAGCAAAGGTGTTGACGCAAATTTTGTCGCAGTTGTATGTTAGAAAGCGTCTTCCTTAGTGTCAAGCTCTTTAAGACGATTATTAGGTTCTTTCCTGTGGAATGCCTGGTGTACATTCATGTATAAAATACTTGTTAAGCCAGGGATGATAACATACATGACCCGAAACCACACAATCTAACCTAGAGTTGACTGCCAGTAGTGCCGTAGAGGGCTGAAAACCTAAGCACACTTGTCGAACTGCTCTGTGGCGCTGAAAGCATATACCGCAGCTAAAGGTTAATGGAGAAATCTAGAGATATTAGCCATGCCAGATTCATCACGTTGGCAACTACGAACTAATATTATATCCATTATTTATTGGCATTCATTTAGTTATGTTCTCTTTTTGAAATTCTTACAGATATTCATGTTGCCTTGATTAACACGGAAAGCATGTGCACGCAAATTTTTGTGGTTTGCACCTATGCAGCGGACAGCAAACTAATAAGGAGCTTTGGGATGCTGTTGTTCGTAACTGCGGCAACATAGCTATGGTTGTAACCGTATCGCGTTGGCAGTACTTGTTCCCAGATCCGAGCAGTACCAGGCAGTACTGCCCCAATCATTTTCTACGAAACGCCGCGTACCGGAAATAGCTGCGCCCGTCACTAAAACGTATGATAGCGAAAGCTGTTGTTTCACGAGTAAATCGCGTATTACCCGAAACCTCTAAGGAGCGTATAAACTACTCACAGAACAACAACGGATATTGAACTAAGTCTTAGTATTCCAGTGAGAGTGGTACTGGGAAAGTGCGATATTCCGCTGACGAATAAGTCAGAGCCGCGCATCCAGAAAGATGCAGAACAGTAATATAACTTGCTCCTGTAACACGCGCCACTCGTTACCATTCAGCCTTATATATAAGAAGAATCCGAACAATTCAGCGAAGAGGACGTGTTCCAGTAAATTACATGGAGCGTTTAAGAAGATCACAGTTTTGGGCCTAGACCCAGGGCGCTCGCACCGAAAGATACGATTCTACCACTGGCCTACTGACGCATAAACGCGGACGATTTTTAGCCGTTGCCTGAAAGAATAAAAAAAAAACGCTTTAACTAAACTTGAACCCACATAGGACCGGCATGCCGCTGGGAGCCTCCTTATCGAACAACCATATTGTAACAGTTATCCACGCAGTGTAAACGGAGGGTACACCATCAATGTAAGTGAAACTGGCGCTAGGAGAGGGCCCTTAGAACAGCGTGGACACCTTCCCTCGTGGGCTTAAAAAAGCCCTTCGTGAGGCGCAGCTTATCTGTCGAATTCCGAGCCTTGTGAGCCAAGTAATATCGCCGCCCACTCCATGCTTCCCCTCACCTTCAAAATGAATGAATGAGATGGCCTTTGATAAGGCGAAGCGGCCGCGCTGCGTGGTAACGACCTTTGTGCGCCAGGTGGGTTTATAGAACACACACTGGAGCCAGTATAAACCTGCGCCTCACCCTGACGGGGGCTAATCTGCGTATAAAAAATTTGGGGCCTCAGTAACTGATCCTTTATCCCGCGTCTTCATGGCCATTTCAGGTGTGAGGCATACTTTCCCTGCACTTCCCTTCACTTTCCTTACGATTCCCTGCACTTGGGGTTCGGTTATATTGCATGTGGTTTTCATTGCCTTCCTTTGCTGTTAATAAAAAGCAACTTTTCTGAAAACCATTTAGCCGGAGTAAATGGATTGTAGCGCGGTGAATCCTACACTACAGTTGCCGATGCGCCAGCTCTATAATGGGTAGAAATAAAGAAGGGTGAAACGGGATATAGCAGTTACTTTCCTTTTTCCCGCTGCCATAATTTTACGCAAAACTAGCATTTAATGAAGCTGCTGGGTTTTGTTAGTCACACATTTATAAAAAAACTTCAAAAAGAAAAAGTACTAAATCTTATGAAACATGATGCCTTAATAACAGGGGCGTGTATAGATTTCGATTCAGGCATATGGGTAGCGTTGATGCTCTAGTAGTTCAAACAAGTTTTGTATAGGAACAGATACGGTCGGAATTTAATTTTACGTTACCATGCCACCGCTTTGAAACCAACAGTTCGTTGGTTTTTGCTATTTGTTCAATAACTCTTGCCTGCTAGATGCAGCGCGCACCCAACCGTCCGGAATGATGAATGCGACACATTCGCCTTGCTCTTTCCATTCTCCATTTCCATTTTACGCGGTAGTAGGCAATGCTTATTTCCATCTCGCAGGTCGGCTGTATATTTCCACAGAAACGAACAGTCAATAGGCGAAACAACAATATGTCGCGAAGAAAGCGGGAAAATCTCTGCCTTTCCATTCTGCGAAGACCATGATGACAGAAGCTTAAGGAACTACAAAAATGCCAGGAAGGAAAACATGTATTGATGGCACTTCGCAATTCAATATACGTTCTGGCGAATTCGTTGGATAAAATGATGACAGATAAGAGCTTTTCTCTTGGCGACATTCACTGGGCAGTCCGCTTCCCTCCGACTTCGTAGGCGTTGCACGGTCGGTGTGAGGAGCACACCAACCCAAAGCCCTCGTTTGCGATCAACAGCAGTCAGGTCACATTGATCTGTGAGGAACCCACGCGAAATCTCGCCCCAGAGTTATGGGTTTGTAAACAGCGTGCACGTTAACCTTGTCTGTATGTGAACATTCGCGCCCCTATATTCGCAATGCACATAACAGGAGCAACAGGTAATGTTCGCTTGCCTAGATATAAAAGGCGCCGGTCCAAACATGTCCAAAGGAGCTCTGCACGGTGTGCGGTAACCAAAACGGACAAGGATTCAGAGGACCATACCTAGAAGAAATAAGCACAGAAAAACCTGTGGCCATGCTGGGTATAGGCAGGTCAGTTACCACGAATGATTATAAAGGACCTATTTACAAAAAATGTTAATTAAGCTGGCACCGGACTGTTCGTGATATGTGGGCAGTAATTATGCGAGTCCCTCTTATTTGAAATCCATGACTTGCAACCCATGGCTTGCGAACGGCGTCCCCGAATAAAGCTCGCACGAAGCACAGTCTCACGGTACCGCGCTACCGACGACGAAATGCCAGCTATACGAATAGCGAACCTTTATTCACCTTGTTTATTGTGTAATTTGGCCACTGAACATATATTCCAGCTCGATCTCCGCTGCCTATAAAGTAGGCGATTTGCAAGTTTAATAAAGAACTCCTCTGTTTTATTTTAATGTCCACTTCCTTACTTAAAAATGATTGTAAGGCATACCCATATGAATTGTCTGTTCGTTCGGCGCGTCGGCATTATTAAAAACGGCACCTCGGGTTCCCGTCAAAGAACGCCATAACCTTATTCGCTACTTTTCGCCGTAATAATAATTGCTACTTAGGGCCTTTCGAATGTTTTGTCACTAATGAACGGGTGTTTAACCACTGAAAAACAATCAGCTTGTCCTCCTGTTTTCTTGCTGACCTTGTCCTTCCTCTCCGCTGGGCATCTGCAAGGTGGCCCTTTTCTGATGGAGACGAAAAGCGAAAATGCTCAAGTGTGTTCGGGATTTCGGCGCATGTTACACATTCCAGGTAATCAAAATTAATCCGGAGCTTTCAACTACGATGCACCTCTTCGGCTTTGTAGCATCGGCGCGTTAAAACCTCATAATTAATCAATGCAAGCCGACCTTGAAGAATTCCTCCGGTCTTGAAGCGATTCATCACCGTAGGAATGAATTCCTCGGCTAACAGCATCTCTTGGCCTATTAGTAAGCCGGCAAATGTCCCTTTGAAAGACAGCTTCTCAAAAGTAGCGAATCATTTTACGGGATTCAATGGGAGCCCGAGGTGCCATTTTTACAGATGCGACGGGCAGAGCGAACAGACAATTTATGTGAGTACGTATTTCTATCATTTTTAAGTAATGAAGTAGGCAGCAAAAAACATCCAAATAATTTCTTTTATCAAACTTGCAAATCGACTACTTTGTGGGCAGCGGAGAGCGAGCTGAAATATATGTTCAGTGACCACATTACACAATAAACAAGGTGAATAAAGGTTCGCTATTCATATAGCTGGCATTTCGTCGTCGGTAGCGCGGTACCGTGCGACTGTGCTTCGTACGAGCTTCATTCATGGACGTCGCTCGCAAGCCGCTAGTCTCATCGTCTGTAAACGATAAAGCACAAAATAAACAAATAAAACATGAAGCGCAAGTGCTTATCAGGACGCGAGCAGCACTTGCGCCAAAGCCATCGCAATCGCCCCGTTAGGCCCCAAATGTGCCATCGGAAAGAAAGGAATGCTACAAAGGCGTCGCTATGCGGTGCTTGAGTAACCATTGCAGCACCGCTGCAGGAAGCGAGAAAATCGGCGTGCCTGCAAGTAAAATAGGACGCGCATGCGCGCCGCGGCGGTCTCGACAACAGGCGCCGGGCCTCCAGAGCGCGCATCAGTGGCTTTTGCCACGCGCTCGCGTGGTCTGCAAAATTAAGTCCCCGACTGTACAATGCCCCCTTCAACACTGAGCGTACCTTCAACCTAATTTAACGACGGTGACTAAAAGCAGACAAAAGAAGAAGAACCTACAATGTCCTACAGGAGTGATTGTAACTCCCGGAATATAAAAACTCGCCATGTTCACCCGGCCTAATGAAAGCGCATATCCGACACGGCAGTTACTGGCACCCGATGGTCGATGTCTCCTCAAACAGGTCTTCCTTTTTTTACTTCAGTGCACAATAGTGCGTTTCTCTGTCGCAGTCGTGCACAAGCGCTCCGACAGCGCCTGAAGGAGCACTGGCTTTATTCTTGGAGGGGAAGAAGAGTAAAAGCAACGCCTTCGAGATACTATAGAATCTTCGCGCGATAGACAATTAAATAAGAGAAATGCAGGTTCACAGCTTCGGACATGCCGAATGAAGAAGTTTGTTCATCACAGAAGAATCATAACCAAAAATGTAAGATAATTTGTCCAAAATGATATGTTTCCAGGGACAATCACTGACGCCACGACATTGCAGAGAAAAGGCATTAGCGTCAATTGCAAGCGCGTTGTTGTACCTTTTTCTTGTGACAATTCCTAATCACCTGATTATTTGTTTCGTTTGCTGGATCTGTCTGATAAAAAGTGATGGGCTCGCTTGGGGTAGAAGCATTTGGAACTGCATAATTTGAGTCCACCGCTACTGTGTCTTTAGAATTTATTACTTGCCTTGACAGATATACCACTACAGAGCAAGTCCTCAACCCTCTGAACAGGTGGCGTGGGGTGGGAAACATGATTGTGTGGGAACCAAGAAACTTTCTTTTTTAGGTGCATTTTGATTTATCTACGCTTTTATACCAACATAAATGGAACGCAAAGTACCTGAACTCAGCCTCCTCTACCGCTCAATGCCGCTTAGAACTTCACCTCCTATGTTGTTGCCGGCATTGTATTTTTACGGTGTTTTTGTGTGTCTTATATCACAGTCCTATTGGCCTTTCGGGTGCTGGTCCATAATGTTGACCTAGTGGCTGGCACGAACGCCAAGCGAGCTCTCTAATGGCCCCTATGTACACAATGTGAATATATCGCTTCTCTCCATCGCATCGTTCGTCGTATCTTTGTCCTGCGGCCACGTAAAAATACCACCAATCATTGTGAGAAAAGATACGCACACAACCTGATACTGTATTTTTCCGAACGGACCAGACACCACTAGAAACAACTCGTAAAACGCATTTCTCTTTTTAGAGTGCTATCTTCCAGTTCGTCTCACTGGGCCTCTATGATGCACTTCAGCATTCTCCAATACGGTGATGCTTATGCTAAATGAAAGTATAAATGAAAATGGGCCAAGGGAATAAAATTGAGTATGCAGCTGTTTGAAATTCTACCTGTAACTGTAAAAAAGTAGCAATACTCAAACACACAAAAATATGTCTCTCGTATCCATAAACACGCAAGATCCCAAGCAGTGCCCCGAGTGCTCTGATCACATGAGAGAAACAGTAAATCAACATTACAGTGTGGGTAGCGGTTGAAAGGGCCCAGAGGATGGCTTCCAAAGTAACAAGAACCAGGATTCTTTCAGAACGGCAGTAGCAGGTATCTCGTCGTAATTACTCATTCTAACCCATCAGGACGTTTTCCTGTGTGTTTCCTTTGCTGTTATCAGTTGTGAGGTAATAAAAAGGGGGAACCACAACTCGATTTTAACAACCAAATGCGGACGGCCTCATCGTTTAGTCTGGGCCAGTTTTCGAGAAAACGTCCATGATGACAAAGCTTACGATGGGAAGACTAGAACGCTTTTTCTTGTGACAAGCTCGGGAAACTTCGAACCCTCAGCTAAAACCAGCACACCTAGCTTTCAGATTAACAACCCCATTTTGTCAAATTGTTCCATGCTTCTGCGGAGGCCTAAGAGGCCGCCTGTCTTACTGAGTCCAATTCGTGCTGAATTTGTGCCGTGCTGAATTAGTACTGCTTAGTGAGATGGCTGTGATGTTTGATGAACCGAACGCTCGGATTCACAGGGTGAACACTAGCCGCGGACAGCGGCCACCCATTGCTGCAGTATTTGACGCAACTTTCCTTCTGTGCTATTTTCAAACAACATTTTCCAGAACACCCAGTAGAAACGTGAGCTGCTGATGCATTTTATTTTCACCCACCTGCATCTATGTCATTATCTTCTCAAGCAATACCGCAAGTTTGGCTAGTTGGTGCATGATTGGAAACTTCAAAGCGCACAAAAAACGGGGATAGGCAGGAGGGACACATAAGCCCTACCTCGCAACTATCGGTTTATTGAAAAACAGTTTATTCAGGAATCATAGATTAGACAAACACGGTGCCAAATAGCACGCGCTCGTTCCCGTTAAGAGATATAGATAATTTGCTTAAAGAATTGTTGTTATGATCATTGATAAAGAAGGTCTTGATTGTAAAAAAGGAATAGTCATGTCATGTCTTTCGTCGGCTGTTAAGAAGTCATGTAGCACTTGGCGGGAGAGAGTTGTTTGTTGAAGTCACCCGGCTCAAGGTGGCTAGATTCCCGCCGTCTGCAATGTCGGTAGTGTATGGTAGCCTTGTGGACCAGATGACGTGCAAATTTTAAGAGGAAGAGAAGGGCGCCATGACAGCAAATAGACTCTGGTCCCGTGCGTCCATAAAATGGCACATGGTTTGAAGAACGTGGGGTCCCGATACAGCTTAAGGGTGTGTTTCTCTGCAAAAAAATAGGCAGTCACTGCCGCATTGTCCGAGAAAAGGGAGGAACGGGTGTGGCGTCACCTATTCGTAGCCTTTCGTTCGGTGTGCCATTGGCGTCGTTTACAGAATTTCGTTATGTGAGCCGCCTGTGTATGTGGGCCAGACTCGACGTTGTATAAACGTCTGCTTGAGAGAGCATGCGCCCACGATGACAAATTCAGCAAGTGCCAATGTTCCTGTGCACAGTAAAAAAGTATGGGTATCACCCTTTCTTTAATGAGACGGTGCTGTACAGCCATAATGAGTAGATTGTCAGCGAACTGGTCGAGGCCTTCTTTATCAAGGAACATAAAAAAGTGTGTAAGCAAATCATCTATCTCTCTTCACGGGAAGGAGCAGGCGTTTATCGACAGCACGTTTGCCTAATCATGGTTTGTGTTCATTTATAAATTTTTGGTGTTTTCATTTAACGTGTAGTTGCGAGTATTGGCTTGTGTGTGTCGCTCCTTTCTGTCCCCGATTTTTGTGCGTTTTTAAGTTTAAAAGATCTTGTCTTGCCCTCTGAACATAGTTCAGCGTTGTTTCCGACCTTTATTTATTTCTTTCCGCTTTCTTGGAGCATTTGAATTAGTTATGTGGCCCTGGCCAACTTCGAAGTGAGCGCGCGTCATTCATGTCATAAGCGCCCCCGCCCCACAAAGCAAACAAGCAAAATGTTTTGTGAGACCATTGCTCGGAATTGAAACCACAAACTTATTGTTCGGAGTGTACTGCATTGAAAACAATATCCATCACTGTTCTACTGCCCAATTGATTTCCCACAAAACGCTGCCTTTTAGTACTGGCTGCCTCCTCACAACAATGTTTCCTAGCGAAAGCAGTGTGATGATTGCTGTGGCGGGCGAACCGCGTGCCAACCAAACATGTGCGGATGGCGCAATTGCCCACAGCGACACATATGTTATTGTGAGAGTGAAGCAAAGAGTAGTAATGTTTTTAGCCGTGCACTATAGCTTTTACGCTGACAGCTACAATCCTGGAGCATTTCTAGAGCGAGGAATAATAGTAATTACCTTGTCCATTTCCAGACCCGGCCAATAACTCACCTGAAAGGTACCAAGTCCCCCTCGAAAACAATCCAAAGACGTTAGTTACGAGAATGTTTTACAAAAAAAAACATGAATTTCGGAAAAATGCCGCAATGCTGCTGCTAAATCCTACAGACATCAAGATTCTACGCCGACTATGCTGAGACTACCATTCGAGTACCTTCAGCAGTTGCTTTAAACAAAAGAAAGGGTGTTCTAGTTGAAGATCTAGTTGGTTCTTAGTGCGTAAAAGAAACTGCCAGGTGTGTAGACAATACAGAAGAGAATCTCGCTATGTGGTTTGTCTTTACCGCAACTCTTTGTCAACATCTTTTTAGGAATATTAAAACTCAGCGAATACACTCAGTGTATTCGCTGAGTTTTAGTCCGGCTGTTCCA
>NW_027526233.1:23441318-23799841 GCF_048455015.1 Haemaphysalis longicornis | reverse complement strand
AAATGCAGCGTCCGGCAGAAATATGACCTCGATTTGTTAAAGAAAATAGTTTGTGTCCCGTAAGTATGATGGAAATTGGAGGGGTATATCGCGAGTGAAGTAATCTATATAACCTGAAATGGGCTCTGTGATGGTGCCTATTTCCGATATAATTGGGCGGCCGGGATTTCCCATTTTGTGTAATTTTGGAAGCATATAAAAGCGGCCAACCACTGGGTGGGCCGATGTTAGTGCCCCGGCAAGTTTTCTATCAATTTCTCGGGCCCCCACAAGTTGCTCCAGCACGTTATTTACAATTTTTTGGTGTTCTTTAGTAGGGTCTGATAGAAGGGGCTTATAGAACTTCTGGTCACCTAATTGCCGATCCCCTTCTTTGACGTAATCATTCCGGTCGAGAATAACAATCCCCCCTCCCTTGTCAGCTGGTTTGATTACAATGTCCTGTAGGTTACTCAATGCATTGAGAGCATCCTGTTCGTTTTTTGTGATGTTGTGATGACGGGTTCGGCGTGATTGGTATGCTTGGAAAACGTCTCTCTGGACGTATAGCACCATATAGCACTTCGAAAAATAGTACAAAAACAATGAAAACAAAAAGCACACAGAGCAAGACAATGACACCCACTCGAGAGTACGCACACTTCATTCCTTTTAACTGCGTCTTGGAATACATACCACCTAAACCTTGAAACAAACAACGTCTAGCACAACAAGAAATCAAATTTCTCTCACCAGCGTTCTCATCAAAAATATTTCTTAATATACAACAATATTTCACAAGGTATATCCATTGAACTTCAAACACACGATCACAATCCTAAAACAGCTCCGTTCAGTCTCCATTCCTTAGGGCGTCCTATCCACAGTCGATTCCATGCCTTCAATCCTGTTTTTCTACATGTACCTTCATGTTTACGTTTTTGGGGTGTTTCCACTCCGGACCCTTAGCTATGCAATCCGTTGTCTACTGAGAGCGAGCTGTTGTATTATTGCTGGAGCGCCTAAGGCACGAAGCCTGGCTCAACGGTTCCGCTAGAAACCCATGCTTTACTAACTCGTCCACTACGTTTCACAAGTAAGCGATTCTTCAAGCCAATTTGTGAGCTCGCAAGCGGCGCAACAATTCTGGTGGTAGTTCGCGTTTTGCATTTTCTGACCTCCCCTACAGTGCGGATTTTTATTCGTCCCTCTTATCTGGAACCGGCGCCTGCATGTATGTTTCTTTCGGTGCGCTGCAGGCACGAATTGTTTATTTGTCCTGCATTACAATGAAGGTCGGCTCTCGCCTGTATCAACAAAACGACGCGTTGACCACTTGGCCTAATCCTTATGCGCAGGTCTTGTAGAGGGTGCACGGTTTTGTTCCAAAGACTTTGTTCCAGCTTGGTCCGTCTGCTCTCGCAAAAGCTTTTTACCAGGGCCCACGAGCTCTTGCAGTGAGTCCATCTGTTTTTTTCGAAGCTCTTTATCTACCCCCAGAGCTTCCCCGCACGTTGCAAGGCTACCACCGTGCCACACTCAACACGTGCACCGTTTCGTGCCTGGAACAAGTCTTGCCCCTGTACGTGTGGCAGTTCGGAATCTTTGCTTTTTTCTTCTGATCCGCACGCGGCCTCATCACTGCCACTGACCCGTGACCCCCTGTCGCACGTGCGTGGAGTTCCATACTCTTTTCTCATCCTTTTTTAGAGACACGTCACTCTCTCACTCCAATTTTGAGATCTAAAGCTGGAGTCGCGCGCTTCTTATCTTGCAGCAGTATTTCATGGTCCAGCTCATCGGGTTTGAGCTCTAGCCTGCGAATTTCGGCTTGACTAGCAAGAGCTCTTTCTTATCTGGCTACATTGGCTTCTCTCTCTGCCCATTCGCTCACCTCAGCCCCCGCCAGACCTACCGCTTTCCCGATCACGAGTAGTTTTGCCATGTCCATTTCCGGTTCCAAGTTCTCGACCCTCTATCAGACTTTTGTCCTCAGCTCTCTGAACAATTCTCAGAGAGTCCAGCCGTGGACGTCGTTTTTGCGAAGCAGGTTGTTTTTGTGAATGAGGAGGTTATTTCTCTCAGGAGGAAAGGAGTCCAGACGATTTGGCTATGTACACAAAACAAATATATTGATGGCACAAATTAGAAAAAAAGATGCACCAATGAAAATCAAGCTAGTCTAATAACAATAGTCCTGTGACTGAACGTCCCATGGAAAAAGTCCCATTCCAAATAGTGAGCGCTCACATGTGGGTCGCTATCGGTGAGCTGGCTCTGTGTGCAGGGCACGGTGCATTTGTCGATGCCGGTGTTTCAGCGATGAACAACACGTCCGATTAGGCTCGGGTGCTCCGTGGTCGGTCTCTAAGTGGAACTGACCTGGCGTAGCTCGGCGCAAAGATACCCTAAGCGTTCACGCTCAGCCGAGACTTTCCAAGATGAATGTGCGGCTCCCTAACAAAGACCTCCTAGGTGTTCTCGCCCAGCAGAGACCGCCTTCTCCTTCCTGTTCCCGGCGCTCGCCACCTCTTCCTCCTCCACTTGTTTTCCATGTGCCTTTCTCCAACCTCGTCCCGCACTTCATCGTCTTCTGGCATTCAAAAATCACCTCCTCACAAACGGACTTGATGGAAAATATCGGATCGTCAGACAGGAACAACGCTGGGTGTAAGTTAAATTTCGCCTGTCCACCTTCTTGGTGAACGATGAAGACGAAATAATGAGGTTCTTTTCATGCTCGAGCCGCGAGGACGATCTCGACTTGCTCCGATGATCGACGTCCGATGCTTGAAGCAGGTGAGGGAAAAGGACTGCCTTTCTTGATGGATATTAGGTTTATTTACGTTATTTAGGTTACTCCAAGTATTTACATCAGGACAAAATCACGGTTACGTTGTCACTCGGCCCGCAGCATCCTGTTCGGCAAAGATCATTAGTGAACTAGATCCCTCTTGACCGAACGACCGACCCCCAGGCAAAGCCCAACACTGTGGTTCTCATCCAAAAAAAACACGCCTCCAAAGGGGGCGTTCGAGAAGGAATGAAAACCCTCTTCAACATGATTCATATGGAGCACAGTTTGGCCACAAAAACCAAGCAATCCTAGAGGTGTTCCCACCTGTGGTAACATGACCCAACCCTCTCTCTCTCATGCAACTCCTAATAAGTTTCCCAGGTACGTTACTGCTACCGAGAAGCAAATACAAGACATCTGCCACCCAGAGTCCCTGACCGCGCAGAGTGGTCGAACCATTACGTCAAGCGGGCAGCACATGCACAAAGCCAAAGGCGAACGTTTAGAGCGATCTTCGCGCGGCTAACATCTTACAGTGCCCTCGCGCTGCCGCCTTGCCTTTGTCGCCGCGCGCCTGTACAATGTGAGTCATAAGCTAATCCATTCACCACAATAAGGGACGCTGCTGCCCGCCGCCAGACCAGCGGGAAGAGCTCCTTCAAACCCAGGCGAGTTTTCCCGAGGTGAATTATCTATAGGCGAAGAGCACTTACGCAGGCTTCGTAAAATCCTCAAAGATCAGGCTACGCGCCGCCTTAACGACACTAAGAGAGGCGTCATTTCGCTACCCGACCTGTCAGCTTTTGACGAGCGACCGAGCCACCTCCCCACGTCGGCAAGTCATAATAGCGGCGTGCGCAATGTCCTAGAGGGAACCCGGCGCCAGAACTGTTTTCACTGCACTGCACCCAACCGCCATTCACTGAGCCCGCCCGGTCGAGCTCGCCGCATACCAACGCAATGGGGGTACTCAGACAGAACACCCCCGTCTTTTGCCACACAAAACAAACGAACAAAAGCATGCACTCGGCGTCCCCCAGCTTCGCGTCCCCGCGGCTGCATGACAGCACAGCATGACAGCTACAGGTAGAGGCAACTCCAATAGATGAGCCACCGGCGGCTATGAATAATTAAATGAGGACCCCGATCATAACACCTCCTCACCATGAATGATGTTCGTACACCAGCTGTATGTATCACCATATTTCTCACACTATGTTATGTCTACTACTACAGCGTAAGAAATAAACAAAACACACCAAAGCCGTTACACGAGTCGTACCTGCAAAATCCAAGGTTATATGTATGATAAAAACATTCCCCGTCGCCTCAGACATTACCACAAGACTACTGCACACCCCAACGTTGCCACACTAACAGCCGGCCAACTGCACCAACAACTGATACCACACGGAGTGCGTCGGCCTAGCCTTGCCCCGCACAATGGTGTAATACACGCATAACGAACACTGGCCATTACATATGGAGTCTCCCATTTAATAAGAAAATCATAACCCTACAAGCTCTCAGACACGCAAAAAAAAGAACTTTAGTTTTTTCAATTGAAAAATTAGCCAACCATTCAGTGTACTCCGCGTACCAATGTCAGGTGGACCCCTATGGTACATTCCTTGGTTTGCCGTGAGATGCTACAACCCAGCCTGGCGGAAATACACTACAACGCATGGGGCCACTCGAGATTCCTGCATCCCACCCTACACATTTTTAGTATCAAGTCTCGATAGGGCATCAGCACACTTACTGAGTGACCCCTTTATGTGTCAGGACTGTAAATCTTACGTTTGCAGTGCCAGAGCCCAGCGATTATCCTCACTATAGATGGTGAGCCTTCCGCAATATCAAACAATAAATGAAAGCGCTCAGCCCAATCTACAGGGTCCGTGAGAACAAATTGGTGCCACTACAGGCAACCAACCCCAAGAAGGGTGTAAGTATTCAAACTTGATAGCAGTACTTCAGACACTAGTTCGCGCACAAGCATTACAGTGGGTGTCCACTTGTACATTCCATGGCCCACCAGGACCACACGCAAACGAACGCAAATAATCGGAGACACTCGGCTTTGTACCAAAGATAAACTCCCTACTGTCCACTTGTACATTCCATGGCCCACCGTGACCACATGCAAACGAACGCAAATAATGGGAGACACTCGGCTTTGTACCCAAAGATAAACTCCCTACTGTAGGGTAACAGCAGCTCTACTTCTCAAGAAAAAATTGTTAAAACCGCCAAGCTGCGCTACTTCCATACCACACGCACCTTACGACAACACAATGCAACCAACACATTCATAAAGAGAAGTAACAAAAAGGGGGATAACGACAGTACAGGTAAAACTAACAATATTGCTCATCTGAGCTATCCCTACACACCCAACGCAAAATACGCTTACAAATAAGTGCGCGCCAAAACACACTGACCCTTTCTGTCTATCACTGCACACTATTCACCGCAAGCACCACTTTCCACGGTGGCACGCACCGACGGTCGGACGGAGGCTGCTTCCGCTTCATGCACCACCAGCTGATTCTAAACGCACTCTGGTGTAGCTCGCTGTGTCCTGTGCTCTTGGGAGAAAAGGAACACCCTACCCGGTGGTAACGCGTACGACGATGTTGCACCTGCGCCGCCACACCTGCCGCCGCCTTCTGCGTTATCGGGCCCGTGAGAATTCACCTACGTGCAAGACGCCGCGGGCCACCTGCGCATTCATGCTTCCCGCATGCAAGCTCAAGAATTAGGTGCATCCTTCCGCAGCCCTTACATGACCCCTGCAGTACCTCTGCCTCATGTGACATGACCATGCTTTCTATAGCTACGCTCGATCTCTCCACCAGATCATTTGCGAGGGACTCCTCGCGATTAGCCGTGGACTCTTTTTCGGCGTATGGGCCCGTGCTACCCTCCACACTTCCATTTGCTGCATTGAAAACAGACAGCTGTACATTGTCTGCCTCCACAGAAAGAATTTCAGAAGCTGGGACAGCTGTTTTACGAAATCCTGTGATCTGATCTGTCGCAGTGGGAATGCTAACGGGTTGCTCAACAACTGCAGTGGCTTCGATCACCTCAAACGCCTTCCCACTTTCCTTATTCTATAGCTTTTGAAGCGCCCATGAGGGAACGAACACTGAAAACTGGTACCCTCTTCGAGTTTACCAATGCTACGGTGCCTCGCTTTCTCGTAAGCGTTTTCCGCTCTTCCTAGAGCTGATTGAGCACTAAGCTCTTCGCTGGTTCGTTCTCGATGGTATACAGCTGCTCCGATTACCCAGTACCCTTTGCTTTCTCTAAAGCGCGTTGAGCATTTTTGAGAGCTCACTCAGCTCTCAACTCCTCGATTTCGAACACAATGACACTAACCTTCCGCCGGTGCCACGACATCCCGTCAGCATAGTTGCAATGGTGGACCAGGAGAAAACAAATCAGTGCCTACCTGTGTTCACTCCGTGCTCAGCCGTGTCACACTGTCGCTGATGAAGCAGCTCGAAGACCCTATGCGCATCTCTCTCCGTTGGGGTGGGGGCGTGCTCCCGGAGCGTCGCACTTCCCGCCGCCTTGAACCGTAGCTCACGAGGCCTCCCGCTGAGGTGTCGCCTCGTTTAATTGCGGATGCCGCGCCCTGAGTAGCTGCTCACGAGGCCTCCCACTGAGATGGTGTCGAATCCTGCCTGCCGGCGCCCTGAGCTGGATGGAGCTCACGAGGCCTCCCGCTGAGGTGTCGCCTCGTCGAAATGCGGCTGCCACTGCCCTGAGCCGGCGCCCTCGAAGCCTCCTATGAGTTGTCGCCTCGTCGAATCGCGGCTGTCGCCACCCTTAGCTGAAGCTCACGAGGCCTCTCTCTGAGGTGTCGCCTCGTCGAATCGCAGCTACCGCCGTCCTGAACAGGAGCTGACGAGACCTCCCACTGAGGTGCTGCCTCATCGAATCGCGGCGGCCACTGCCCTGAGTCGGAACTCACGAGGCCTCCCTCTAAGGTGTCACTTCGTCGATGCTTGGAGTCTGGCTCATCGGTGGTTGAAGCCGAACCTTGCGTTGAAGGAGTTTCTCCAGGATACCCCACCATCTTCAGCACATGGTCGGGGTCATCCTGCTGACTGCGCCAGTAAGATTTCGCCTCTCCATCTTGTCGGTGGGCGATGAAGACAAAATAATAAGGTTCGTTTTATGCTCCAGCCCAGAGGACGATCTCGACTTGCTCCGATGAACGGTGTCCAATGTTTGAAGCAGGTGAGGGATGAGACTGCCTGTATTGCAGGATATTAGGTTTATTTGCACTATTTACACTACTCCAAGTATTTACATCAGCACAGAACGGCGGTCACATTGTCACTCTGCTCGCAGCATCCTGTTCGGCCAAGATCATTACTGAACTAGATCCCTCTTGACCGACCGACCGACCCCCGGACAAAGCCCAACACTGTGGTTTTCATCCCAAAAACCACGCCTCGAAAGGGGGCTCTATGCTTCATTATATGAAGCATAGAGTTTCCACACGAACCAACTAGTCCTTGACATGTCCGCACCTGTAGTGACATGACCCGACACTCTCTCGCATGTGACTCCTAGTCCGTTTCCCACGTACGTTATTGCAACCGACAAACAAATGCAAGACATCTGCCACCTAAAGTCACTGATCACGCGGAGGGGTCGAATCATTACGTCAAGCGGGCAGCACATGCACAAAGCCAAAGCCGAACGTTTAGAGCGGTCTTCGCGCGGCTAACATCTTATCGTCCTCACCTTGCCGCTTTGTCTTTGTCGCCGCGCGCGCCGGCACAATGCGAGAGTCATAAGCTAATCCCTTCCCCAGACTCAGGGACGGCCGTGCCCGCCACCAGACCAACGGGAAGAGCTCCTTCAAACCCAGGTGAGTATTCCGGTGGCGAATGATCCATGAGCGATCAGCACCTACGCCGGCTTCGTAAAATCCTCAAAGACCACGCTGCGCGCCTTTACGACACTAAGAGAGGCATCCTTTCACTTTCCGTCCTGTCAACCTCTGACAAATCACCGAGCCACCCCCCACGTCGGCAAGCCATAATAGCGACATAAGCACTGTCCGAGAGGGAACGCCAAGCCGGAACTGTTTTTACTGCTGTAAAGCCTTCCGCCATTCGCTACGCCCGCCAGGTCGAGCTCACCGCATACCAACGCAACAGAGGTACTCAGGCTAAGCACCCCCATTTTTTTGCCACACAAAGGGAACGAACACAAAGCATACACCTGGCATCCCCCAGCTGCGTGTCTCTGCGGCTGCATGCAAGGAACGCAGCATGACAGCTACAAGTGGAGGCAACGCCGATACATGAGCCACCGGCGGCATTTATTATGTAATGAGGAGCCCGAATATAACAGTGCATCAGAGTGGTTTCTTGGGCGAGTTGGTGTTTCATCTTGTAAGCAAGCACGAAAGCAACAAGGACGAACGACGTGCACCGTGTCCCGTCCACTACGTTCATCCTTCTTCCATTCGCGCTTACTTACACGATTAACAGAGTAGTAGGAAGCGTAGTCTGTGTCGTGGTGGGAAGTGTTTGCGTCGTCTTGTGTGAAGTGCTTTGCATTGAATGAGTATGCGAACTACGGATAGGGCTTCTCCACACCTGCTACAAAGAGGTCTTGAAGACTCCGTGAGCAGATATGAGTGTGGGACGTGTGTGCCCTATCCGTAACCTAGCAAGGGCACCTTTTGTGTATCTGTTGCGTGTCAGTGGTTTATGGTCCCACGCGTGGTTTTTTAACGTCGAACTTGTTATCTGTCTGTTCACTCCAGTGTGTTTGCTATCTGTTGTGGTGTTGGTGTCTTATGTGTGGTTTCATGTCTGTGTACGGCGCTGCTGCTATATCCACTGTATTCAAGAGTGTAGCAGCAGTGGCCATTTGATCTGCAGTTTCGTTCCCGGCAATTCCAGAGTGCCCTGAAATACAACCAAAACTTATTACAAGATTTGATGCATATGCAGATATTATAGCCTTAAAAACATGATTTATGACAAAGTTTTTAGAACGGTTTTCGGATGCAAGTGCACGTACTACGCTAAGAGAGTCCGTGTACAGGATGGATTTCAAAATTTTAAGTTGGGCTATGTGATTTACTAGCATTAAAATACCGTTTGCTTCCACTGTGAATATACTGCTGCAAAGGTTCATTGTTTTACTGACATGAAAGCTTGGCCCATGCACAGCACAAACCATGGCAGTTGCAGTTTTGGACGCGTCACTGTAAACCTCTGCATGACGGTACTTATCCTGCACAAACAGAAATGGTGCAAAATCACAATTCTTGGTGGCCTGTTGGTAAATTGCATAAAAGATAGGTCACATGACACAGGGCGGAGATGCCCTGGTGGAATGCAATCAATGACTGGCATCTTGTGTATGCCAGAAAACAAGACAGCTATCTCAGAAGTTTCTTCTGCCACTCTGAGAGGAAACGGCATAGAGTTTGATGGACCCTTGAAAAAGAGTTGCCCAGAGGATGCACCAATAACAGTCAGTGTAAAAGAATGATTTGTCATAAACATTATTTTTGAGGCATATAAAACATCCATGTAAACCTTTTGGTGATCTACGGACCATTTATTGCATTCTCTAAACATTTGGACAGGGCTAGTGCGAAAGGCGCCACATGCAAGGCGTAGCCCCAAATGCAGCACCAGGTCCAGCATTTCTAGTGCCATTTTCGTCGCACACCCTCATACGACACTGCCGTAGTCCAAGCGAGATCCCACTAGAGCGCTGTAAACGCGCACAAGGAGTTCCTTGTCTCCACCATATGACTGCTCACAAAACGTTATTTAGAATATTCATAGTTTTTAGGCATTTTTGTTTAAGATGTTTCAAGTGAGGAGCAAATGTAAGTTCATTATGGAATATTATGCCGAAAAACTTGGGTTCCTTTTTAAGAAGAATTGAAACGCAATTAAAAGTAATATCTGGATCGGCATGGATTCTGTGCATCCTGGAGCACACAACAGAAGAAGTGTTTTCCGGTTTGAACTTAGAACCATTCTTGTCTGCACTGCTGGCACGTTTTTTAACACCAAGCTGGACCTGACTCCCACAGATTGACATATTACGTGATTTAAAATATATCATCACGTCATCTACATACATTGACTAAGAAATGGTAGGTGGCGATGCCTTACCAAGAGAGTTCATTTGAATTATAAACAAACTACCGCTTCGAAGTCCACCTTGCAGCATGCCGTTTTTTTGCATATGAATCTTTGACAAAGCATTGCCAACTGTTACACAAAACGTTCTTTCAGACATATAACTAGCAAGGCTGTGTAGCATATGGCCCGAAACACCGAAAATCTTCAGCTCACTGAGGATCTCGTAATGCGTAATGGTGCCTTAGGCTTTCTAAAGGTTAAAAAACACTGTTGTGCAAAAGTGTTTGTGAATGAAAGCGGACTAGATGTATGATTCAAGGGCGAAAAGTTGGTCACTTGTGGATCGCCACTTCCTGAAGCCTGCCTGGCAGCCCTCGGGAAGAGTTGTACTCAAGAAAGTAAACAAGTCTCCTGTTTATCATCTTCTCGAGGAGCTTGCACAGGCACATTGTACGGGCGACGGGCCGCAGCTAACGGGGGAGGAAGGGTCCTTCCCCTCCTTCAGGAAGGCCACTATGATGGCCTCCCACCAAGACGATAGAAGGCGCCACGAAAGAAATATTTTGTTGTAGAGGTGAAGGAGCGTTTCAAGTGTGTCTGCTTGTAAGTTTTGTATCATAGCCTATGTGATGTTGTCAGTGCCTAGCTGAAGGTTTACAAGTACTGAGTGCGAACTTCAGTTCGTGTAGTGAGATGAAGGTGTTATTAGATTAATTCGACCTATTACTATCTCGCAAACACTTCTTCTTAGAGGACACTTTGTGTTTTATGAAAGTGTTGGTGTAGTGTGATGAACTAGGCACATCTTGTAAGTGTTGTGTGAGTGTGTTAGCCTGGTCTTCCAGTGTGTCCCCTGTTGCATTACCCAGGGGTAGGCTGTGTGTTTGTTGTCCTTTAAGTTTCGTATACGGGTGCAGATTTTCTTATTGTCCGTGCATGAGTTAATGAATCTGAGGAAGGTACGCCAACTGTATCCTTTTGGCCTTACGGCTCAAGCGTTGTCCAAGCTCTTTGACCGTTTGAAAGATACAAGGTTGTTGGCAGTAGATTACCGGTGAAGAACACCCCACCCCTGGTTATGGGCCCCTCATGCTAGCCTGCAGTCCTCGTTCCTATAGGGCCTCCTTAACTTGTGTGGGGAACCGCAGGTCTCGGGAATAAATTTTCTGGCAGCATCGAGGATGTGGGCCGTGAGAAGGTGGGCGGCTTCGTCTACGCGTACGTGTGCTCTGGCTGTGTGCTGTAGTTTATATGTAACTTTATATTTACTCCAGTTTGGTTTGGATTCATTAAACTAGTTATGGGAAGATGGACTGCCTGTGCCTTTAAATATATCTGTTAGTGGAGTGGGGAATTGGTCACTACCATATGGGTCCGTGTCCACGCCCCACTCAAGCCCAGGAAAGAGGACTGTGGAACTAATAGCCAAGTCAAGATATGAGTTTGTGTTGTGTCTGGTGTTAGGGTATGCAGGCTGTTATTTGTTGAAAAGGCATGCTCTAAAGGATGTTAAAAACTTCTCAATTAGGCGACCTCGGGCATCTGGCAAGTTGAGAACCCAAGATAATTGTGCGCATTTAGGTCGCCTGTGACTATGTATGGATCTGGCAGCTGGTCAACCAGTGCCTCTAAGTCAGACCTTGAAAGTCCAAGATCAGGACGAATGTAAATGGAGCACTTCGTTATCAAGGTATTAAATATTATTGTGTCTATGGCTACAGCCTCAAGGATAGTATTCAAAGTGACAGCGTGGCAAGCTAAGGATTTCCGGGCGTTAATGGCCACAACACCCGAAGAATGGCCACAGCCAACCCTGTCCTTTTTTAACACCATTTACCTATTTAAGAACTTTGTTTACAATTGAGGTGTACTTCTGGGAGACCCAAGACTTTTGGCTTTTTAGCATTGAGCATCTCATAAACGTAATCATGATTTTTAAGGAGGCCTCGGCTGTTTCATTGATTGATGTTTACTGGTTTGTGTTCCCTTATTTACATTTAGAATGACTGGAGTGTGTGTGTGTGTTCATGTGTTGTCTTTCGGGGCTGTTACTCTGGGGTGGGGTTTTGGGCCTTTCTGTAGGCTTGGAAGTCGGAGGCAACTCCTTGCGCTACGTTGCAGGCAGGAACGGCCCGACATTTATCTCCTCGTCAGACGTCAGAGGAGTGCCCGACGGGCTGAGCCCCCTGGACTTGGTCCCCCTTCGGGGGCCCTTCGTTTGACCCGCCACTCCAGAGGGCATCAGAGGTGCCAGAGGTGGCACGGGCGGTGCGGTGCCGTGGGAACCAATTCGGAGCCTCCTGTGTCTATACCCTCAGCACTCTCTAACGCACTAAAGGACGGTGAGGTAGAGGCGGGAGCGGCATAGGTCCGGACGGTAGTGGTACCACAACCGCTGCTGCCTTAGCAGGCGGTTAGGTGACGGGTTGGGCTGCCTGAGGCAACCCAGTGGAGGGTCGGGGCGGAACCAAGTCAGACTCACTGAACTGGCTCACTGTCGAAATCAGACGCCGCTTGCCCCGCGGGGAACTGCGTTGCCGTACTTCCCCCGAGGAAGAGCAAACCTCTTTCGCGCCTCTAGGAAGGAGTTGTTCTCAGTTAATTTTATGTGAAGTATCTGTTTCTCGGGTTGATATTTTAACATTTGCGGTAGTACGCCGCAACCGGTCTACGACAGATCACACCAGTAAAAGTGTCGGATGGACTGTTGTCGCTCGGATTTTCTTGTGCCGGGAATTTGGCACAGGTTGTTAGGCCGCGGCAAGAGTTTTTACCGTGCCCGAACCGCTGGCACATAAAACAGCGCCGTGGGTTCGGGAGTAGGGACGGATTGAGCACTGAATAAAACCTACATTTAACTGTTGTGGAAGAGCTGCGTGGCCAAAGGTCAATGATGGGCTTGGTGGGAATCTTCTTTTCGTCTCTGCGGATAGTGAGCCGTCTCACGGCAGTGACGCCTGACCCTACAAGCCCGCAAAAAGATCCGCATCAGTTTCGTTCAGCAGATCTGGCTCTGATATCAACCATCGCGGGCTGTTGAGGCTCCGAGGCGGTGTGACCCTGATGTCCAGATCATGCAGTCTAGTTTGAGCTAGAAGCTTCGTGGACTGCTGATTGCCGTTTACCGTGATCACGACTTAACGAGTCCGTTGTTTTTTGGTATTGTACGATTTCCCTATCATGGCTTCAAGATATTTTGTGATCAACAAGACGAACTGCGATTCAAGAGGGTAAGCTGGACTGAAGGATTCCATGACAGGAAATCGAGAGCAATCCAGGTCAGGAAAGGTTAAGGATGGCAATGGGGGAAAATATACTTCGGTTCGGCCTCTTTTCAGTGATTGATCACGTTTGCTGGGGTTTGTGACAATACCATATAACATAGTGTAAAACCAAGGAACGGCGGCACTTTCTTTTGTCGGGCTACGCTGATGTCGGGAGAGATCCCGGAGCTCACTGCCTGGTAAACAGAGACGGAGCCCGTTCGCCGGAGTTTGACCTGGGCTCCGACGGCCACCGTATGTGGTTTCGTACCCTTCACCTTTAAACCCATCACCACCGTAGGTCACAGCTCATGTTGGGGGGCTCGGGGTCCACGGGGTCGCCAATACCGTCATCAAGGTTACCCCGTGTGCCCCGTGCGGGGAGAAGAAACTTGCAGAAAACGGTCAAACGATTCCACACGCTTACACCTGGCTACAAGGTGGTTGCCAATACACATGCAGAACCACGTGAGGTAGCACAAGCCACTAAAATGGTAGAACTAAAATATAATAAAAGCGCTGTTGTCACTCCTAATATTCTCGCAGAGCAGGGACTGTGGATAGACATCCCACTGCAGGTTCGAACAAGCCAATCTACTGGGAGGGGTGCCAATCGCCTCCTGTGAGACAGTAACTCGAAAGGCCAGCAATAATTTTAAGCACAGGGAGCTTTGTGTCCTCAACCGAGGCCAAAAAGGCTGCACAGTACAACTAAACTTTTGTGCAACCAACGCTCTGCGTCTACACTGCCCATTATCGCGCATTAGTTAGCGTTCACTCCATAACGGCACGACGCGCTTAGGGTAAATACTAGGGCAAGCCACAATAATGAACCCGCCGGCATTGACGGCAATTTCCTGACCTTCAACGGCTAAAAGCGTTACAGCGGGCACGCGGTTCAACACGACGAAATACGGGGACGTCTAAAATCCACCCGGCATTCTATACAACGGTGTGTCTGGATCATCAGGTAACAGTGCAATAAAGACATCAGGAAATTACACTTCGAGTGACGTGAACTTTGGCATGTAGGAATCAACAGCCAGTGCCACGAAGTCGGAGGGAACAAAGTGAATAAAAAGCAGGCTCTGACGGAGTCCGGTAGCTGGCGTGTTTTTGCGATCCCCGCGAAACCTCCTCGATTTACCCAACCCTCCCACTACCTGGCTGCTGGTGAACTGGAGCTTTTCACCAGATCTACAGCTGCTGACCACCACAAAGGCTCAAAATTACCTGGTGCGCGTTCCTAACATAAGAGACAATTGCCAGTACTGAGCATCTCCAGAAATGACCTTATTCTCCATTTTACCGCCTACTTGACGGGAGAGCAAGGAAGCGCACAATGGTCTTCGCGTGCAGCGAGCGTCAGCGCCTACCCCCCAAGCGGAGAAATTTCCGGCCCCTCAATAGTAAACTGAGCTCTTTAAATAGCAAAATTATATGGATAACGACATGATGAATGTATGAATGATTTAACAGAGCTCGGTGCAGTTCTTGAAACACTTAAAAAAATCGAGTATTCAACGTATCTTGGATGGGATTCATGACCAGAGGTCATATATACCAAATACAGTTGATGAATGCTTTGTAGAAGTTCTGTATGAAGCTAATAATGTCGGTGTAGTAATCAGTGGTGGTAGTAATGCGGTAGTCATCAGGAGCGATTGAGGTAGGGAGTATGTGAATAGTGTTGCCGTTGCTGTAATGCGGAGAGTGACAGACCTCGGAACTAAATTTCCTAGCGTGCACTTCAATCATACTCTGTACTTGGCGGCTGCCACAATGTCTTGAGGCCAAGTGATATTGTGACAAAGCCACCCACTGATGGTTTGAAAGGTATTTCGGTGAGTTGTTTAAAGGGCTAGCTAATGGGGGCTGTTAGGGCCGTGGACCTGGGCTTCGTATGTACGGTTGCTAACCGCGACGGCTCCGACCAAAATGTGCGTTGGGTTTTGATTTCCTCTATTCTTTATTGGATAGTAGAGAAATCGCATGTAGTATACTTTTTAAATTTTGCTTAGATTGTTGAACCCATAACTCAAAACTGTTCTTCTAGCCAATTGGGATGGCGCGGAGGGGATCTGTAGTAACTTTTGCATTGATGACAGTGCCGCATACGGTGATCAACGGCAGCTCCTCCGTAAATATAAGCAAGCTCACACCAACGTGTAAGATTTGAATTTAGCAAAGCTGTACGCAGCTCCACGACCATCACGACAGTTTAATTATACGATTGCAGCCAATTTCCTTCATCGCTGCAGCATCGACCGTTACTCTATCATTGCTGCTATATAGGGGTGAGTTTACTTCATTTTTTGTACGTGACATCATCGGACATTGCCTTGGAGGGGCGAACGCTATGACTTGGCTTTCTCGTACTGAGCAAGTGTTGCCACGATTCCGGGGAACGCTGTAGTCTTTCTGGTTCTGTGCCAGTGTCCACGATTATGGCGAACTCAGTAGTGTTTCGCAAACGTTCGCTAATCATTATAAGTGGGTATTTTTGCCTTTGCAAATGAGCCACAAGGATGCTCGGCGGTCGCCACAAGGCATGCACACACGTATCACGGAATTTTCTTATTTTTATGGCCGTGCGGTCACTCCGAAGCAGGCGCTGACATGCGCTTGGTCACGTGCGCCTATCATTTACACGGTAATATTATCCGAGTACACAATACCTAAGATTTCTCTAACCAGCTTCGCTGTTAAAAAGTTGAGACAAATGCCGAGAGGACGTTCTCTTTTTCTTCTAGAGTGTGCATGCCCTAAGTCTGAAAGCGTTGTTTAGGTCCTGTGGGAGGCGTTTCACATCGCGGTGTGCGCGGAGGTCAGAGATATATCTTAATTTAAAACAGCATAGCCAGTACCAGTTATACAAGGGCATGTTGACATTGTTTAGTACATTTCCTTTGTACAGGTAATCTGTGAAGTTTTTTTGTTACGACATTCCTGAACTGAGTGAGAGCTCTGTCTTTTAAAAGGACAAGGACACAACAAATAAAAATAAACCCTGCAGAGCGGGTTTGCATGTTTTAAAAACAATAATTGCACTATTGATTGATAACTTGATGTGCTTTATGTAACCTTTAAGCATACTTTCTTGTGATTTCTGAAGCCTTATATCAGGACGGCTTTCTTCGAGAAACGCGCAAGTATATTCCGCTTGTGAACCCTTTGGAAAGTGCCACGCAGAACGTTGCTGAGGACCTTTGCTTCAGCCAGGCAATGCGGCCTTCACATGGCCAGCAGCTACACAAAGGCCGAATTTGAGGGCCTTCACTTGGACGCGGACAAAGCTAAAGAATGCTATCCGAATATCGACAACATTAATCAGGCCATTCTCTTGGAATCAAAGTGTTCCCTTCTCTTGATAGGGTGGAACCACCGTAGCTTTCCCGCCATGCAGTCTTTCGTTCAAGCTGCAGAGCCTGATCATCCGTCTTTGGGGCCTCCTGTTCATGCAGGCATCATGGGCAATGAGGCGATGATGACGTGGATAAGAAGCGCCAATATGTATTTCGTGCGAAGGTATTCACATGGCATTCAACCTTACCACCGAGTTCTATCTTGCAGCCCACATCACGTTTTTGTCGAGTGTACTAAACCAAGCCTACTAAGCACTCCGACTTTGCCTGCTATTCGGCTGTCACCGCTGAGCAGAAAGACAGTTTATGCTTCCGATTCCGTTCTTGCACATCTTCTCCATCTCTCCTGCAATAGCAAAAATGGCAGCGCATTGAACGAATGTCCTGAACACTTGCAAGCTCGGAACGTGCAAGCGCCATCGTAGGGGAACACAGACTGCCTTCATGCACCAATTGAAACATGCCGTTCCCGGACCTTCACCATGACAATCGCAAAAACGCGTTCCGTGCACTCCTAAACTTTTTAAAGACAGTGGACGCTGTGCCAGACTTTATGCTGCTGGTGCTGTACCTGCTGCGCAGCTTGAAACTAATCAGCTGTTCTCTTCTTTTCTGTCATGTTTTTTTGTCTATGCTCCTCGGTGTAGACAATGCTGCCCCCTATACCCGAGAGGTAGTTATTGGCTGGATCGACTCACCCTTTTTCGCACTTGACGAAAACACACGCCCAGACACAAAAACATACACACATGCACGCACGCAAACACAAGCACGGATCCATATGCACGCGAGCACCCACGCACTCAAGCACAAATACACACACATCTCGCTTCTGCGAGCCCAACAGCAAACATTTGCTCCGCATTGATGGGCTTCAGCCTAATGTTACCACCGCCATTTATAGCCAAGCGCTGCCCTTGGAAAATTGTTAGGTTTCTTTGGTCCCTCCTTCACAGCGGCCAATACACTATATTGCATAGGATGGTGCCAGCTGGGCGAATGACCCCAACACACGCCGACGCCACGTATAGGTTCCAGACTGCGCTTCTTGGGGGCGCATAAATGCCGCATGGCAAGCGCTCTAGTGTCCATTTAGCTATGCGGAGACCTGCACCGCAGAGTAACAAATTACCCCATTTCATCATGACTGAACACGGCATAGAGAGTTTTTTGCACTTCCTCATGCCGTGATTACATTTTACGTTGAACACATATTTAACAATGCACATTTGGAAGCAGCACGCATTGGAAAAAGGTTTACTGACATTTTCTTGTAACTATGGGTGAAGTAAAGTGTAGAAGCATGAGCATACCTGACGTCGTAGGTAGATGAGACATCAATCCGTCAACGCGACACGAGGCACGCCAACACCCTTAGGAAAACAGTACAACGTATATGTGCGCCCGTGCGCGTGAACAAAAAATAAATGCCTGAGCGGTTTCTTTACATTGTATTCAAAACCCGAAACGCCAGTTACCCTAAAAAACTCCGAGCGTGCAGCGCTCGCTGGCAACAGACACGTAAAAGAAATACCGAAACTGGGCTTTCAACTTTTCTCTGACGCAGAAGGAGGACAACAAAGCAGCAGAGTTTCTTTCTCTACCGCAAATAGATGGCAGCTCCCGCTTGCAAGAATTACAGATCACATGCAGATGGCTGCGGCTTGACATGGATGGACCGGTTTTAAATTCGTACTACAAAAAAACGCTTTCTTCATATAATCATTTTAGACCAGTTAGCATCATAATGAGAGATATAACACTGTATGTCAACCTAATTTTGTTTATAAAGCTTGTTAGGACAAGTTTTTCGTACCTTTTTTGAAATTTTTAGCACGACATTGAATTGATCACCGCCCATCGATGTCTGTTTTGCCGGAGTTCAAGAAAGGTAAAATTAGTTCATTTTTCCCGCAAATCGATGGACTGTTTTTCTGCCTTTTACATACGCTTAGCCAGAGCAAAGGTTAGAATATGACCACTAGGCGATACTCGCTAAGAAAAAACATGATCGAAGAATTCCACTTGCGTTTCACAAAACACAGACATACTGGAATGTACAGGGTGTACTGGATGGCACCATGGTACATTTCCTTAAACACGTAACGCTGAATTTGCGGTCGGAATAAATAAATAGATGCTCACATTATTAGGGAAAAAGTACATCCCAGGTGCTTTCACAGGTGGTTTAGCGCAGGACCCATATGATCTAAAAATGAACCTCCTACGTTTATGTGTGGTCCAATGGGCCCGTGCAGGAAAAAGACGTATTCCTTTCACAACAAGAGAATGTCGCTAATTAGTATGATGGCCGGGAACATAATATTTCCTCGTTGAGGAGTACACAGGCTGAAAAGAAATCACTGTCCTTCCACCCGGTCGGGGATGGTGGCCAGTGTGGCTGCGCTCTGTACGAGGAAGGCCCAAAACAAAATCGCTTGTTTGTAATTTTCCAAAGAGTGTACTTCCCAGGGAATTGGCTAAATGTATATCTGATGGATCAGGGGTTGTTCTTGCGGAGGATAATGGGCAGGCCATTTATATCCCGGGTCGCGGACATGCTACCGTCTGTGCAAAACTGCAACCAAACTGCTCTACCTTACACTATGCCGTTATAGCAGGTACAGAAGTCATGTCGTTATATATTCATGACATTATTCGTGTATACACACACACACACACACACACACACACACACACACACACACACACACATATATATGTATATATATATATATATATATATATATATATATATATATATATATATATATAGCGAATCAGAATAGGAAATGAGGGGCTCGTAGAAATAACACAGAAATAAGGGTCGGCTGTCAAGAAAACCTCGGACAGTAAAGGGGAGGTTGTGCTAGCTCATTGAAACAGATACAAAATTTGGAAAAAAAGAATGCGGAGAAGAAATGCCGGACCTGTGGGATCCGAACCTACGACCTCCAGAATACCGGTCCAGAATCGCACCAGACCGGTATTCTGGAGGTCGTGGGTTCGTCTAGCTTAATACTCGCCCTAATGCCTCCAACCTTTGCATTTGGAATTCAATTTTATTTATTTATTTCTCCTTTTTTTAATTTTTACTCCGCGTGGTCTTGTGCCCCATACGTCACTCTAACTTTATCTTTTCATTTTTGAGTTTCAGGACAGGCCTGTTCCAGGAATGTTGCCGTGGGTGACACGTGCCATTTCAGTTGCCGGGTCATTGCTTTTTCTTTTGTGTGTGGGTTTATGTGGTTTCCCTCCCTGTTTTTTGTCCGTTTTTTTCTTTTTTTTCTTGACCTAGTTAGTTTTCCCCCGTCTCTATCTTTTCTTTTGACCTGAGCCATGCAGATAGTTTCTGATAAGGACCCCACCCTCACCGCCTGGTCTGCTTCCGGCGGTTCTGAGATCCTTTCCCTATACAACGCGGCGGGTCAATAAGCACCCTCTCATCCTTTCTGTCCAAAAATTCCAGGAATATCAACCACCAGCTGACTTCCGTGTGACCTACTTCGCGGCTTAAACTAGACAACCTTCTTGGCCTCTCAATTTCTCCCCCGACACACTCCGAAACCAATCAGCTTGCTCAATTTTTCTTCCATCTTTCCCTCTCCTGTCACCTGGGGTCCTACCCCTATATAAACCCTGCCTGCCAGGTGAGAGATTGCCCTGAGGAAAGCAAGTTCTCTTTGCTGAAACGTAGGCCACAATCGTGCTTTTACCTTGTTCGAAGTTTTTCTTCTCTTGATATATATATATATATATATATATATATATATATATATATATATATATATATATATATATATATATATATATATATATATATATATATATATATATATTTATATATATCTAGAGAAAGATAAACTTACAAAGCGCGCAGAAATAGTATAAGTAAAGAGTCGGATACACAGCAAGAACAATAACAAACAAGGTTTACTTACGTAGCGGCAACGGGACCTGCCTTCATCAGAGTAAAGTTACATGATTTTGCTGTCGCAAACATTTCGAACACATTTCTTATATAGGTTTGCAGAAAACGGTCACAAGGAGCGGAAGATGTTTCCGAAACGGAGAGTATGCATGCAGTCGGGCTACGCCTATGTTACAACAACAACAAAAAAAAAAAGCGGGGCGGGGAACGAGAGAGAGAAAGGTGTCTCGTTAACAAAACAGCGTTCAAGGTTGCACCATGACGGGGAAAGGTATGCGGCTTGAGCAGCAAGTTTACACAATGCGGGAAACTGGACAATCGCGGTTTCAAATGAAAGGGAAGAGTAAGGTATTCATTGGCTGGGGAGACTGGTTGGGGCGGAAGCGAAGATGGGTGTTCCCCCCGCGGATGAAGAGAATAGATACGGGGCGCAAAAGAGCATTTCATAGAAGCTAGAAACTGAACAGGAAATAGGTAGGGATACAGAGGGTTAAACATGAATAGATCACAAAGGGTTAAACATTCTTAAGTGGTGGTTGGAACGAGGCGTGCTTCCCCAGCACAAATGGCATTGTTTTGCCGCATTAGGCTAATAAAGCTGCTGTATTTGGAGAGTTTCAGCGAATTGTGATGGGAAAATCAAGGGTAGAATTAATGAACATAGTTGTAAAAATTATGAGGCCGCCAATTTTAACCGAGGGATAAGCACGTTAGTTTTCCGTAACTTTCATTAATCCCAAGTGTGGCTGACCCAAACCTATAAATGAGATAAGATTCCCGAACCTCGCAGTCATTGTGCGTTTTGAAGGCGGATTCTAAAATCGTTGCTTTAAGATGTTCAAATGCGTGCCCGGGACGGTTCACATGTCTTCACAGGGGCAAATACGGGAAGCTTTTAGAATGAGAGCGGTGATTATTGAACCGTACTTGAAAGGGCGTTTCAGTTTGGCCGATATATTGTTGCCTACAAACAGTGCACTCTATAAGGTATACGACATTAGCGGAGTCACAGTTAACGTTGCCTTATATATTTACGTAGTAGTCTGAAGCCGTGCTGGTGGCACGCTGTGTAGTGGTCATGTGTGAGCATACTTTACATCGGAGTTTATTACAGGGCATGCTGCCAGTAGTTTCCGGTCGGTTGATACGAGAGTTAGTAAGAAAGTCACCTAAATTCTTTTTACGGCGGTAGGCAACACGTGGTGGTTCGGGGAATATGCTTTTTAAGCGGTCACTTTGCATTACGATATTGTGATGTTTCTTTAGTACGGTTGACACTATTGGAGCGGAGGATGAGTTGGTTAAAACTAAGTTACTTGGCGGGTTACCGTTCGGGCCTTTTTTCTTACAGATTTCGTTACGGTTTAAATGGTTGGATCGCACAATAGCGTCGTCGATAACTTTTTCCGGGTATTTTTTTTTCAGGAGGGCGGTCTTGAGTTCTCGACAGTTTGAGTCTCAAAGTGGGTTTGGGTTGAGCAGATTCTCGTAAATCGGTGGGCTTGGCTGTAAGGCATTGCTGTATTGCAGTGTCTTGAAACGCAGTGTATCTTTAAAAAGTGTTCTGCTTTTATAGTCTTCTTGTCGCCGCGTGCCCCTAACAAAAAAAGTTGTGCCTGTCTACCTTATGCCACGCTGTTTTACTTGTAGATACACAACCTTCTTACGGGTAATATCGCTTCGTGCGAAATAGTCATCTTCGCATAATTAAACCTGACATTGAGCAGATCACCCAACCAAAGTAGCACTGGGCGCTGCTGCCTTGTTGAGCGCAACGATCACCTAGATGGCGCTTTCGCTGACCGAAGTCGTGTAGCCGTGTCTTAGTTACTCACAAAAACGCTTGCTACTATAATGCCGTGTAGACAACCTTTGAATTGAGGCTTAATCGCACCGAAATGTACAGGGATACCGCGTTTGTAAAACACCTTGTAGATGTGATCAGCATTGGAAAGACATCAGGTCGTTGTATTTGGGATTAAGGCTTCAAAATATTGTAACTGATCTTACTTCCATGATTCGGTCACACAGTGCACCCCCTTTCCTTGAACTGGCTGTATATTGCCTTCGTAAGACTCATTAGCTAAGATTAGAAGTAGCCACGATAGTTTAGCTGCGGCCCTTTTGCGTAGATTGTGAAGGAAGGTAATCGCTATATTACCCATCTGCGATTTTCCCAAGAATATCTTCTCGCTTTGGGACTACATCAATACGAATAGACATGACCAGATGATACCATTCACTTCAGAAGGGGATACCTCACCAACTCCACACTAATTTGGAGGTGCAAAATTGCAATAAAATACAGTAAACCCAGACCCCTACTATGCAAGCCCTACAGGTTGCGCTCGACGTACGCCAAGCACGCCTGCCATCTCCGTTGTAAACGGGACAAACATATGAGTGTAAACCAAACTTTTACTACTTTGAATACCAATAAACAACTTGTTTTACACGCATACAGTGCTGGCCGTAGAAAATCACTAGTGCGCGGCCACTGCCACACTTCGGCTCATCGTATCTGAAGTGGAGTCTGCCCGCCCTGGTTCGAATTACCAGGAGTGGGGTCGTATTCACCAGAGGACAGCCAACAGTCGGACAGAAGGCGGCTCAAGTTTGGGTTTTTTGCGTGACCCATGGAATAATCTGCTTCCCTGAATGGCGATGAGCAGGTTGTTTCATGTCGGGCGAACATATTCGTTGGCGCCACAATAGTATTATAGCGATATAGGTAGGATGAGCATCTTAATGATCGCGTTTTTGACGCCTTGACTTCAACCTTGTGACTGTGCCTGTCGGCAATCAGTTTGTTCGGAGGGACGACCGCGACGGCATATATGGTCAGCCAAATTGCTGGTGCTTGAGTAAGGCAGTCTCCTAATTTCACATCGGACCTGGTGACCTGCCATTATCTAAGATGTTGCAGGGAATAAAATACTTTTTTCTCCATTCATTTTTGCACTCCACCGCGAAGATTTGTATTGGCTGCCACTTTCATCAGAACTGATTAGTTCTAGCTTCCCCAAAGCCGAAGTGGAACGTTCCAGCCTCTGCGTTAGGATTGGGGGGGGGGGGGGCGCAAATTACGGCCCCTTCTGAATCTTAAGAAATGGTAACGAGAAGCCTTGCTTTATAAAAAGTGAATCCTCTGCCATGACGGTAGTAAGCACTTCGTGTGTGCGACTATTTTGGGGTGTCTCAAGCAACTTAGAGTCCCGACTCCCACGAGAAATGCAATATTATCTTCCAAACTCCTCCCAGTGAAACCCGCGTGAAGAATGGAATATCTACAACAGCCTTTTTTGCTGAGAAGTGTTTCCAAATCTTAAGAGCACATTTATTAAGCTTGAAGTGTCCATCTCCCCAATTACGTCGATGTATGTTTTTCAGATGGTTAACCACGTCACCATCACTGGCCGGCGTCTCACGATGGCCATTCCACCACTTTGGCGAGCATCAAGTGCCTATAGTTTAAAGATATCGATGCCTACGTTGGGAATGTGGAATGGATAGGAAGCTCATGTACTCCTAAATCATTCATCTTTTGCTCCTTCCACAGCCCTTGTGGTTTCTTCCACATAGCGAAGTTCCCTATGCTGAAGGAGATGTTGTCCTTGCTTGCAATGATCCACAGACGAGTCAACCTGACACGCTGCTGCGGTGATGTTTAGACACTGATACTGCTCTAGCTCATGGTAGTAATGCTAATTTCCGGGAGGACTGCCTTTTTCTACTTGGAGACACAAGGACGAAGAACAGTGACGGTAGCTGTGGTTCATCATTTTGCTGCTGAACGTGGCGACCACTCATCCTCAGATGGTGGGAAGGCGGTGGCATTGGCCTTTCGGTATTTCCCGCTCGCCGACCATTACTTCTCCTTTCGGCCACATAGTAGCTTCGCAACGATGGCGTTTACACCTCCTCCTGTGTCAAAGTACGGTAACTTATCCACGTATAGGTAAGACCTCGATGCATCGTGTTCGAGGAGATCGACTAGTTCTCGATGCTTCACATTGTACTTGTAGGGTATTTTCGGGAAGTCTTTCAGCTGCTTCATGGGGTGTCTTGAATGACTTTGGGGTTGCGGTATGTGTCGTTCAGCTTTTTCGAGACTGTGTATAGGCCTGCTTTGTACTGCTGCACGTATACCGACTAGCGCATAGTATTTTATGCAGACGATACTTGCCCCAGCCACTGGGTGAGCAAATTCAGTTTCTTCTGTGCAGAAAGGTCGACAACACGCGTCCTTCCCTTGAACGAGGATGCCCCTTCCCGGACACATCGAGGTGGTCATAGACCTGCTCATCCTTGAACAGATAATGTCATCCCGGCAGATACATTGTATGACACCATTCACTTCTGATTTAGTACCGCCTGAGGCCAACGCGTTCGTCGACCGCTAGAAGGACAGCCGGCTAGCCTAGAGCACAGCCGGCTGTATGCACTCACTCCAACATAGACCATTTCTCAGTAATGGTGCTGTGTATGATGAGGATCCTATAATAAATATCTTGAGCCATGCGAATACGCCTGGGCCAGAATGTGTTCCCGATGACTTGATTCGAGTACAGCAAAGTGAGCGTGCGAAGGCTCTTCCCGACATCGTGCTCCACAGGATCGCAGAAAACAACTGCATGTGCATCTCCTGCTCCTTTCGTGTAGCCTGAGCTACAATGCTAGAGGTTGAGCAGTTTCGCGTGACTCCTGTGACGGCTGGTGTGCGCCGAAAAGCCTTCAACGGATGGTTGGCCTAAAAAAACTGTGCATGATCCCATACTGGTACAATGTCACCCGGTAGAACCACCAATCCCGAAATCGGCGCTAAAAGAGACTATCGCTGCTTCTAATCTTGTACAAGGCCGTGTATGTGTGTTAACGTGTGTGCATGGAAATTCTAAGGATAGGTGATGGAACATAAGCGATGGGACCCTTCCGAAAAATGGCCGAGCGAGCTATGGGAACGGCGTCCCCGGGCCAGCAATGGGAATTTCGAGAAGTGACGGAGAGGGGAGCGCGTTGTGAAGCGCCAATGACTCACAGTAAAAAGCCCACCTTGGTACCGTCTTGGAGACGCTACTCGAACCCCCCTGGTAAAGAGAACTTCTCTTGTGACAACCTACGCGGCTCATCCTGCCACGCCGGACACTAGGGGACAGCGGTCAATGACGACGTTGGAGGAGGTGTTGAAGAACGCGAAAGATATTAAGAGGAGGCAGACCACAGGGCGAGATGAGTCACCTCCACTCAGTCAGATCACGGAAAGCGATCCGGAGTCATAGGAGATGAGTCGCGACACGCGTTAGGCTGAAGACAGGTTGGCTTCGGGCCCCCGAGTCTAGCCATCACTCGGGTGTGACGTCTGAAGGGCGAGCGATCTGGGGAGCGGACGCGACGAGACGCAAGAAGCGGTAGATAGAAGGCAGGGGAGCTTAGAACTCCGGAGTCTAGCCATCCCTTGAGTGCGGCGTCTGATCACCCGTCTCCAGACTTAGGGAACTGAAGTCCAACCATCGTACGAGTCCGAGTCAGAGCAACCTCATCGCGGTGAACCCTTCGTTCGAGCCCGAGCCACGGCGGCGAACGGCAGGCCCTTCCTACAAGCCCGTGGCGCATCGCGCCGAAGCATCCCAGCGATGCCGAGCCACAAGCGAGATCGAGCCAGTTGATCGTATTAAATTCCATGTAAAAACTTCTATGTGTTTGTGCCTCCATCACCTCATGGCCAGTGTAGAGGCATGGTCACGTTGAGAATCCCCACAATCACATTGGTGTCAGAAGTGGGGTACACACCTAAATCATTGGGCAAAAGCTGGATTATAACACCAGCGAGAGCAGGTTGAGGGAGTTACTCGGTTTTAACGAAGAAGGAGCCCAATCTAGTGCACAGCCCTTTTTGGCGGGAGTGTTTTCAAAAACCCGCATGACACCAGAACTAGGGAGGTTCAATTTAGATTAGAGGACCGCATTTACGTAGTGTGCATGCAGTTAAAGGACGCGATAGGCCCTAAATGTCCCCCAATAGAGAGGATCGTACCGCGTTGTAGGGCAGCTTTCACTGATCAATTTTCGGATTGAAGGAAAAGTTGGTCGAATTCGTACAGTCGGATATAGCACAGCGTAGAGAGACGGCGGAAGCCCAAACGCAAAGAGAGAGAGAAAGGTTCGAATGGGAGATAGAGAAATAGAGCGTCGAGATATACCTCGTGAGTCAGTAGTTTGGAAGGGCTGGAACGAAACAGACGAAGGGGCAAAGATGAGGCAGAAGACTGTGAGGTGCAGTCACAGAGCCGAGGAGAGTATGAACGAGGGCTTGATGGAAACGCCTGTGGGGCGCATTTAAAGAGTCAAAGAGAGTTTGTGCAGGAAGGTCGATTTCTTTGTTTGCTTTCCACCTTCCCTTTGCTCTTGTAAGTAAGTATTGTATTTTTTATTGTTTGTTTGAGAACTACACATAGTGTGAATAATCCCAACATCTGCCCTCGAGGCGTACAGACCTTGATAAATCCTTGTGAAATTCTACTCCTGATTCATGCTGGGAAGATGCAAGAGTGACATTCGGGACATGCTTTTCCGAGCAGGCCATGCGCATGTGTTAGTGTGAACACAGTGAACTGTTATGTTCGCTTAACAATCCTTTTAATAAGGAGCGGATGTGACGGCTCGTGTTCATCGAAAAGACTTTGGTGGGTGGCTGCCCTCAAAACATTGTGCAAGTTGCCATGTCATGCAAGGTACGGTGTCATCCAGCAGCACCCCCAATCGCGGGAACCAAAGCTAAAAGAGACTATCGCTGGGCCGAATGTTGTACTATAGGGCCGTGTATGTGTGTGCGCGTGTGAATTGAACTTCTAAACATCGGCGACGGGAACCTTCCGAAAACCTGTCGAGCGCGACATGTGGATGGCGTCTCCTGGCCAGGAATGGGAATTTCAAGAAGTCTCGGAGAGGTGAGCGCGTTGGGAAGCGCCAATGGCTCGCACAGCAAAGGGCGCCATGGTACCGTCTTGAAGGCGCCAGTCGAACCCCCCTGGTTGGAACTCTTTTTGTGAAAACAAAAGTTGCTCATTGTGCCCCAGCTGGACATGAGGGGACAGCGGTCATTGACGGCGTGGGAGAAGGAGTGAAAGAACGACGAAAGGTAATAAACGAGGAGACCTACCGGAGGGCGAGATCAGTCAGACCCACGCAGTCAGAGCAAGGCCAGGCGATCAGATCCAGGCAGTCAGATTGAGGAACGGCGGACGAGACGAGTCGCGAGATGCGTTAGGCCGAAGACAAGAGGGCTTTGGGCCCCGGGGTCTAGCCGCCACTCGGGTGCGACGTCTGACAGGAGAACGATCTGGGTAGCGGACAGGACGAGATGCAAGATGCGGTATGCAGAGGGCGGGAAAGCTTAGGACTCCGGAGTCTGGCCTTCGCTCGAGTGCGACGTCTGACCATCCGTCTCCACATTCAGCCAACTGACGTCCAGCCATCGCACGAGACCGATTCAAAGCAGCCTCATCACAGCGGCCCTTTGTTCGAGCCCGAGACGTAAAAGCCTCATCGCTGCGGAAGCCACCTCTTCGTTCGAGCCCACGCAGCAGCAGCCTCATGGCGGCGGACCCTTCGTTCGAACCCGAGCCACCACCGCGATCGTCAGGTCCCTCCTACAAGTCCGCGCCACATCACGGCGAAGCAGCCCAGTGACGCCGAGCCGTAAGCGAGATCGAGCCAGTTGATCCTATTAAATTCCATGTCAAAACTTCCATGTGTCCGTGCCTCCATCTCCTCATGCCCAGTGTGAACCCAGTGTCACGTTGAGAAACCCGAGCATCACACTCCTGGAGAGCCATGCTCCGCATGCGCGTGGAGAACTAACGTCACACTGCGCACAGAACGTTGCTAGTTGCCCGGCGTCTCTCACACACCGCACGAGCCCAGCGTCTTCGCCGACCATCGTTGCACACGTGGAGGCCCAGCCCATTTGATAATCACACGAGGGGTGGCCGAGTGTGGAACCGATGGCTGGTGCGTCGCAGCGACACCAGCGTGCGCCTGTGGAACCAGCTTAGCTCTGGGGCGATTGGTGACGCTGCCCCAAAGCCACTGGATGAACATACATTGTGTCACATAATCTGTATTCCGTGTGTGTGGTATTGAAGCAGCAGTAACTATTACAATAATGTTAATGCTAGAAAACAAGGAAAGCTAAGAATAACCAACTGAAGCTTGGCTCACGCTACTTATATCAGGGCATAGTCGACCTAAGCCACCGCTAATTTTTTTCCCGTTGTGCGGAATCGCAATGTAGGCGTCGATTTGCTGCTTTCATTTCATTGCTGCTTTCATTCGACTGAAAATCTCCATTGAATTGGATCCATGCTATGCCCACGTGTTTGCTCAGCAGCTATGTTATTGGTAAACCAGCTGGCCTGGTGGGAGAAAGATACCGCTTGGACCCTGTGGATGGACAGCGCTGTGACATAGTACTTTCCGCGGTGTTGGAAGCGAATGAATATTCTCTAGACTTTGAATTATACACTTCGGGGCTTTTTGTCAAATCCTTTTGAATGGTTGATGGGAAGTAAGCTTTGGGAGCGTTTGTGGTCACAGAGTACGCTTGGTAAGTGCGAGCTATGTTTTTGGTATACTGAAACCTTGGAAGAAGAGTTCTCTGAGTGGTCTTGAATTCTCCTTTTTCTATCTCGATTGAGTCCACAAGACGCCATCAACATCTGCCGAAGCCGCGTTTAATTGGTTGCAGGGCCTTTCCCGGCCTGGCTAGTACTGGTATTTTTCTTTCAAAGAGAGCTTGACTGCTCGCAATGGTCCTGCCCCATTAACAGCCTCCATGGAGTCGGCTCAGATGTGCAAAGTTTTTTCCTCCATGCATGTGCAGGTAGGCTTGTATTTCATGGAGGGCCCGAGTCCGTCGATTTGGGCCGTTCAGAGAAGCGCAATGAGCCCACATTGCTTGGTGTTAGCGATTCCCGCTGCAAAGGAAACGCTGTAGCTCTATGTACCTATCCTGGACCCCAGAAGCGTTGTCTAAACTTCTGTAAATTTCCGATGGCGTTGAAATTATACGGTGGCGCCGGGCCACAATAAACCGCGGAATTTTTACTATGCAAACCCGATAGCCTGCGTTCGGCTTACGGCCACCGCCTCTGCCATTCGTGTAATTAGCCAGCCTGGCAGATGTAAGTAAACCAAAATTTCTCTTAACCGAATACGCATAACCAAATTGGTTACACACATATATATATGCAGTAAAAGGCGCTAGTGCGTGACCAGTTCCGCCAATCAGCTCATCGTGCCTCACTTATACGGGCTCCCCACCCAATTCCAAAGAACAATGGGGAAGCTGGTTCGTCGAAGAGTTGCTTGCCGGTGGTGCGAATTCGGAAGGTAGCGAACAGTCAGAAAAACTCGGTGCTTGTATTATTTTTGTGCACCACGCAGGGAGGAAACTCGTGACATTGGTAGCAATGGGCAGCACGCAAACTGTAAAAATAATGCTTACTTGGGAAAGCAAAGGGGCCCAAAAAAGGACCCGCTCGTACATCAAGGCACCGGGGAGCAAATGTAGTAGAAAGCCAAGATAAATCCCATTATTACTTCACAACTGCGAGGTCTCACTCCAAATAAGTAATTTGAGCTTCTTAGTATTCACAAGATATAGCGATTAAGATGGTTTCAACTGCCTATGCTTGCATGTTCTCACAGAAACAGGCATAAAAGACTCTACACTCTGTTCCGAAGACGGCGCGATGAGAAGGGACTTTATTTCAAATGAAGCGACGATGTAGACTACAAAAAGCATAGAAAATGCCAAATATCGCCCACGTGATCCTTACGTGGTGCCATCGCGATAACAGAGGCGGTACCGCGATCCATCAAACCCGTTTTACGCGCGGACATGTTGGGAAATGACAGCAATCTCCAAAGGAAACTTTTATTTTTTGAAGTAAACAAACAGCTTCGTCCAAACCAACAAAATTGCCATTTGTTTTGTAGAAGCAAGAGTAAATATTCCTTATCTATTTATAGCAGCGTTCAAATTGCTCACTATGTTTTTGATCGCCTCCACTGCGTTGAGTGGATGCCGATATTCTGGTGGATATCTACAATGCTCAGAATGACTTTGCATCCACCACTCGCCGCGGAGACGACGACATCTTGCATGCATCTGCCGACGATTACTAGAACCGGAACTATGTAAATTTACAGTGATACTGAAGCTTAACTATGAACCCGCAATGAACAACTGCAGCAACTTCGCCAACCAAGTATTGTTCGTGATAGCAAGATTTCCTCTTTTTTTCAGCCCCTTTTAAGTTAGGAGGTGATGTGTACAAGGCTGTATAAATGCAGAATGAAACCATTCAATCAAAGGTTACGTGGATGCTACGGCACCTCCGCAAATTTTCACTTGCCCTGGAATGTCGTATATAAGATACCATTTTTTGCTCGTCATTACCTCAAGCGGTTTGTGTGATGTATCCAAAAAACATGGGGAACTCAAATGCACCTGCCAGCAAGGTAGTATAGAAGGAATCTTGCCGCACCCACAGCGAGGGGACAGATTGAAGCCGCTTGTCATAAAGTGACAATTTTTTGTGTAAACATTCTTTATAAAAATAAAATTTTGAAATCATTAGTGCAGAACTTTTTCTCGCTGTGGAATGTGTGATTACTTAGTCCTGGTGCCTATGTAACCTTGCCCTGAGGACAGTAGCTGGTTGGCGTTAAGATTAGCGCTGGTCGTCAAGATCACCCACATCACGGAATTGGAAAAGGAAGTGAAAAAGAAGAGATGGCATGATTGTGGACAGACCCGACAGTGATTGGGGTTAGGGTGCCTGGACGAGACCAAATTTACTTTCCATGGGATATTGGTTTCCATTGACGTAGAGAAGCCCGGTGGGGTGAGGGAATGTGTTCCCCGGAATTCGATGGACAGTAGGTGTGTCAGATTTCAGAAGTTTGGAAAGATTAAGTTTAATAAACTTAAAAATTATGCGGAAACGCTGGGCGACGTTATGGATGCGGATCTGGGCAGGAGTGTTCAAATGGTCTCAGTAGCCTATGAAGCACGGATACGGTTTGCTGGTGGGCTTAGGCGTTGCTCGCCAGTGAGGTGGGATCTGAAGTGCAGACAATTCCAGGCTTCCTAGTAGGGTATTAAAGACCAGCTAAATGGAGGTTTGTTGTAGCACTCTCGGTTCCTTTGGCGTGCACATGGAAATGAAAGAGTGTGATCAGCGATAAAGTTTCAACTTGATACAACGCGTTTGCTATGATATGAGGTTCTAAAGAGCTGTGTGAGAAAGCTGCTTTTTTCTCGCACTCATCTCACTCGAGATCCATATTTTAGATTATTCTTTTTACCACAAGCACGTGTCTCGGCTGTCGCGTTTCCTATCTTCATATCAGGCTCCACTAACGTCCCCAATCCCACTCAGAAAATTTGTTCTTGTTTCATAGCCTACTTGCTTTTGTCAAACTCACGGTTTTTGCTGATAAATAAAAAGAACTCCCCCATATCAACCTCCTTACTTCAACAAACCCTCTTCCATCGGTCCGTGAGTCGCTTCAGGCACTCGCTCACCAATACTCCGGCCTCCGTGTTTCCCTATTTAATGGTGAATTTCCACATGCCTTGAGATGTTATCACCGCTCTTGTCCTGCTAAACTGTTTGTAAGATGCGCGCTATGCGTGGCGTGGGAGATTAGCTCACGTTAAGAAAGACCATGGGTGCCATGCAACAAGAGTGGGGCAGAATGGGGTTGAAGCAGACTACCAAAAACAATCCACCAACGGCGCCGAACCTGTGCGCGATGTTCACTGGTACTCCCCTAATAGTGTTACAAAAAACGAAAGAAGTCGGCAGGATTAAAACGCCGCTGAAGATTTCAACGGCACTTTGTTTGATTTCCTATATGTGTTAGCGCCTTTTGTAAAAAGCAGGATTTATGAGGCCCTTGTATTTAAAAAAGTGAACTGGTCTTGTGTCTCGGTGAGTGGAGAGTAACTAGCGCCACCGTTTCAAGCTAGTGCGGCCCAAACCTTTACCTAAAAGGCCAAGACTCTGCCAATTAAAAATCCCGGGCCAACCCCACGGAAGTAAAACCTGGGGATGGGCGAAGCCTGCAGTGTATGAGTGTATTATTAACGCTTTGTCATTTTTGCCAACGGAAATAAAACTGTTGAGGGGTACAGATATACAAATGTGCTGTAAAAGTCTCGCGTCTTTGAATCAGGAAGCAGAGGTCTAGCGCGAGGGGTAAACGAGTGTCTCGGCATTTTTAGTACGCGTTATGAAGCATTCCAGCGCGAGGCGTAAACGAGTGTCCCAGTTTTTCTTTAGTACACGTTACGAAGCTTTGCAGTGCTAGGCCTAAACGAGTGTCCCGGTGTTTTGTAGTACGCGTTACGAATCGTTCCAGCCCGAGGCGTAAGCGAGGCATAAGAAATGTGTAAACGTCCCGGTGTTATAGTAACGTGACGACTATGACACGATGGTTCGACAAAGATATGATGCTGACATCCCGCGCCCTTGACGGGGTTCGATACCAACATAGCGAAGCCTAAGCATAAACGTATGGAAACGCCCACCCCTGTATTTTGCTAACACAAGCGGCACGGTGATAGGGAAAATATTGGTGATTTTCAAACCCTTGAAACGTCAATTTTTAACAAAATATTTACACACAGCAACGTTTATCTGTCCTTCCAGAGAAAGCTAATTTCGGTAATTTCACCGGTTTCTTAGGGGAGATATTGGACAGAATGGGTAAGTACAACAAATTTTTACTACATTACCACATGCAGCTATGACCCGGTTGTGAACCAGATTTATCACCATCGTAGCTCTTGTCATGTTCAAAGTTTCGGAGCGAAACAGCCAAAGTTGTGCCCATGGTAAAGCACTTAAAATATAACCAGTGGGGGGGGGGGGGGGCAAAATATTCTGAGTAAGCCGAGCTTTACACCATTCTATTGAACGATAACGTCTGATGCAAGAGAAGAAGTAAAATATTACACAAACTCATCGTAACTAAAGTACGCCTCTATACTGCAATGAAAGGTTTTGCTAGAATTCCGGTCGGGAATTGGGGACCAACGTATTATACGCTTTCAATATTAGGCAAGGATTTCTGCGGATACGTGGCGCATTTACACCGTACATACGTCGAATAAAAATAGCTTAAACGTGGCTGCAACGACGTGTGATCTCCCTTTTACGTTGAAGTGGTTTCCATTAGAGCGTAAAAGACGCACGAAGCTCCTAGGAACACCGGTCTTCCAAGCTTCGGCAAACTCGAACGCAGCCTTGTAGCTTTGGCAGCTTTGGCAAAAAGCTGCGAGCACCACCGGCCACTGGCAAACTCGAATGGAGGGTCACGCCCACAATCGACACCGAGAGGGATGCCGAGCCTGTCGGGCCGTGTCACAAACCGGCGGTCTGACCCTGCACTGGCGCCTTCACTGATGGTACTGCTTACACCCACACCCGTTCCAGCACATTCTCCGCAAGCTGTACACGCCTGACTTCTTTCTCCAGTTCTGGCTCGCCGGCACATACATCATTGGGAATTGCCCGGGGTTCTTGCTGCTTGGGTGTTTCCAACTATTCGCCTTTCAGCCACATCATCACAGATGGATCGTTTGAAAGAGCGAGGGAGCTTTTTTTCCGAGAGCTGCGGCCCAAGCACTAGAAGAGGCTACCCACCGAAACGATAGGTTGTGATTACAAACGGTAGGAGGACGAAGGCTGTTTGCGGGTAAATAAGCCCGGGGAAACCAGTTTGGCAAATTGAGGCATTAGCTTGCGCTGACATTATTGATCTACGTGCTGGGAACACAGACCTATGAACGTTTTAGGGTGTTTAAGAGAACGACTCCTTATACACACTGTGCTTGATACAACTGTTGAAATGACAATGCAAGAGTAAGAAAAGAATCTTTGGCTTTTTAACAATACCTTACAGGCGTTTCACGTGCCGGAAAAAGCAAAGATATTGGATACGGTAATGGGAAATGCGTCTTCAACTTTTATAAAAAATGCCAAAAAGGAGTTGTTGATGTGCCTTAGCCTACCCCAAATAACTCTTTGTCACTTTTATTCTAGCAAACCACTCTCTTCTTCCGCCACAAATTGGACAGGGTTGGGAATATTTTAAGCAGTATCCATTTGTGGGAAAGTTATTCTTGTAGTTGTGATTTTACTAAACGGCCGGACCCAGAGGCGAGTTGTGCCGTTAAAAGGAAGCATGCCATCTAGTTCAAAATCTTTCATGGCGAAGGCCTTTTTTGTCTATCGGAGCACGGTGAATATGTCTTCAAAGCCGAAGAAACTCCAATCTTTCCGTAAGCTTTGTGAAGACTTAGATAAAACACCGAATGTTTTGGTGCTGCTCCATCTGCCTTAAAGCGGTCCTTAAATAACGTCTTTAGAATGTTTACCGTTGAACCAATTCCTCATTCATGCGTTCCCTATAATAGTATTCGTTCTAGCCTCTTGAGCCAAATAATCTTTTCAACGACTAGAGTTGTTGAGCTGGCATCGTGTTGGTCTCAGTGCTCATGCATAGACCATTGGCATGCGCTTATGACGAAAAGGCTTCTATGAGAAATGTCGATAGCTTAAAATACATGTTTCCATTATTCCTAATTCATTGTTTTGGAATTCTGCGCGCATGATTGCTGCGGTAAATTGAAATTGGCTGCCTCTGCAAACTAGAATGACTGCATTATACTTTAGCCGGGTGATCTGTTCGGCAATACCGAGTGTTCGGGCTAGTTTCGAACCCACTCCTCTCCATGTTACGGCTCAACTGTTTCAAGTAACGCGCGGCAGAGGTGACTTCTTTGTTAGGAAATGGCCGCCATTTGAAGCGCTGCAGCGAGTCAGTGTGTGTTCTAGGATGAAACAGAAACTGTGAAGGTAAGAAAAAAGGTAATAACGACAGACCTATCATACATGAGCTTCATTTTTGAATGTACAGAAGACGTCGCATAGAAGATACTTTTGCCCTGTAAACGTAAGCATAGTTGACAAACAGGAAGATGTATGTTTATAGCAATTCTGAAGTTGGCCATTATTTCAAAAGGACGTCCGTTCCATCACTTAGCAAGACACTTAAAGGGCGGGGTGCACGCCAAGTTTTGAAAACACAATTATTTTGTTTACACATCTATTCCAACCCCAAGGAAGAACATGGAAGCGTTGCAAATATTGTAATACAAAGACGAGTGTGTCAGCCACAGATCTGTGCTTTTGTTGGATAAGGAAATCTCGCTACTCTCTTCATGACTGCAGCTTCTGGAGTTTTTCACGCGGCCTGTTTGTGTGACGCAAAGGGATTTGTATGATACTGTCGCGCAGTTCCTTTTCTTATATATCGATAAAATCAATATCTCAGAATCAATAAAATCAACGGTTACAATTCACTCATCTGTGCGTTTATTGCTGCCTCTCTTTTTTCAGAACACTTGTTATTTTGCGTCGTTTTAAAACTGGACTCCCACCCCTTATCGGAAACAGGGTTTAACCGGAGTACTTGGATGATATATGTGATCACCTTCAAGCGCTGAACAGAAAGAAAAAACGACATTTAAATCCTCTCAACAATTGGTTACATTGCGTAGTTCATGCCCAAAACGCTGTCTCGTGTTTGCCTTCTCGATGTTACAAGACTTTTCGAGGCAAGAATTCGATCGAGGCATATACTGCAAGCTTATATTTGCGACTAGAACAACGATGAACTTTGACTTCTTCCCTTTAAACTCAAATTCCTGTGAGAAAAGCTTGGCAGAAGAATTCTATCTCTCACAGATATCAAACTTTATTACGCAGTTGCATTTCACCTCAACCGCCAATGCTTTTGACATGTATCTAATAAAGGCCTTGCTGCCTTCGTAGAGCTCGTGCTAACTAATCAATGTGACTTCGTTTGTTTCGTCTTGTGTTTCCTCCCCTACGCGATTGTAACAGCAGAAAGTACATGCCTCTGAAACAGCCATGTACAGAAAACGCCCGGCACTAAGCAAAGGGTAAAACCATGTATTCTGATGGGAGCACTGATCTTATAGCCACCACCGACGGCCATGCTGACTAAGGTAACTTCCGTCAGCGCCCGGATGAACACCTTGAATACGTTAAAATTGACCAAAAAGTGGCCACGCGTTGTGCAACCGTTCATACTCTTGCGCTAAAAAACACTGAAAGCTCACAGTCATTCGGTGTAACTGTTTAGAGCAGACTTTTGCGTTAGAACATGGCCCCTTAGCAGGTATTAAGGAAGCAATGCCTTAGCAGGAATTAAGAAACCACCAAAGATGTTTTCGAAGAACTTTATTTACGCACCGTAGAATTCATGTCGTCTTTAACGTATAAAACCGTGCGAAATTTTAAATATTCACCTTCACATACCAAATAAGCCAGGACTAACACGAAAAGCAAACATAAGACCTCGGTTTCGGGCCACTACAGCCAAGGTCATTTTACATCCATCCGCAAGGCTACAGAAAACCGCACGAATGGGCAGGAAAGCGCAAATTAGGGGTAAATTTTTCTTTAAACAGTAAAAGTACATCAGAATTCATTCGACGAAAATGGGTTCTTATTGTGTGCTGTAATGCTAAGATTCAAATATTTGAATGGGTACAGTGATACGCCCTCACTGAAGCGAGTAGCATTTCGTGGGGAGCATGGTTTTTTTGTTTCGGATAATCAACGAAAGTGGATCGATGAGATCAAAGCAGCCTAGAAAGAAATATTTTTGCACGCTAGGCCGAAATTATACTCTTTGGGCAAACAAAAGAGTACCGACTGCAGGGCTTATGAGCACGGTTCATGTACGTTAGCGCCATGGATCCTTCTAATAACGTAAACTGCGCCCAGAAGGTCGGCGGCTACAGTTTTTCAAAGAAGCGTAGTGTGCTTTAAAAGCTGTAATTTTTTTTGTACTACACCTATTACAATTACTTCGCATTCTTCAAATAAAACAGCGCGTATTCGTCCGCTCTAGGCTTATCCCTGGCACACTCGAGCTCGCTGCGCTAGGGAGGATGACGCATATGCTTATCTGAATGTCAGAAACACGAAGGGAGGCCTTGTGCAAAGTCCACGTTTTCTTTTCTGCTGACTCAGCCCGTAGAAAAAAAACAGAACACTAGTTTGCGCATGATGTCGGGGGTGAATATTTAAAATGCACGTGCAAGACCTTGTGATATAATTGTCAAAAATTTGAGAAGAAAAATATTCGTGTTAGATGTCCTAAACAGTTTAATACCAGTCCTATGACATACTAGGTATGTTACCAGCCGGCAATAAACATGAATGACCTCGGTATATTTATTATGGTTCCATGTAAGGAACCAAAATAAATAAGGAACCATAAATAAGGAACCATAACCCCCTGTCCCATTAGCGCTTTAATCAGAACTGTGCCTTGCCTTCAGCGGCCAAAAGATACTCAGTGGAAAGAATGGTTGGAACTCCTGAAATATTCAAACTTTGCAAGTAAAATATTGCCGCGAACCATACATTGTCCTTGTCTTCGTGACAATATGGAATACATCATGGCGGTGCACAAGCATGGCGGGCATCGGCACTTTACAATGCCACTATAACGGAACCTGTTTAACTAGGCTTAATGACATAGGGGGAAAGGTAAAAACAACGTTTTTATTCTCGTTTTTGCTCAACTCTTGAACTATGTTCTATGTTCTTGAACTATATGTTCTTGAACTATGGCTTATTTTTGGGGATCCCTTTTGTGGCGTTGCGAGTTCAAAGACATTATTTTTAATAATACATTATTTGACCCTGTAAAATCTCTCGGAGATGCAATCCCACCACCTGTAACACTTCTGGGATAGTGTAGGTTTTGTCTCAGAATGTAAACGTCAAAACAACAGTAGTCTGTTTTTTGCAGCGAGAACCTAAAATCCAATTTTTTTTCTCTCTTTTTCAGACTCATTTCAGAATCCAAAAGTGCTTGCAGTAAAAGCAATACACGCTGCAGTATCAGCCAGCCTCGCGGTGTTACTACTAGTCGCAGTCTGTCAGGTAAGTCAGCGTATCTTTTTTATTGGTTTCGAGAATTGCATAGAGCTTCTAATAACGTGTCTCTGATAGACACCTAAAAACATATTTATGAACGAACAATGTTTCGAAAATTACACGACTGACCGCGTTTCATACTTCAGCTGTAGGCATTTCAAAATTTTGCTTGCTTTGTCCTGCCTACTTATTTCATTACTGGAGGACGCGTATATCCCTGCCACATATACCAGACTGTTTTCGTGCACAGAGGAAACACTAAAAATGGTTTCTAAAAGCATGTGTATTTTCTTGATTTTGTTAACTGTCGGCCAGTCGCGGCGAGCTTCGTGGTCACGTGCGCACGCTGAAATGCGGCGCTCGTGAATTTCTTGGTATTTTCAACTGCGGACGCAAAATACTAACATTTGATAAAGACCTGGGCTTTCAGAAATGATAAAACATTGTATGCGAGAATGTTTACAGATTTTCGAAACGACTGATGTGATGAAACGACTGGTATAATAGAAAAACACAATAAATGCAGACGAAATCAATTCAATATTGTATCTTCGGTAATACATATCAGTAAAAAAATGACGTATTAGTGGCGTCTACGACAATGATTTTGCTTTTTATCCTGTGTAGCTAAGCATACCTTTGCTGTGTGGTTTGTAACAAATATCTAATTTGATGTCAAAGTTCGTGGGTGGGATTGTTCAAGTTGTTTGTTTGCACTTACTACCTGAACAGACAACCAGATTTTATTTTTAACCGTATCAAGAAAAAACGACTGTTCACGATAAAAGTGAAAAAGGCGAATGAATGACAGAATGAATAAAATGTGTTTACTGGCGTATATTGAAAAAAAAAAAAGCCTGTTTCGCTGCTCCAAAGCAGCAGAATATTGACAACGCGTGGTTAAAATATTATGCTGCTTCAAAAGCTTACCTAATGGCAATACTAAATGCTACGCATTTTTTTTTCACACTGATTTACGAAAATTGCTTATGGTAACCCTAGGAAATTTTGACAGGTCATAAATTCGAATCACTCGTGCACTGTTACTCTTACTAATGAAGCAGGCAATGTGGCTGCTGACTCGCAATGTGCCGATTTGTATAATAGAGCGTTTACATCAGTTTTTGACAAAGAAACACACGTTCCACTCCCACCACAGCCTACTGTAGCCAGTACTGCCATGCCACCAATCCTTTTTGTTGAACCCTGAATTTTTGCAATCATTGATAAACTTCAATTATCTTCATTATCAGGTATCGACAACCTAAATTCGAAATTTCTAAAGAACACTCCACACATCTCTGCAATATTTTTGTGCCTACTTTACTCGCTGTCTCTTTCCACGGGTCAGCGTCCTGCTGATTGGAAACGCGGAAATATACCCCAAGTACCTTAATCAGTTAGGAGAGAGTCACCACTCATATTATCGACCCATTTCATTAACCAGAATCACATGCAAAATCATCGAACCTGTCATCTACACTCGGATCTTGGACCTTCTAGATTCAAGTAACTTTTGCCAATTCGTGCATTATGGGTTTCGCTAAGGTTTCTCGTGCGAGACTCAACTGGCCATGCTTTCGCACGACTTGCATATTATCTTGGATTCTAACGACTGCAGACTGACGCCATCTTTTTGTACTTGGCGAAAGCGTTCGATAAAGTATCCCAGTAGAACCTTCTGTTCAAACTTTCCCGGTTAAACCTACACCCCGCCGTCCTAAACTGGATCTCTGAATTTTTAGGTAACCGCACTCAAGATGTCTTTATTAACATTGCTACCTCTACTTCCCTCCCTGTAACATCCGGTGTCCCACAGGGGTCAGTTCAGGCTCCGCTTTCATTCCCTGTATTTATTAACGATCTCCAAACTCACGTACCCTGTAAAATCCTAATGCTTGCCGATGATTGTGTTATTTACCACACTGTTTGTAACGCTTCTGATCAATTAGCTCTACAGAGTGATCTTAACAATGTAAAACAATGGTGCGATGATTGGCTAATGGAACTTAACCCTCAGAAATACAAAGCATTATTCTTCACCCTCCGTCAGTCTCCACGTGTTTTTCCTTATGCTATCAATAACGTTCTAGTTGAAACACTTATTCCATTTAAATACCTGGGGGTCACAATCTGCAACGATCTTTCATAGTGCTTGCATATCACAAATTCATATCATCGGCAAATAAAACGTTGGGATTCCTGCAACGTCATCTACATAACGCACCTAGAAATGCAAAATTGTTAGCTAATAAAACCCTTGTGAGAACTCGACTGGAATATGCTTCCCCAATTTAGAGCCTGCGCCAAACCTATCTTCATGACCCCCTTGAGTCTCTCCAACACCGTGCCGCTGGGTTTATTCATAGTTCGTACTCCCATGACGTCACCGTATCTACACTAACGGCAGAAATTGAACTACCTCTCCTTTCCTTTCGCCGCCGTATCGCCAGTTTTTCTTTATTAAAAATGTTTTTCACAGCTCGATACGCATGCGATCGAGCTGTGCGCGAAAGTTATTTGTTTGTTGTTTATTCGCGCAAAAATAAAACTCTAATCAAATCAATCAAAACCTTAATTTGTTCCCCCCGCGCACATCTCTCAACGCACTGGTCATTCCTGCAAGTCGGACGCCCACATGCACGCACCGTAACTTTTCCTACATAAATTTTGCCTCGCACAGCAGTTGCCTAGAATGGCCTTTCTGGCGACATTCCTGACATTACTTGTACTTCCACCTTCACAAGCAGAATCACTAATCGCCTTTCACCTTAGGAGAAGCGATTGTGTTTTGCTCAGTTTTTTTTGTCCCGATACCCCGCAAGTGGTCTCTAAGAAATAAAATGAATTGAAAACAATGAAACGAAATTCGTTGCAGAACTGCTCCAGTTCTACCTGCAATCTGTGGGATCTATGATCACCATCACCGCTTATTTGAGTCTCTTTGTTGACCCCACTACAACTTTTGTGTTAGAATAAAGTCTTATAATTTTATCCTTCTTTCACACTGCAGCTGTTTAGTGCTGGGTTAAGCTGCCTGTTAGTCAGGAGATTCACCTCAGAACCATGTAGGAGGAGGAAACGAAAAAAACCAGTTAACAAAACTTGTTGCTTAGTTAGTTGGTACATACTTTAAGAAAGAAGAAAACGTAGTGCAAACTAGACGTGGAGCTTGTTTCCTTCGTCCATTTCTAGTTTGCGCCACGTTTTCTTTCTTGAAAGTAACCAACTGCGGCTGGCACTAAGCCAAAAGAGAAAATGAATCTTGGACATGTTTCGGGGTTCGTGAGGTGGTTGGTGAGCAACGAAGAAAAAGATAATCCTCTCGTAGCGCTTTTCGCGAGTGGTGAGATCGATAAAGGCGCGAACACTGGTGTTAAGGCAACTCTTGGTGCAGTGGTTGCAATACGGTGGCGAGAGAATGAGGGCGCCACGTTCTCACAGAAAGGTAATCGTCGCCATTACATCCGTCATCAGAAGAAGCTGAACATGGCGAGGATTTCTATTGGAAACACCTCGCTTCACATCGGCAGGACGTACATACCGATATTATCCGACCCCTGCGACATTATCAAACCCTGCCAATACTTTAGGACACGACATCTGGTGATCTTTTGGATCACGCAATAAATTTTTTCGCACATTGTAAAGTTTTTTTTTCACTGGGCTTGCAAGAAATGAATGCAGTGCTGCATTGCGCTTTGCCCTAGTGGCGTTCTTTGATTGCAGCGTCTCGGTTCGTAAGAAGAAAACTGGGCTGTGAGCCGTTGATTATGAGCCGTTGATTGAGTGTGAGCCGTTGATTGGCGAACATCATTCTAAGTGACTTTTGCGACAACTCAGTATATGCTTTACCGGTCCGAATTGTTCTTGTGCGGTCATGAGAGACCTTATAAGACCGCATATGGCAAAAGCCACGTGTGGCAACAATCTGGCTCCTGAGGAATCTGTGTACGTTATAATTGGGCGAAGTTATATGTTTTTCGTGTTAGTCTGTTTACATCCGTTTAGCGTCGTCTTATTCTATCCAGTGAGGCACCAGAACACGTCAAGTTCTTTTTCAACCTCCGCCTAAAGGTGTCGCAGCAGAAAAAGCATGCACAAGATTCTTTCGCCTGTAAAGGGTAGTGTCATGACATCCAGAAGCACTGGTTGACAACGGCTCTGTTCGTTAATGCAGGATTGCCAGATAAAAACCATAATTCTGCTTTGTTATATGGTCCAGACTAGAATTGTGTTGGGAAGGAACAACTTTCGGCAGCTAGAAACGCAGATTAAAGGGAAGCAAACAGGTGCCATACTTCTCTGTGGCCACGACTTCGCTCTGGCGTCGCATTTTTGGCAGCTGCACGCACATAGGACCCAACATAAAACTTTGTGAACCCTATAAAAACCACACCATGTGGAAAGCAATTAGGACGGGTCTTTAAAATGAATTAAGCATGATGAAGGCGACATGTCACATTTTCTAAAGACTTGACTACGAAATAAGCAATGCCAATCAGAATGATAATGTTTGCTGTGGGAACCATACCATTAGTGGCCAGCTCATGTGCATAATGTGTGAGCGCAGTTGTGTGAGAAAAGTTCCGCCCTCGGGACCGCCCGCGGTCCGGCCGGCCCGAGTGGAGGTCGGAGGGACACCGCGCCTTGACGACAGGCCTAGAATAGTCGGGCTGTGGGCGATCCTGCGTGGTCCGCCAGCAGCCTCCGTAGGATTTTTGATCCAATAAAGTCGATTTCTCTCTCTCTCTCTCCTGTGGTTACCTGCCACAGTCTGTCTGCTCCCGCACTATAAACACCTCTTTTAGGGAAAGAGTGCACAAGAGTCGGCTGCGCCATTGTGGTGTCGCGTCGGCGACGGCCCCGAAGGGCGGAGCAGGCGACAAACGCCCGGTGAAAAAGTCAAGCCAAAAGCCAAAAGGAACTCTCCAAGCACTTCCTAAGTGCTTGGAGTTCAAGCCAAAAGGAACTCTCCAAGCACTTCCTAAGTGCAAAACGTGAACTCCAGGCACTGCTCATTTTTATGGTCAAGACATATTGTTTTTCATTTTTTTTTTCGTGGCTAGCCTCGAATGTTTTATGAGGTAGCGGTCTGTTACCACGCGGACAAGTGTCTCTGTAGAACGCGTTTGTGATGGTGTAGCCTAGCACATCGAAGCCTGAAGGCCATCAAATCCACTCGTCATATTTAACAACAGAGCCGGAGTTGTACACGGTGAACTGGTCCAGGGAGAATACCGCAAGTGACAAAACACCTCGCGCTAGAACAACACCTACGATACAACACGGCATCCCGAGAGCTTGCGGAAAAAGAGAAAACGGCAGAATAGAATTCCAGAACGAAATACCAGAGCAGAGCACTAAAACGCTTCCGCGGTTTTTTTTTTTGAAAATTGCGTTCAATATTGTGAATGGATTTGGCTAGATACCCTCGCATTCTAACACGATGTGCCGGATATTTAATTATTTTGCGCAGACCACGCATACCTGATCATTTTGTGTATACTGCTCCACAAAACTCTTAGTTCTCAAGCAACCTGCCCTAGCCTCAAAACACAAAGCACTGTCTTTGAAATTATCGTGCAATTTTTTTTTTCTGGTGTCTAATTTCTCAGCCCTGTACATCTCAAAGACGTTTCAGTTTCCATTTTCAATTCGCATATATTGGTTTCTATCCGCCTTGCCTCTCTTTAGCTGCCTTGGCTGTCTTGGATACACTGCTCTTTCCATATTTTATTGTTAGCCTTCTTGTCTTCCGTAGCCACTTCGTGTCCACACTTTTCATGTATAGGTACCTAAAAACTTTAGCTGTCCACCTACGTTGATCTATTGCTCTCACCCTCCTCTAAAAACACGTTTTACTCTGGCCTTCTCGAACTTCAAACGGTGCCCTGCCCATGTCACCCTGCACTGCTTCGTTAGTTGTTTTTTCAAGCGTTCCTAAGGTCAAACGGCCTACCGTTCTCTGGTTTTCTTGAGGGCCTGGTAGAGCGTCCGATTTTGAGCAGAGTACTGAACTTGCCTACCGTTCTCTGGTACACTTCGAAGACTGCTAGACGGTCTGACTTTAAGCAGATTTCTGCATTAGGAAATGTGAGACCCGGAGCAATTACTTCTTTCCACATTCAATTCACTTCTTGATATTTCTTATACCCCCACAGAGATTTATGGTTTATTACAGCTGCGTTTCGCTTTCCCGTACCCTTAAGTTGCTCCTTGTAAGTCCTTAAGTAGTTATCCCCTTCGTTTATCCACACTGCGAAATATTTATATTCTTTGCCTATGGAAAACTCGACATGCTGGATTCACACTGCATAAGTGCTAGGGCCATTGAAAACCAATATTCCCAGCTTTTCTGCGCCAAAATTTAACCCGAGGTCCTTGGTTTCCTGAATGCAGATGTTTATGAGCCGTTGCATATCGGTCTAGTTATCAACTAAAAGAACAATGCCGTCCGCGTATAACATTCCCGGAATACGCTCTTGCGCCACTTATCCTTGGTACATATGCGTTAGTTTTAACCATAATTGACTTTCTTCTACTTTTCTGGCCCTTAATTTGTAAAGCATAAACAAAGGGCATCGTTGTTTAAGTCCCCGTCAAGTTTTGACCTGCTGTGCACATCTCTGCGCTTCCTCTGTCAGCTGCACAGTGTCATCTTTATATATCGCTATAAGGAACTGAATTACCTCGTCATCAAATCAAAGTTTTAGCGTTCTCCACAGCTGTTTGCGATATGATATGCCCCTTTATTGTCCAAGAACGTTATCCATAATGGTCTATTCTGCGTTTTCAAAATTTGAATAAAGTGTGTTATCATGAACAAATTATCATCCAGTGGGCTGGCTTGCCTAATTCCATTCTGCAGTTCACCGAGGGTTTCACTTTTTTCTGATATGACAGTTCCGATACGCCAGCGCCTCTTCGCGTCCAATGACAGAACCAAGGTTTATGTGATCTCAAACATAAAACAGGATCCTGTGAGAGACACAGTCAAAGCTTTCTCCAGATCCCGCTGGAGAAACGCAATGCTAGAGTGCATTGTATTGCAACATTCAACCTCGCCTTGTGGATATTCGTAAATAGGTTACGACCGCTGATGCCACACGTATGATGCGAACCGACAATATTGCTGCGTGGAACTTATTAGAGAAATGAGCTGGCCAGACACTCGACTTGCAAAGGGCGCAATCCCCCAAAGTGGGTATGTGCCGTGGTTGTGCGGCAGCCTGGCTATCAGTCGAGGAAGAAGAAGACGCTCTTGTGAACTAGCGTGTGCACGAGCTGAAAGACCTAGCTGCCTGTCCGAATTTGCCTTCTTAATTATCTGCCAATAGAGACACATTCCTTTACTTGTGAATAAGCGTTTTCCTTGCTCTGCAACATCTGTGGTGAAGGTGCTACCCAAAACGGAGCTTCGGAGCGGCCGCCGCATCCCAGCAGGAACGATGTTGGCTTCTGGAGCCTCTGGATCCGCGCCACCGTTCGTCATTATCTCCCACCCTCGCGAGCCCGGGTTCCTCACCGATGGCGTCGATGTTGAGGATTGGCTCAAGATGTACGAGCGCGTCAGTGGCCATAACAGGTGGGATCCGACACTCATGCTGGCCAACATAGGATATTACTTGAGGGGGACACCGCAAGTCTGGTATGAAACGACCGAGCACGACCTGACGAGCTGGGACGATTGCAAGTCCCGATTGAAGGAACTATTTGGGCAACCAGAAGGACGTCAGCTCGCGGCGAAAAAGGAACTGGCGACGCGTGCACAAACAACCACCGAGTCCTACGTGTCTTATATCCAGGACGTGCTGTCCCTCTGCATGAAGGCTGATGCCCAGATGACAGAGGCCGACTAAGTAGGCCATGTGCTCAAAGGAATCGCGGATGACGCTTTTAACTTGCTGCTCTGGAAAGACTGCACCACCGTCAGCGCTATTATCAAAGAATGTCAGAAGTTTGAGCAGGCCAAAAGCCGCCGCATCACAGCGCCGTTCACCCGACTGCCGAACACCGCTCCGACATCTTCGTGCGAGGACCCCGTACCCTCTCGCCGACAGTCCCCGTCTGACGTTGGCCGAGATGCTCCCGAGGGTCTGACGCGCGTCATACGACGCGAGCTCGAGGCAATGGCACCAGCCTCCCTATTTCAGCACGCATCTCAGATCAGCCACCCTTCCATCCCGCTTATACAAGCCGTCGTACGTCAGGAGATCGAAAACCTGGGCATACGCTCCGTCTGCGCTGTGGACAATCCCGGCCGCCACGAGACCCCTTTCCGAACGGTAAGCCGAAATACTTATCGCACGTACAATTACAGGAATCCAGCCGAATGGAGGACGCGGGACGACAGGCCGATCTGCTTCAACTGCCATAGGGCTGGCCATGTTGCTAGATACTGCCAAAGCCGTCCTCTTCGGCCTACCCGCTGCCCCTACCCGGATTTCCAGTGCGCCAACGATGCCCCCCGTTCGTTATCGCCTCGACGCCAGCCACACGATGCCGCCCGAATTTCGCCCTCTCGCATCAACCGCTCACCGTCCCCGCAGCGTCGCCAATCGCGCTCCCTGCCGTTTCGCCGCTTGTCCTCTCCGACCCCTTACGCCACTTCGCCGGAAAACTAGGAGATGCAGCGCCTGAAGGTGACGCTGCATTGACGACCAGGCCTCAAAATCCTCTACTGCCGTTACCTGCAGGGAAGAATTTACTCGACGTTTATGTAGATGGTGTCCATGTACGTGCCCTTATTTACACTGGAGCCCAAATTTCTGTAATGAACTCTAACCTCCGCCGCCAACTCCGAAAAGTCCTCACCCCTGCCCCAACCAGTGTCATACGTGTTGCCGACGGACGCATGCCGGTCGTCTCTGGGCTGCGCACTGCTCGCGTAGAAATTTCCGGCCACCAAATTCCCGTCCAGTTCACTGTCCTTGAAAAGTGCCCCCACGACGTAATACTTGGTTTCGACTTTTTGTCAGAACATGCTGCCCTTATAGACTGCTCCTCCGGTGTCCTCCGTTTAGAGCTGCCTCTTTTGTCAACAGCAGGCGACGAACCAGGGCCACGCTTTTATTGCGAAAGAAGCGTTCGTCTGCCGGCAAAAACCGTGACATTGGTGCCCTTGTCATCGCGGCCGCCCGTGCCTAATGGTCACTACGTCGTTTCGCCGATACGCTCAGTGCTACTCGAGCGCGACGTCGCTCTTCCCCACACCATAGTGACAATTACTGATAATGTGATCAGCCTCCCTTTTGTGAAGTTTGGCCGGTCAACGCAAGTGCTGCCCCAGGGTATTTCGCTTGCAACCCTTTGCCCTTTGGACGGTGATCAAGTTTCCCCTCTATCGGCGGACGCACCATCGAGCCCTTTCAACGAGACCCCTGTGGAGCCTAGGCAGGAAGACGCGCTCAAGAACATGATCGCCTCCGGACTTCCAGCAGCCGAAGCTGAAGGGCTCTACCGCCTTTTGGAGTCCTATAAAGACATATTTGACTTGGGTGACCGCCCGTTGGGCCAGGCTTCTACTGTCCAGCACCGGATAAACACTGGTGATGCAAACCCTATACGCAGGCGGCCGTACCGTGTGTCGCAGGCTGAACGGCTCGTGATACAGCAGGAAGTAGACAAGATGCTCGACAAAGACATCATAGAGCCTTCGTACAGCCCGTGGGCATCTCCCGTAGTACTCGTAAAAAAGAAGGATGGCACCTGGATGTTTTGCGTTTATTACCGACACCTCAACAAGATAACAAAGAAAGACGTTTACCCTCTACCGCGCATTGACGATGCCCTTGATTGTCTCCATGGAGCCAAATATTTTTCATCAATAGACCTACGATCAGACTATTGGCAAATTTCAGTGGACGAAAAAGATCGCGAGAAGACCGCTTTTGTGACACCCGACGGCCTTTATCAGTTTAAAGTGATCGTAAAAGTGATCATTTAAAGTGATGCCTTTTGGCCTCTGTAATGCGCCGGCTACTTTTGAAAGAATGATGGACTCACTTTTGCACGGGTTCAAATGGTCCATTTGACTTTGCTATTTGGACGACGTCATTGTTTTCTCGCGCACCTTTGACAGCCACATTTCCCGCCTCTCTAAAATCCTATCAGTTTTTCGTCAGGCCGGTCTCCAGCTCAACGCCAAGAAATGTCGCTTCGGATGCCATCAGCTCACTATCCTCGGCCACGTGGTTGATTCGACGGGAGTTCGACCAGACCCTGGTAAAATAAGTGCCGTTCGCGATTTCCCTGAGCCCCGCTCACCTAAAGACGTCCGTAGCTTTATTGGTTTATGCTCCTAGTTCCGCCGCTTCATCAAAAATTTTGCTACCATCCCCGCCCTCTTTCCGATCTCCTTCAGGAGAACACAACGTTTATCTGGGGCTCCGACCAAAAGCAAGCATTCTCCGCACTGATTGGACTGTTGACCTCAACGCCGATTTTGGCTCACTTGGCCCCTCTGCTCCCACTGAAATTCGCACCGACGCTAGTGGCTACGGCATTGGAGCTGTATTGGCCCAACGGCAAGCCGGTGTTGATCGAGTGGTCGCGTACGCCAGCCGCCTACTTTCGGCCTCGGAGCGCAATTACTCTATAACGGAGCGCGAATGCCTTGCTCTAGTGTGGGCCGTCGGCAAATTCCGCCCCTACGTGTATGGTAGGCACTTCGCAGTCGTGACTGACCATCACGCACTGTGCTGGCTCTCCTCCTTGAAAGACCCTACCGGTCGGCTTGGCCGCTGGGCGTTGCGCCTTCAAGAATACTCTTTTTCGGTGATTCACAAGTCCGGCCGCCTACATATGGACGCCGACTGTTTATCTCGAAATCCGGTCAGCCCTCCGGAATGCTCGGCGGACGACACTGACGCCTGTGTCCTAGCGGTCTCCGACTTCCTGAACATTGGCGAAGAAGAGCGGCGCGACCGTTCTCTGCGCTCTATCATTGACGGCGTTAACGTTGGTTCCGACGACCCTGCCCTCCGCTCCTTTGTTATACACGATGGAGTCTTATATCGTCGCAACTTTCGCTCGGATGGTCCTGGTAACCTGCTCGTCGTTCCGGAACACCTACGTCGGACTGTGCTGCACCATCTTCATGACGCACCCATGGCCGGCCATCTCGGCGTGACCCGCACCTACGACCGCGTGCGACATCGTTTTTTCTGGCCGGGACTCTACCGCTCAGTGCAGCGTTACGTGCGTGAATGTGACATGTGCCAACGCCGTAAGCTACCGTAACGCCGTATGCTCCAAGCTACCAGCAGGCCAGCTGCAACCACTTGAAATTCCCACTGAACCATTTTTCCGGATCGGACTAGATTTGCTCGGGCCCTTCCCCTTGTCTACTTCCGGAAACAAATGGATTGCTGTCGCTACCGAGTACGCTACCCGCTTTGCTATCACCCGTGCGCTACCCATGAGCTGTGCAACTGACGTGGCCGATTTTCCCCTCTATGATGTCATACTGAACCACGGCTCCCCTCGGCAGCTTGTCACAGACCGCGGTCGAAATTTTCTGTCTCAAGTCATTGCGGACATACTTCGCTCATGTTCGATTCGCCACAAGGTGGCTACAGCTTATCACCCACAAACGAATGGCCTTACTGAGCGTTTTAATAGAACCCTTACGGACATGCTTGCAATGTACGTGTCTAGTGACCACAGCGACTGGGACATTGCGCTGCCTTTCGTCACTTTCGCGTATAATTCCTCCCGTCACGACACTGCAGGCTTCTCACCCTTTTACCTTCTCTACGGGAGGGAACCGGCCATGGCGCTTGATACCATTCTGCCTCCCGCCACCCACTCGTGCACCGAATATGTCCACGAAGCCATCGCAAGAGCCGACGAAGCACGTCAGCTTGCCCGTTCCCACCTCGCCGTTTCACAAATCAGCCAGAAGAACCGATATGATGAACGTCACCGCGTCGTACACTTTTCAGCAGGGTCCCTCGTCTTACTATGGTGTCCGACTCGCCGTGTCGGACTTTCTGAGAAGCTGCTTTCCCGCTATGCTGGTCCTTACAAAGTACTTCGTCAAAACAGACGACTGGGCGAGTTGGTACATTGTCTTGCTTGGTAACAGCGCAAATAAAACAGGACACAAAGGGAAGAAGGAACAGACACAGCGCTGACTTACAACTGAAATTTTATTGCGGTTGCCAGCGGTTTTGTAGGAACACTGGCAATAACAACAAAAAGGAAAAAATAGAAAAGGAGAAGGAAAAGAAAAGTTTTTATACATGATAACGTGAAAGGAATAGATACATCACGTATTCCTTGGCGTGTCACGATAAGAATTTTGGGAAGGCATAAAACCCACAGTGGTCATGACGAAACGAGATAAGTACAAATGACACAACAAAAATCATGGTCGCAATCGAACCGTGGGACAGGCCTAAGTAATCTTCATTTACCTTGAGTGGTGCGCTGCCTCCTTATCTGAGAGGGAGATAGATGGAGTGCTTACGCATTGTTGTCCTAACTTTAGGATTTCGTTGGCTTCTAAAATTTCCCGCACGATTTGGTTGTCATGCTTCCCTATCACTATGCTCTGATCCAGCGCCGGCTGACATTTGGAAATACAATCGCGGCGATGTTTGGCGAGATGACCACTGAACGCTTTGGAAACGTTATAGTGGTGCTCCCTTAATCTTTCATTGAGACATCGACCGGTTTGGCCTACGTAAAAGCGTAAAAGCGTAAACGAAATTGCAAAACACTAAAACAAAGAAATATAGAAAAAAAATACGCAAAAAAATTGGGCTAACGGCGGGAGCCATGAATAGTCACTGATTGGTTAGAAATTCAAAGTGATCTGCCGCTACGGCATGTGGGATACCGAATCGAAGGCCTCCAGGAGGGATATCACGTTGGACAACCAAAAAATGATTCCTGGTCATATTCGTTTTTTAGATATGGTGAGTCATAATGAGGCTTGGAATTCATAATGATAACCCGTAGGGGTGCGGGTTCTACAGTTAAAAGTTTCGATTAGGGAAATAACGTTGTACAAATAAGAAATACGATCCTCATCATCATCATCACTACCAGCCTATCTACACCCGATGCATGGCAAAGGCCAATGATCTCCAATTATCCTGGACCTCTGCTAACTGTGACCAATTTATCCCCGCAAATTTCTTGATCTCATCTGCCCATCTAACTTTCAGCCAACCGATGCCACGCTTGCCTTCTCTAGGGATCCACTCTGTTACTGTCAATGACCAACGGCTATCTTGCCTTCGCATTACATGTCCTGCCCACGTCCATTTTCTCTTCTTAATTGCTACTAATACGTCCTTAACACGCGTTTTTACCCTCGCCTACTCCACTCTATTCTTCTCGCTTGAAGTTACACCCATATTCTTCAGTTTCATTGCTCGCTGAGTCCACTCAATTTAAGTTGAATCCTCTTAGTGACCCTCCACGCTTTATGCCCGTAGGTGAGTACTGGTAAGACACAGCTGTCATACACTTTTTTCTTCAGGGACAATGGTAGGTTGCCATTATTTATCTGAGATTGCCGGCAGAATGCACTCCACCCCATTCTTATCCTTATAATTATCTCTGCCTCATGGTTGGGATCCGCGGTCACAACATGGCCTAAGTAGATATAATCGCTTACCACGTCCACTGCCTCGCCACATATCTCAAACCGCTGTGCTGTCCCGAGTTTACTGATCGTTACTTTAGTTTTATACATATTAATTTCCAGGCCCACGGTTCTACTATGTTTGTCCAGTGCGGTAATCATGCTTTGCAACTCGTGCCCTGAGTTACTTAGCAAGGCAACATCATGAGCAAATCTGATCTTACTGAGGCATTCTCCAGTAACGCTTTCTCCCTCCTGTTCCCAATGTAATGTTGTAAATACTTCTTGTAAACGTGCTATGAATAACACTGTATCGATTGCGTCTTCTTGTTTGACGCCATTCCTTATGGGTATTTTACTCCTTTTCTCAAGGAGGATGATGGTAGCTGCCCACAAATTGTAAATATCTTCAAGTATTCTTGCATAATGCTCTCCACCCTGGTTCCGTAATGCCTGAATGACTGCTGAGGTTTCGAACGAGTCAATTGCTTTTATTCTATGAAGGCTCTAAATAGGGGTTCAGTATACTCCGCGCAGTTCTCGATCACTTTCCTATAAGAAATACATCCTGGTGGAAATCATAACATGGTCACGGTAAGTCATTCAATGGTCTGGAAATCATTCAGTTGTCGCTATTGTGTGTGGAGTATCGAATTGAAGATCTCGGTGAGGGGATTTACGTGGGACAAAAAGAATGCCTCCTGGATATAATCGACACACCGTCATGGTGAGTCATATATATGGTTAACATACAAAGTGATGTGCCACTAGGGTGGGGGGGGGTGTCAAATTGGAGGTCCCAATGAGAAAAATCACGTGAGACGAATAAACATTGCTCCTTGTTATCATAATGACATAGTCGTGAGCTCAAACTGCGCTAAAAATTCAAAGTGATGCCACCGCGGATGGTGGGGTATCAAATTGAAAATGTTGATGAGGGGAATCACTTGGGACTAATAAAAGACGCTTTCGTGTTATCCTCGTGGGATATCATGGTAAGCCATAAATAAGGTTAGCATTCCAAGAAATGCCTCCGGGGTGTGGAGGGTAATACATTAAACGTTTCTATGAATACAATCATGTGGGGTAGACAAAAAGGGCATCGCGCTGATCAGTACTATCTAGTAGTAGATAAACTGTGCAAATTCATCGCAGATGCTAGAATGATAGCACGAAAGGAATTGTGGTGTCAAAGGAAAGGGTTTCAGGGAGCAAATTTAAAACCACGCAATGGTTGCAACATAACATCATTATGTGCACTCGCTTCATATGTAAAAATACGGAGTTGTGTCGTATGCTCCACGGAGCTGCACATTTATTGGATTGCGTGTCGGGATTCCCGTGTAGCTAGAGGAAACACATGCTACTTAGTAATGGTGAGTTCAGCTTTTAAGGACGGCAATAGTGTAAGCGCGAAGCTCCGAAGCGTGGAAATTCATTTATTTCACTTTCAGATCACGGCGTCCGCGATCGGCTGCCGGCGGCGCGACGAGCAACGGCGCGCCGCCGGTAGCTGATCGCGGAGGCCGTATTCAGATTATCCCTATTATCAAACACTTCGAGGAACACTTCGCCTTCTTTTGGACTGATTACCACCATTGTTCATTCCTGAACCGGTGTTCGGAGCCGCCTGTGTCGTAGAATAAATGTCCAACTTGACCATGTACGAAAGCCGTTACAATATTCAAAAACCCTAATCTCGTGCTTCAGAAGGATCATTCACGCTGCGGGACTTGACGAAGTCTACTTAAAACACTGGTTTGGTCGATACCCTACGGCTCGCAATTTCTGGAAAAATTTACTGCCCTTCAACTCTGTGCAGAAGGATGTCCAGCAAAGCTGCGGTGCCGAGCCTCAACGTGAGCTTTGACTGGGTCGTACTCCAAGGGGTGCACGAAGCAAAACATGTTTGTTTGTAAATTGCGATTAATGTTAGTACGTGGTTAATAAACTGAAAATACTTATTACGAACTAGAGTTTTCTTTCGGTGGACAAGCATGGGGCTGTCCATTTCCCTCCCGTAGAATCCCATATGTATTGGCAGCGGGCGAGAATTCCACAGTATTTACAGCTCAATGTGAACCATGTAATTTTCACAACTATATAAAACCGGCGTTGTGTTAGAGTCCTCTTAGCGGCTAATTGTCATATAATTTGTTTCGGTATAGTTTCAATAAAACAAGCGTTAGAGCCACTTTCCGTAACGGTATTCCCCGCGAATATTGACGTGATGCACTGTGCAACACTTGTTGTGGGAAAGCCATCTTATGAAGATCAAGCTTACAACGAGTCCCTGAAAGTCTGCTTCACCTCCTAACACAGATGAATTGCTGGGAAGACATTTTAGGGAGCAGCCTGTTGGCGCCCGTCTCTGGGCTCAGCAACGTCGGCATCGCCGTGAGCGAGCGAACAATGTGACGACCGACAAGTGAAAGAAAGCCAAGGACTATAACGTCGCGAAATTCGGGGAGCGGGTCGGGATTCCCCGTGGCGGCGCGAGCCAGTGCTCTCCGAATGTGTGCGTTGGGGGAAGAGAAGGGGCAGTATGCTGTGCCCGCACGAGACGGTCGACGCTTGGCGAAAACGTGGGGCGTTCGCGTGAGAATTACGTGCGTTCGCTTACTGCTATGTTCGGGCTACCGACGTAACAGCCGTATCTTGCGCTAGGAACGTAAAAACACGGCGTTTTACGCAGTTTGGTTGGCTGAGACGTCGATGACATCATTATTTAAAGGTGTTACCATAGTTGCGACAACAGTCTGAACCCGGCTTAAGAGGCAGTGCACGGCCCCTTCCTGAGACGCACTCCGCGCCGCCGCTGCAGAGGCTCACCATCGAGAGAACCCACGAGTGAGTGATGCCTCAGAGCACTGCAGCAAACAGGAGTGAGTGCTAAACTGCGAGTGATGCGACCGTTCGTGGGCGTCTTCAGCGGCTGTTGTGGTACCCTCATATGCGCTCTCAGCCAGGTCTTACTGAGAAATGAACGACGAAACTGGTGGAACTGCGTCGTCTGCCGCTGCTGCAAAACGAGCTACCCCAACATCTGCGCCCAAATATTGCATTACGGAGTATCAAAATCGCCAGCCATATTTTTAAAGCAAATAAAAGCCGTCTTGAATTAAAATATGAAGGCCCTGGGACCTTTTAATTTTAAATATTTTTTTTTCCGTGCACCGAGGTTGTGGTACGCAGTTTTACGATCCCGGGGATTTCAGTCGGCTCCGCAACGTGGCGCTATGCTCGCTAGCGATTATTGTGTACATCGCTCTGTTACTGGAGACGCTCTGCTGGATCCTAGCCGTACACAGCTTTGCGGTAAAAAAGCTCACGTAGCTACCAAAACAACGCTGGTGAACAGCCAAAGGGATAAGATTGAGATGGAGATCGCGGAAACTTTTGTTAAATGTCGGGGAGGATTAATTCCGCAGACACCCACTGTTCTCTGTAACGCACTTGTATATCTTGTATAGACCAGACTTTTTCCGCGTCAGCGATTTTATAACGATCAAGGCTCCACCTGGCGGGTATTTCTTCGGGTCTGTTGCGCGAGAAGACGTCGGGGCAGTCCCACGCTGGTCTCCCATCCGCGCGTGGATATGAGAAGTCCAGGTGGCATCGAAAATCTGTGTCATATATATGGTACTTCAGTAGCGACAGGTTCGACACTGTTTGAAGCAGAAGGTTCAAAGCGCCCGAGAGCTGTCAGATTTGCCCATACATTTTGTTCCCGAATCGCAAAGCGGCGAGCCACCCCGCACGCGCTTTGTCCTGACGGGTTCTTACCTGTGAGGGTAAGTTTCGACGTGCCAGCAGGATGCACAAATTTTCATCTCCAATCGATGTTTATTTTTTATTTCTGGACAGGTTGCCTAATTGCCTTTACTTTGCGAAGTACAGAAGCTACTCATCCGGGCGTGAAGACGCCGTCGTTGGCTGACAACAATCTCCGTTAGCGCTAAGTGCCTATGAAAGAAACGTGGGAAGTGCACCACGACCAAAGTGTCTGCATGTGCGGAATCTGTTCGCTGCACAAATTCTCGCGCATTTTGAGTGCCGCGGCAAATTGGTCGTCGTGCTGAATCGGAAGTACTTCGAGCCAGCAAATTTGCCAGAATACGTATGGTTGTAAACTGCTTTGGGAAGCCCTGTGTATTCACCCTCATGCTCAATCCGAATCGCACGCTTCTGTTTTCTGGAGGTATGTTCTGTTCATCTTATCGATGGGAAGCCTACAAAAATCATCACGACACACTCTGCTCCAGTTCGGGTATGCGAAAAAGTGGACCCGAAAGCGAACTAAAAGCGTCGTGGTGGCGGAGAACGCGAGGTCGTGTCAAGAAATAGCTGTTCGCGGTTCCCTCCCTATGCTAAAACACTAAATGCCTTTTAAGCAATCAAACAGCCGTGACATCTTGGTGCATCAAATAAGTTGCCTCTGTTTGGCATCAGGAAATAGCTGTATGCGGCGGCAAATATTTTGCTTTTATGAGCATGTATATCTACGATTTGCACAGTTGAAGCAACATGTAAGGACCTTTTTAACAACCGAATGAGTATTAGGTGTGGGAGTGCGCAATAATTTCAACACGCTCGGGCACTGACAGCCGCAAGCCATGCTTGGAAATTTGCACTACCGCACGCGCGATCGGAGGCATTCGCCCATCGCACCAACCCACTTCTGAGCCTACGTAGTAGACATATCAGCCCACTAGTCGCTAAGCTGATTCATGGGAATGCAGGGTTGTTGACGGATGTTGATGCTTCAATGTGCGAACCAACCACGCTTTCAAGATGGCGTACCAACAATGAACTAGCACAATTATATCTATGGGGCACTGAATAGGACTTTTTTACATAACGAGTTGTTATTCAGTGCCATGATTCTACGATATTTTCACCCGATCCACCTTCCTTCACCGAGACAAATATTTTGATTCCCTACACGCCCTATTAAATTTCTTTGAATTTTAACCCCATCTATCACTAGCCATGACTATATCATGATGAAAACAAGGACACATTTATTCATTCCACGGAATTTCCCTCATGCAGACCTGTAACTTGATATCCAACAAGTCCTACTGGCGTCCCTATGAATTTTCACTCAATTCATGACACACCCCGACTATGCCTTTACTATAAACAGGAAGCATTTTTATATTCGTCCCACGTGATTCCCCTCAACGAGACCTTTAATTTCCTAACCCACACAAACCCAGCAGGATCCTTTCGTATTTTAATCAAATATGTAACCATGACTCTCAAGAGAGTAAGCAGGACACATTATTTATATGTCACACGTGATTCCCCTAACTGAAACCTTCAGTTTGACACCCCACATGCTTTAGCGGCGTGCCCTTGAATTTTAGCCCAATCTATGACCCACCATAACTATCTCTTGATAAGAACCATGAAGCCTTTTTATTTGTCCCACGTGATTCCCCTCATCAACACGGTAAATTTGATACCCAACACGCGCATGCAGGGTCACTTCGAATTTTGACCCCAATGTAAGGCTCGCCATGACTATCTCATGACTATAAGCAGGAAGCATTTTTGTATTTTTCCCACGTGATTCCCCTCATCGACACCATTGATTTTATGTCATAACATCCTAGTGGTATCAATTTCAATGTTAATTTAAACAATGACTAACCATGACTATCTCGATATATCCACACCGCACTTTTACCCCACGTCATTTTCCTCATCGTAACAATCAACTTGATGCCCCGCACACCCTAGTGGCGTCATTTTGAATTTTACCCAAATTTATCAATAATTATGTAATGATAAAAATCAGGAAGCATTTTGCATTTATCCCACGCCATTCCCCTCATCGAGACCTCTTAAAGTCCTAGAACACACGCCCTAGCACTTTGAATTTTAAGTTCAACACAATATATGACTATTCTTGTCTAGGGCATAATATAACCACAACGCATTTTTATTCCACCTGATTCCCCTCATCTGGACCTTGAATATCATTCCCAACAAGCCCTCGCGGCATCATTTTGGATTTAAACCCATTCTATGACCTATATTGACGTCCTGATTACTATACAAAGGAAGTATTTTTTTAATTTAGCTGGCGTGATTGCGTTAATCAGGACCTTTAATTTGATGCCTTACACGACTTACCCACATAAGTTTGAATTTTCCCCAATCTATATTGTCACGAAGTTAAAGACGACGCAGTTGTCTTCAAGGAAAACAATTTTTTTGGAGCGAACTTGTGCTACCCTAACAACTCAAAGAATACACACGCGGCGAAGCAGCAGTCAACGAAGTGACGTGTGTAGGCGAGGTCCGGCGATTCGAATGCCGCGGCGTCTGCTCTGCAGGCTTTTATCTTTCGGCGCGAGTGTTTCTAGAACCATCGATTTACATCCAGAACATTGTAGATCAGAGAAGAATATGCTGGGCTAGTGCCGTTAGTGCGAAACAGTCTGCTTATCTGAAGGAGGTAGCCCGTGCGGCACAAAAATAAAGAACGGAGGACGCGCTTCGCTTGCGACCCAGATAACAGAGCCTGGCGCGACCGGGCTGTAAAAACAAACAACTGGTGAACAAATGCATCCATTGTTCACGGCAATATCATTGTGGGGTCATTATTCTATTTAAAGGGGCGTTGCCCCTTTGCACACAAAATATTGCACACAGAGTTTACTTCTCATATGTTCGTAAAATGACGTCACTGCTAGTGGCGCTGCGTAGCGACAATATGGCGTGGTTGCTAAAGAGGCGCCTTAAACCATGCATTTCAAAGGCGTATATTAAATTGGAGACACAATGAATTGTAAAACTCTTTAGAATTTATGTTCTTAGTAGGATAAAATCAAGGTAATGGAAATGCATGTTCTCAGCACGACCCCTTAATCTTACCTTGCAGTGACTATCAGAAATGTTGCTGACGATCACTTTGAAGCCGTCATAATTATGTGTTGACGCATTTTTGCAAACTATGAGGAATCAAACGTTGTTTGATTCAAAAATATGTGTTTTAAAATGTATGCATTTTTATTTTCAGGTTAGAACTGATCTGTTCGATGTTTACTTGATCGGTGCAAAATTAAATCTGGTAGTAAACATAATAGTGCAAATCGCCGTTCATTTTTTGGTAAGTATCACTGGTCAGCAAAAATTATGAAGCTTTTCAACACCCACTAAATTCTATAAGAATAAAATTAAAATTGAACCTAAGTACAGTTGAGAACAACTGCAATGTATTCCAGAATTTTTTTCCAGGTTTTCTTGATTGATTGATTGTGGGGTTTAAGGCTCCGACGCAACGCAGGCGATGAGGCGCGCCGTAGTGGAGGGCTCCGGATTAATTTAGACCACCTGGGGATCTTTAACGTGCGCCGAAATCTCGTACAAACGGGCGTTTTTGCTTTTCACCTCCATCAGAAAAGCCGCCGCCGCAGCCGGGAATCGAACCCGCGACCTCGTGCTCATCAGCGCAACGCCTTAGCCAATGAGCCACCGCGGCGGGTTTTCCAGGTTTTCTGCTCAGCGTAGCCAATAGTTGAGTCGGAAAACAGGCGCCTATTACAATATCGTCCCCACATTACACACGCCTTCTCTGCGGATGGGTCAAATCACTATAATAGATGTCAGTGATAGAAATAAAACTTTTACCGTGGCCATACAGCCGTAGGGTTGTTGCCAAGGGGAACAATCGAAATTCACTTCTACAGATGCAGTAGGGGCTACGATAGAGAAAAATATTTGTAGCCTCAGGGCTAAGTTATATGAACTGGTCAATTCAAAAGCCTAAATGCCTGCAATACAACTGACATGCATTTGCGATGCAAAGATTGTCACGTGCTTTAACAGCACCCAGGCTTCTTGAATGAGTGTTTGGAATGAAGACTGTACTTTTACAATAACTTCAACAATACGCAAACGCTTTGTTGCCGCCACCTCATGAGTTGCCTACATTAAGGCGAGCATAGCTAAAAGCGATATGTGTGGACAATTTGGGATCCGTGCGTAGTTTGAAGCGCCCGAGTCTTCGTTGGGTATGACATCACAAATACGCTGGAGAACACTTCGTAGAATTTTGTGAGGTCTGAAATACCGTCTTAGTATCTTCTTGTCGACCCGGCGTTGAATTTCTTACATATTACACTGGTTGTTCCTTTGCCCAATAGTGTGGAAATTAGGGGCGTCTGTCATCCAAGGGCTGCTGATCCATCGTACGAGTTCGAGCAAGCTAGAGGACATTTCGACGTATGATTCGACGTCGGTATCGTTGTCGGCAACGTCTTCTGGCAGCAGCATGGCGTAGAGCGTAATAGGCGACGGTCTTTCGTAGACAAGCTGGAATGTTGCCATCAGAATTGTTTGTGTGTCGTCATCTACGCAGCGTGACCTAAAGGGGAGACTTCGTCCCACATATTACGATTCCCTCTACATAGGCAGGCAGCATATCCGCAGAAGTCTCGTTCAGGCATTACGTTAGCACATTCGTTTCGTGTTGTAGGCCATACATATCAGTGAAGGACTTTGCAGCAGAGGCCATTACGCTTTCTGTGAATAGGATGTCTTGGATTTTGTGTCATACATATCCGTTGAAGAGCTTTGCAGCAGAGGCCGTTCAGCGTTCTGCGAATAGGGTGTGCCGGATTGCCTGCCACAATACACATCGATGAATTCAGTTTCGTGACTTCTCGCGCAGTCTTCCTTAGAATAAAATTTATGATATGCTGTTCTAGTTAATTGGGGCAAGCTGACCGGCATCAAACGCACTGTGGAAGTACTTTTAAATTTTTTTCTTGAGGACGTCACCTCTCATGCGCAGCAGCATGGCGTCGAGCATCGTTGCGGGGTGTTTTCGGTAAAAAAGCTCGAATTGTGTCTTCTGCGAATAATCGTATCCAGTTGTGCGTTATGAAAACAACATTCGGGCTGACTTCATCCCACGTTTTATATGATCCTATTCTGCGTAATTGTGAATGAATTGTTCGGGCGTTCATTTAGTTCTTTGTTGCGGTACGCCGTTGTTCTTCGGTGAATCGTGCTGCTCTAGCGTAAGACTTCTTGCCCGCAATTCATAGTTCAACAGGCTGCGCTATTCATATTGGCAATTTTAGGGGCTAAATTCGACAGCAAAATTAGCTCAACTGAGATTTCCACGCCTTTTTTCTAGTCCCCTTTAAAAGAGTGGTAGTGGTTTCATCTCCCGATGAGTATGCACCACTCAATCACCATCATCGTTTTTATTGCCCGCGCGAGTGAAGTTATCGTCCCCGCTAAGGGGAGCCATGGCCCAGGTCTACCTTTTGTCGTTCTTCCGCTATACATTTTGTTTTTTTTGAGAACCGACAACACGACCGCACGCTACGAAGGAGACCAGCAATGTCCCCTCCGGATTGACGTTCACAGAACCCCTCTCTCAGGAGTCAAGGTGCGAAGACGGCGGAAACGATGAAAAAGAAGGGACTAAGCAAGAAATTTATGGAAGCTGGTGGAGAAAAGAAGAGGAACAAGGAGAAGGAAGACGAAGAGCAGGTGGACGGAGATATTGTGGTTCGAGGCGACCGAAGGAGGCGGGACCCGAGGTCTCGAAACCCACAAGGCACCAGCGGCACTGTCCCGTTGGCCTCCTCAAGCATTTGACGCGGGTGCTCCTGGGCAACGGCGGCTCCGCTCCGCTGGCTTAAGCACGGGCTTTCACGGGCACACACGCACCAGTGGCTCCGCCCCACTGGCACCGTCACCATCTTCACGGCGGTGCGCTCAGGGAGACACCTTAGCGACAACTGTCACCAAACTACCCCAACGATCCGTTGCAACGCAACGACAAAACGTGCGGCATGGGAATGGCCTTTGAGAAACTATAAGGACCAATAGATATTGTGGGAGGACACTGTTGTAGTTTATGAACGGAAAGCCATTTAGGGTTTTTTCTGTATGATGCGTATTTCCAACACTTTTATTGCACATTTGTTTTACCTTCGCAATACCTTTACCAGCCTTAAAGTCTCGTATTAACTTGATCCCTTTGTTCCCGGAATGCATTCTTTTACCGAGGTGACGCGTGACAAAATCATTGGCAAGCCTGCCCGGATCCCTATTCCAATTGTCACCTTTTTACCGCGGTAGAACAGATGGATCTTGAAAAGTAACGACATTGGCGAATAGCTCGGGGTTGACTAAGGAAGAGTTGTTGGACCTGTATGAGACGGAAAATCAAAGAGGGAGAGAGGAAAGACCAGCAGTTAGAGAGGCGAATCGATAAGAGGAAGTGAGAGACAAGCGCATGGTGGAGGTAGAAAAAGAAAAGCTAGCCCAAGAGAAAGAGTTGGTCGAGTTAAAGGTACGTTTAGCAAATTCTAGCGCATCGAACCAAAGTGGTGAACAATTCCCTGTATCTCCAGTACCACAGACGTCCAAGAGTTTGGAAGTTTGCCCCAGAAAGCTCAATTCTCCTTTCGATGGCAAAAGAGATGACCTCGATGCTTATCTTCATCGCTTCGAACGAGTAGCACTAGGGCAAGGTTGGGAGAAAAGTCAGTGGACGACCGCACTGAGTCTCGGTCTGGTCAGCGAAGCACCAAGTGTCTTCGGAAGAATACCGGCATCAGAGTCAATGGACCACGATACTGCAAAGACGGCATTGCTGCAAAGATTTAGACTTACAGCCGACGGTTTCCGCGAGAAATTTTGCAACGCAAAGCCAGAGGACGCGGAAACAGGAAAACAGTTTCCTTTGCGTTTCATGAGCTACTTTGACTGGTGGTAGGAGAATTCCGACACAGAAAAGACCTATGAGAAACTTCGAGAGCGTATGGTGACAGAACAGTTTCTCGTGTTGCATTTCCCAGTTGGCAGTATTTCTGAAGGAGCGCAGCATAAAGACAATTGAAGAGATGACTACTGCAGCAGATCAGTACTGCGAAGGTCAGAGGCTTAAGAACTTGGGCAAAGTGAAGGAAGAGAGCATGACGACGAGCATAGAAGCACAGACAAGTATGCCACAAAGCTTCGCTCCGAGGGCACCATCTTGTTGTTTTCTTTGCAATCGCGTAGGGCATCATGCCGTCGATGGCCGAGCGGTTGCTAACTCGAATCAAGCACTTTCGACTTTCCAGGTGTGTAAGAGAAGAGGGCATACAACAGAAGAATGCCGTTTTCAAAACCAGGAGAAGTCAGCTTGTACAATAAAAGTGAATGAGTTCGACCCACCCCACAAAAGCCAATTAAAAGCACCAAAGAAAAAGAAACAAAACTGAGAGATGGAGAGGATCGGGCGACACAGCAATGTCAAATGCCTGTTGTATATGGCGAGCTGCGGGGAGAGCAAATCTCAGTTCTACGGGATACTGGAACGAGCACGGTATTGGTGAGGAGAAGCCTGGTCAGGGAGAAGGAGTTCACTGGGCAGGAGGCAAGAGTGGTTCTTGTAGATAGAATGGTAACGTGCTGGCCGGAAGCTATCGTTCAATTTTCGACCCCTTACTACACGGGAGAGTAATAGCCAAGTGTGTGGATGAACCACTATATTACTTGATTCTGCGTAATGGGACAGGCATCGGAGAAGTCAATTACCCTGACACAAAATGGACAGGCAGGTTATTGGAAATGAATGGAGAAAGAAGACGCCCAGATGAAGAAACGGAAAAAGGATAAAGAAACAACAAAAGCAATCATTCCAACCCTGATAATGTCTATGACAGCGCGTGCAATGGCCGCAATTGAGAAAACAGAATCGCTACATAAACTCGCTCATCCAAGAACACCAGCGTTGGGCACGTCACCCGAGAGAATCACCCGACAACAAAAGAAGAATCCATCTTGGAGAAATTGGTGTGAACAAGATTATTGCGAAGATCGCCGGCGACATTTCCAAAGCTGCCACTATGCAATGGTGTTGTTTCTTGCTTTGATGTGCGAGTGTTAGTGAACATTTCGAAATTTGCGACACTTAGTAATCGAAGATAGCGTTCTTCATTCCTCTTTATATTATCCCCTAAATGCTGTAAACTTACGTCGGTTTTTCATCCCCTGCCAAGGCAGTGGGTTGGCCCCGTACAGGCCAAATACTGCCGACGCCGATGGATAGAAGTGAGGAATGACAAAAAAAAACAATTTTTGAGAGCTTCATATTTTATTCCACCTTAGTAACTGTATTTAAGGGACGTGGGAAAGTTGGTAACTTGAAACAACACGATCCCCTGGTGGACTGAAACCCACGAGATTGAGTAGCAGTCAGATGCTCTACCTAGTATGATACTGAGCATACCGTGCTCTCCTCCTTTTTATTAGACAATTCGCGTAAATATAATGGCTACCAGTGCTTAGGCATGGAGGTGGGCACCGCTTCGAAAAATCTTAGTGTGTAAGCCCCCTGACCATGACTGGAACGCTTTCGACGCGTCTGGAGCAGTCTACCACGAGCGAAATTTCTCATGCTACCAATGTCACCAACACCTTCCTGTGTGTGTATGAAATCAAAGTTTTGACTTTGAATGCCACGTCAGTTGAAGTAATAAAATAATGCCAACCGTTAAAGGCACCCAAAATTTACAGCGTTAATGAAATGAAGAATCAATTACTAAATTAAAATAATTCATGAACTAAACACAACATGAATGAAATCAGACCAGTGGTATGGAGGTCGGTGGTTCGGGAAACACATGGCGTGCATGTTCATCTCGAAGTTCTCCCTGCGCCAATCAACACAGTTTCCTTCAACCTTTAAGGAATGAAGCCTCCGAAAAAACCGAAGCAACTACAATACGGACAATTGTGCAGTGCTGTCTGTAACCACTTTCAGTTCGCTGAAAAAAAAAACGGGTAGTCGCTTTTAGTCGAGATCAATTTTATATACAATGAGCCCGTTTCTCAGCCGGCTACCTGCCAATCTTCGAAGATGTTACGTTCTAACCCCAGTCACCATTGAATAACCGCAAATGACCTATTGCGCATTCCGGGACTATCTGGCTTACGAATAGTAGTGATGACACAATAAAGAAGAAAAAACGACTCGCCACATGTTCGGGCGGAAAACTATGTTGATGTCGAAATCCGTAAGTCATCAATGTCACTTTGAAGGTACTGCCACCCTCATTCCTGTTGATGCCGAAACAGCTAGGTGGACAGTTACAAATTCCATTTGCCGCACAAGACGCAAAGTGACTATGCCGGTCTCGGACCTCATTCTTCCCTCGTTAAGTGCACAACATATAAGACACCTTTCTGCCTTCACCGGTCGGGACGCAATGAAGCGCATCATCTACATCTTTCAATTTTGCCCTTTTATTTTGCTTCCAAGACGTGTTACTCTATTTGGGATTTCCTCTCAGCCCATAAAGCCTATTTAGATTGCGCGTGCTCTCTGCTCCTGTTATTTGTTTGCAGGATGCCACTTCCGACGAACTCCCTGTTTCCCTAAGCGTCATTGTCGCTGCAGGCACCCCCATTCGTCATAATCTGCGGTTTCAACACATGTTTTCTGCCGATCTATTTACCAACGACTCGGTGTTGTTGAAGTGGTCAGGTCTTTTTATAACCGAAAATGCTTCCGGTACCATGTTAAGTTCAGGAAAGAAAGCACGGTTTTAACTAAATATCTATTTACTACAATTCTTCCTCTTCGTCTGCACTATTTCTTGGTGAGTGCCTTCGTTGCAAATGCAGAGCGACACCCTCAACATTAGCGTCGTATCCATTGACTGATGGACGTTCGTTTTGATGAGCTCAATTCTTGGAATCCCGCTTTAAATTTATGGTTTTTTCTTGCTGATTAGATGATCATCAGTCCTCCTCAACGATACCGCCTTAAGCAACCAACTCCGGAAAATATCAGGGGTCAGCTCCTAGTTCCTACAATTCGTATGCAACTTTGAATAAATAACATCCTATTCCACGACGCCTGTGAGCACTCACAATCATACCTGATTTGGGTTCATATATTGAAGTGGTCTTCAAAAATCTCCGTTCTGTGCTCGCGTGTCCCCAGATCTTTCGCTGTGTTCACGCGTATCTCCATGCTGAGTTTCATACTAATAAAATCGGTGTTGCCCCTAGCTTTCTGTGAGCGCAATAGAGATATGGCTTCTATCCAAAATTACACAGCAAATAGTGTGTTGCATAAGAATGTCGCAATCATGGAAGAGCAGAAACTAACCACTTTATCACCAAGGAAGAGTGTTTGGCTATTTTGAGCATTGTGTACGCGATCAATAATTTTCGTCTGTACACGCATGCGAGCTCTAACACACCATAACACATCCTTTGTGACTATCTCCGTAATAGATCAACTTGTCACTTAACAAAGCAGGCACGGCCACATAAAAGAGTGCAATTTTACAGTACTCCGCCATCTTACCAAACATACTCAATTCCTCATGCGCGGCTTCCCGATCTCATCCCGGCTTCCGTCCGTCCAGCCTCCCGGTATCCCCTTGATGATATTGTAACGTGTGAAACTGCTGCACATGTATGCCATAAGTCCGCAAATACTGTAGGCCAAGCCCCCAGTACAGGTACGTACCATGTAGCAGAAGGCCACGGCGAAGAGCGTTGGCTTGCAGATCGGGCGTTCGGTTTCATTTCATTTCATTTATTTAAACAAACCTTGTCTCGGGAGGAGCGGCAAAAGGCAGATTAACTCTGCCTGACGGCGGCCATCAACCCAGGACATGTAACATTGCAACATTGCACAGCAACGGTAGAAACAAAACATGACAACTGATTATACAAAGGTGATGAAGAAAAAACAAGATTATACATTTTTCGAAAAAATATAGTAGCAATTACAATAGGCGCGCAGCACAAAGATTTACAAACTACACAGCGTAACGCTGCACAATTCCACACTTAATTCCAATAAAATACAAAAAAAGCCAAAATTGTACATTTATCAAAAGTACTATAGCAGCAAGCACAACAGGCGCACAAAAAATTATCAGATACTACACAGAGTAGTGCTATACAAACTACAGGGGATTGCGCTACAGAATTCTCGACATTAGGTAATATTTATTTTTTTTAGCGCGAGCCAATACGTGGTGTGTTGCAGTAATTCTACAATAGCTAGGTGCTAATTTAGATAGGTGGGAATTTTGTCTAATGTTTGCATACCATAGTTAGTATCGCGGAAGCTACCGCAAGTCACGGCCCAGAGCCCTAGACGGAGCGATACGTGTTTCTTTATTGGGTGTCCTCGAACCACTCCCGATGATGACCCTGGGGCGTCCTCACGCCCGCTTCATGCTTCTTTTCTACATCCTCCCGCGGGCCCAAGATGATTAGGCGGCTGATTCTAACAGGTAAAGTTTTTGCGCTGGACGGTTTATAACATGACCCGTTGCTGTCCACACCGAGAACGCTCTAGCGACGCCGTCGACGCCATGGTGCAGCATTATCACTCGTCCCAGATTCCACTGCATTGGCGGAGCGTTGTGGTCATGCACTATTACAACGTCGCCCACCTTCAGCTGCGGTGAAGTAGCCTGGGGACAGCTGTGAGCCGAACGCAGTAACAGCAAGTATGCGTTCCTCCATCTGTGCCACAACTCAGCCGTCAGCCTCTGATTTTAGCGTGCTCGTCACCGTAGGTCAGCCGGGGTTTACGACGTCTCGGTCACCGCTAACTCTTGGGGCATGCAGAGCGCACGCCTACCTGTCAGGACGTGGAAAGGCGTAAGTGGCACTCCTTGATCGGGGTGGTCTTCGACGTAGGTTAGAGGTCGGCTATTATTAACAGCTTCCACTTTGCAAAAGCTGGTGGACCGAGCTTCGGCAGTAAGGCTACTGCGCCCAAGGTAACGCTTGAGAACGTCCTTGGTGGAGCGAATGAGACGCTCCCACCAGCCACCCCACCAAGGGGCTCGCTCAACGATGAATTTCCAGTGCACATTGAGCCCAGTCGCATATTCTTGAAGGGCTGACGCAGCGGCCTTAAATGCTGACGCAGCGGCCTTAAAAAACGTTGTCAGAGTAAACAGTGTTCGGTATGCCGTGTCTTGACACGAACCGACGGGAAGCCAGTAGCGTGGTAGCCGCTGTCATATCCGACGTCAGCTCCAAGTGTATGGCGCGAGTGACAGCACATGAAAATAATAAAATGGAAGCTTTTGCCGGACGAGCTTTTCCACGCACGTTGAGTGGTCCACAGAAGTCCAGGCCGACCACATAGAACGGGTGTGCTGCCGTGATTCTGTCGCTTGGTAATGGAGCAAACGGTGCAGTGTGGGCAGTCAGCCTCCGGCATCTGCACGTCAGACATTGGGCCAGCACCCTTTTGACGGTTTGGTGTCCCTTCACAATCAAGAACCGTTCTCTTGTCTCCGTGAGCGTGGCTTCGACTCCACCGTGAAGAGTGTGGGGATGGGCCGCCAAAACATTGAGGTACGTAAACTTGTGCCGCGCAGGTAGCAAAATCGGGTGCTTAACGTCGATGCTGCAATTCAATTTGTGTAATCGGCCTCCTACGCGGAGCAGGCCCTCGTCATCCATGAAGGGTGAAAGTCAAAGCACCGCTGATGTCGATGGAACCGTCTGACCGACTGACAGTGCGCGTACTTCAGTGCTGAATAACTCCAGCTGTACGTGCCGCATCCAGTATCGTTCAGCCTTCATTATCTCACTTGCTGTGAGGGGACCGCTTGCTGATGGCCCTCGCCGCTGGGCATTTGGCAGAAAACGGAGAATCCAGGCCGTGACCCGCAAAAGGCCCCTGAGGGGGCTGTAATTCTCTACGGTCAGTGGCTGTTCGAGCTTCGTGACATCGCAAGGGCAAACCAAAGTTTCCTGTGACACCACGAGCTCCTTCGGGTCAACATGATCAATCTGTGTTTCAGGGAACTCCTGTTTTGGACCTAGGAGCCACGAAGGTCCGTGCCACCATTAGGTTGAGTGCAGAAAAGCCGCCGCCGATATACCTCATTTGACTAAATCAGCTGGGTTGTCTTTCCCGCTGCAATGGTTCCACTCTGTAGGAGCAGTTAGTCGTCGTATTTCGGCCACGCGGTGTTCTACGAACTGGTCACGCTTTGTGGCGGCGCTAGTAATCCAGTGCAGCGCGCCAAGAGAGTCCGTCCACAAACTGACGGGGGAGTCTTCCAGAATTGCAGTTGTTTTGGCATAACGTCCGAGTCGTGCTCCAATAACGCAGGCAAGAAGCTCTAGCTGAGGCAGGGAGATGGGCCTGAGAGGGGAGACTCGGCTCTTGCTAATTAACAATCTGGTGTCATATAGGCCACTGCCACCCAGCTTTCGGACGTATAGAGAAACGCCGTAAGCTCGCGGGCTTGCATAGCAAAAAACGTGGATCTCGAATAAACCTTCCACATAGAACGAGTGCGAGAACATGAACCGGGAAACCTGGACCTCATTCAACTCTGTTAATTGGGCGCCCCAACTGTTCCATCGCGCTTGTTCGTCATCTGGAAGGCGTTCATCCCATGAGCGGCTCTTTTTCCAGAGGTCCCAGAACACGAGCTTGGCCGTTAAGGTGAATGGTGCAAAGTATCCCAAGGGATTATACATTCTCGCAAACGTCTGCAGCATGGTGCGCTTGGTTGACAGATTGGCTGCCGCTAATTCGGATGCGTCTTTCGTCGACAGCTAAATGCAGTCTCCAGCACGCTTCCATGGGACTCCCAGCAGCTTTATCCTGATTCAGTTTCCCGCTTCATTGTCGATTGCGACATTGTCCCGCACATACTGATGCCCGAGCTCCTCTGAGTTTGATGCCCATTTTCGTATCTCCATTCCGATCTCGGAGAATATTTTGCGAGCTTCCTCGTACACTTGAATTGCCTTTTCGACGCTAGGTACACCAATTATGAGGTAATCCACGAAGAATGCCCTTTCCAGCAGCGCTACTGTTTCCGGTTACTGCTCCCGAGAGGCCTGGAGAAGGTGGCGAATTGTGGCAGCCAGAAGGAATGGGCTGGATGACGCGCCAAACGGTACGCGGGTCATCCTCCAGGTGACAATGGGGGACGCCAGATTATCTCGCGTAGGCAGTCGTTCCACCCAGAGGAATCTCAACGGGTCGCTATCTTCTGGTCGAATCAGCAACTGCAGGTACGCCTTTTTTATGTGTGCGACGATGACAACAGGGTGACAACGAAAAGTCATGAGCAGCTGAACGACTTCGACCCCAAGCTTCATGCCCTTGCAAAGGACGTCGTTTAGGCATGGCTGGCCTGCTGTATGCGAAGAAGCGTCGAAAACTACTCGGAGCTTTGTTGTCACTGCATCCTTTCGGATGACGGCACGGTGGGGCATGTAATACAAATTGTCGACTGGACGCTGCTGTTCCGCAACTCGTTCCGCATGGTTTTCTTCAAAATGGGCTCGAATTGCCCTGTCATACTGTTCGAGCAACTCAGGTTGTTCCCGGAATCGGTTCAGTTGCGTCCGCAGATGGTGCTCCACGAGCTGACGATTGTCGCTGCCAGGAGGTAACCCAGGAGCCTGGATCATAAGGGGTACTTGGTACCAGCCTTCGATACGGGTGATGTTTCGCTTGAATGTTTCCATCGAGCTATCCTGCAGCGACTTTTCGTGAGTCCGGTTATCAATGCCAGTGGCATCCAGCCGCCACATGGCGGACGCGTCAAAGTCCAAATGTCCGGGTGAGGTGCACGACAGGAACATGGCACTGGTAAAAGGGCATGCGGTAGAAGCGAGTCTTCCTTGAACGGTCCGGCCTAGAACTGTTTCTACTGCTGTGAGGTCTCCGTTGATTCTGTCGACCCTGCCCGTGGCCACTTTCCAGTAGGCGTCGGAACCAACCAGTACGCCAATTTCATTTTCATTCCATGTACTCGGATGGAAGGCGTCGGCTATGACGTACCGATTTTCTATAAGGGTTTTTGCGTTCGCGGTATCAAGTTCCGGACCCGTAAGGGGCAAATCTTCGGAACATCTAAAGCTTCCAATACGACCGGCCTTCCACGAGCTTGTCCGCGTAGCGTGAGCTGTACTCGCCGGCACCGTAGAACCTTGGGTGACTTCGCAGTATCGAACGTTACTAAAGATAGGTCTTTCGTGCCGACAGCCGTGCATTTCAGGGCCCTAGCCGCATCCTGGCGAATGAAGGTGCGTTGGCTGCCAGTGTCTAACAGCACTCGAAGAAGGTGTCGCCCTACACCCTCTGCCAACGCTCGGGTCGTCTGGAGCAACACTGACGTTGCCCCGGAGTGTCCGCTCGAAGCCGTCATGACGGCAGGTGCGCTTTCTCCAGCTTGTACCTTGCGTGTTGATCTGGGCGTGCTGCTGCCAGTCGGATTGAACAGGTCACACAGGAAGGTTAGGTGGCGCGGATTGCAACTGCTGCAGGTCAGGTTGCGGGAAGCTCTGCACTGACGCGCCACGTGGTTGCGTCGGCCGCACCGAAAACAGCAGTGAGCGTTGCGCAATCGCGTCCTCTTCTCGTTCGCCGACATGTCAACTAGGCAGTCCGCAACCTTGTGACCGTGGCAGTCACACAAGGGACACGCCTGTATTATGGACTCGGACTGCGCGGGCAAGGCTGACGCTGAGGGGACGGGTGCCTCCGGTTGTTTTGGAGAGATCAAATCGGAGTTTTGAACGGATCGACGAGCTGCGTTAGATGGAGGCTGTCCTTGTCTTCCTTCTTCGCGAATTTCGATTTGAATTCTTAGAAATTCCATCAGCTCCTTTACTTGGCCAGCTCCTTGTTGCCGCGTCGCAGATTCGTCCGTTAGCCCCTTGTCCTTCTCCTTAACCCTCTGCCGGTACATTAGAGTCAGGTCATCCGGCAGGCATCGGAGGAGCACACGGTTCAGGATTACGGCGTACTGCTCTCGCGGAACTCCCAAGGATTCGAGGGCGCTGACATGGAATTGCACCTTGTCGTACATTTCACGGAGCCTCTAGATGCCCATTGAGCTTCTGATCGGCTTCGTTGCCATGAGTTGATCAATGTGCTCATTGATGAGCAAGTCTTGTCGGCCGAACCGCTGAACTAAGGTCTTCACCTCGAGGTCGTAGTTCGCGTCAGCAAGCCGCATTCCCTCAATGGCTCGTTTGGCGTCGCCGATCAAATATGTAAATAAGTACTTAAACTTCTCAATCTTCGGCAGCTCGGCATTTCCGTTCATCGTCCCATTAAAATGATCCCAAAACGCTTGCCAGTCGTGCAGATTTCCCGAAAACGCTGGGATCTGGAGCTTGGGAAGCATAACCGTCCGATGACGTGAAGCATGCGTGTGCCCGCCTGACGCACCCGTGGGAGCAGTAACTGTAGCGGCTGTCCCTCCGCTGGCGCTGGAATCAGTCACGCTGGGCACTTGCTGGGCGCTTCGTAGGAGGAAGCATGCTTGAGAGACGGCGTAGGATATCTTGCGGATATACTCTGCCGCTCCTTCGAGCTCCTGCTCCAGCCCGTCGTCATCCGTGGCATCGGCGATTTTCTCGTTGAGGGCGGTGAGCTCAGGCTCTCGCTGTACGATGTACTCGACGTGGGAGCTCAGGGTTGCCGCTTCGGGAGACGGCTGCTGCAGCAGGTCACTCAGCTGGTTGAGAGCTCGCGTGACGCCGCTCCTGACGACGCCATGAGCCTTCCGAAGGCGGTCGATGGACGAAGCCATTCGGGTGATGCTCCGAAGGGCGATTTCCCGGGTTGACCGGCACCAAAGATGTCGCAGAAGCTACCACGAGATTACAATGAAAGTTCGCAACGAAACGCCCAGCAAGTGCCCAGCACGACCGATTCCAGCGCCAGCGGAGGGACAGCCGCTCCAGGTACAGCTCCAACGGGTGCGTCAGGCGGGCACACGCATGCTTCACGTCATCGGACGGTTATGCTTCCCAAGATCCCATAGATGTCGCGGATGCTAATGCGAGTCACGGCCCAGAGCCCTAGACGGAGCGATACGTGTTTCTTTATTGGCTGTCCTCGAACCACTCCCGATGATGATCCTGGCGCGTGCTCACGCCCGCTTCGTCCTTCTTTTCTACAGTTAGTTCGGATCACTGGTGTCATAAAACAACTTGGCCGAAGATCGTAATGCACATTCATTCGGATATATTGTTCTAAAAATAATGAGTTCTTTGATATTTCCCTACGAATACAAAGACTAAGCTGAAGTTCAAACAACTGATGTATTGTAAGAATACCTTGCTGCAAAAATAACGGGGCAGAGTGGTGCGTACTAGGTACATTCTCAATGCAGTGAAGTGGTCTTTTTTGTAGCGCTAAAAGCCTGTTTATATTAGTTGCCTTCATGCTTCCCCATACTAAAAGACAGTAATGAAGATGAGACTGCACTAGCGCGTAGTACATTTGGCGCATGAGCCAGATCGGCACCAGATATCTAATTTTATCAAGCAAACCAACACACCGTGACGTAACGGCGTGTATCTTACTAATATGAAGAGTTCACGGGAGGTTTTCATCAGAAAGAATTTCCAGGAATTTAAAAGCAGGCACCCCTTCGATAGAAGTGTTCCGGAATTCTACCAAAGAGTCATAATCATCGAGTTTGTTTTTAGGTTTAAAAATAACATATTTGGTGTTTGTGACGTTTAATTCAAGTTTATTTAGAGTCAACCAGTTTGACAGTTCAGTGAGCCAGTTATTAACAGATGTTTCTAAGTTACGCTACGACAAACCAGAAAAAACACCCTATTACCATCGACATAGAGCATAATAACAGAAGTGGAAGGAATATGTACAATGTCATTAATGTATACAATAAACAGCAGTGGGCCAAAAATGGAACCTTGAGGGACTCTACAGGAAATACCTTTCGGTGCCTGCCTCAGTGCTGTATCTGTAAGCGTTCGGATAAATAACTACGGACAAAATTCAAGGCGAACCTCGGATCCTAAAGAAGGGAAGCTTATCACACAATATGTCATGCCTAATATAGTCAAATGCCTTTCTGAAATCTAGAAAAAGTCCAATGGTATATTCTATATTTTCAAAATTATTCAGTATCCTTCCTTTATTATTTAACAATGCCATTTCAGAAGAACCGTGTTTACGAAAGCCAAATTCTTGATCCACCATCGTGCCAGTCGAATCGAGCAATTTGGTTAACCTTTTGTTTATAAAGTATTCTAGTAACATCGAGAAAATTGGAATGACTGAAATAGGCCCATAGTTGTTGATATCGTCAATTGGACCATCTTTGTGCAATACGGCTACTCTGGTAATTTTTATTGCATTCGGAAAGATGGCAGTAGCGAAAACTTTATTACAAATATGAAGCAAAGGCATGCACAAAACGTTTGCGACAGCTTTAATAGGCTGTGCCCTACTGTCGTCGTAACCGGCCAACCTGTTATTAGATAAAGATTGCAGAAAAGAATATATTTAGACTGCCGTGCATAGTGAGAGAATATAGTGTTATTCGAAACTGACCAATTTGTGTGATCAATATCAACGTCTGAGTCATATACTGCTTCGGATGCAAATGACGTACCAATTTGTTGATTAAATTTTTCAGCAAGAAATTTTGTACAATATTTTCTGTCATCAAACCTGACCGTTGATGGGATTGAAGTAGAAAGGTCGCCGATGATAGTCCTCGCTAGTTTCCAAAGTTTTTCGCCTACTTGTTCGCCGATTTGCAAGCACGGCCATCTTGCCAAGCTCAACTTGTGGTGGCACAGGGAGGTATTTGGTGTTTCATTTGCTCGGCGAATTGGGCATATCGTTTATTAGATAGCTCCATAACTATGTCTGGAACGCCCGCGGAGGTTAGCTCGGAAGGCCTCGGCCTTTCCACACCCCAATACATCACTGCAGCCGTCGCCAACTTGACATTCCTCTAAAGCACGGGACTGTCTTTGAGTCCGCAACTAAGGGCCCAGACTCTCAACACAAAGAAGTGGCGCAAGCGCTTCTTACATCGGTAACATTTCAGACGCTCCGGGTTCCCACTGACTTTCGAAGCGAGCCTAGCGAAGATGCTTAATATTCGCTCGATCAGTTTGAACGTGTCGCGCCACATTCAACCAGTAGAGTGCGGTACAAGAGATCCACAATGTCTATAATTCGCTCGAGACAGGTGTAAATATTTAGTTCTGGAACTGCGAGGCGAGCTGGTGCTCATGGACAGCTTTGGTCACAAGTATTAGAAACGTTTCCAAATGTCGACCGCCGCGACCATTTGCAGCGTCTGCTTAAAGCGGACATCCAGAAACCCAATGCAAGTGTCACAATGTTCGCAGAGGACATTGCCAACTCTACAGGCGAGTTCATCCTGAAATTCCCAAAATCAAAAATCTCCGAAATTTGATGCATGGCGTTAAAAGAGCAGCACTTCTCAGTTCCCGTCCGCACCTAACCGCGCACGTTCGGCGAATTTGTACATCAAGCGTCTCCGCTCTAGAGGGCACTGGAGCAGTGTTCTCATCAATATAACCGTATGACTACCTGATATCATGAAGCGTCTATGCTTGCTCGGTTAAGAACAACGACAGCCGTCTCCCTCAAACTACCTGCACTGTCGTGAGATAACTCCCAAAATTCGGTATCACAATAACGCTGCCTACGAGTCTGCGCAAACACGGCTCACGGGAAAATGCTCCATGCCTTAGCCATGCTAGCGACGCAGCCGACATCACCAGGCTGAATGTAGTACGCAATAGTGCTCACTTTCCAGGCACAGACCACCCCAACTCCAGCTGATCCACATTATCGCCTGTACTCGCAGCGCGGCCAGTTGACTGCTTACCCCAGCATGAGCTTCCTGATCCTTCCGAGCAGCCATTCCGTCCTCTGTCTTTCCTTTTTTCGCAAACACAGTTCTGTCGCCAAATGCACAAACCCAACCTGTGGCGTACGCCTAACACAATTCTCTTTTCTACCACATTGGTAATCGAGGCCGTATCTATCGCCTGTCCTCCTTAGGATGAACACGGACTGCCTGGCTTTCCAACTAACGCTGTTTGCCCCCTGTTGGGGAAAGGCCACCGGTCATTTCTGATTGTCTTTTCTGATTGTCTTTTGAAGAGCCAAACTACCGCACCGTTCTGTAGATCACAGACAAGCCTACATACTCTTCCCCCAAACACTGCACTTTCTGATACCTCCCGAAGCCGTCCGCAACCCCGCCACTGGTAGCCTAGATCATGTAACCTTATCAGGACGGATTACCAGCAATCGAAGCAGGAAATACCTCCCTCTACAACAGAAAGTTGAGTAAACGGGTGGCCAACACTTTTTACAGGACGCAAACATCAGTGCGGCAATTTGAGGTTTTTCTCGACGGACATGAAATGACCGTAAAAGTCTTCTCGGGGGCAAAAATAAACATGTCCAAGTCCAAAAGAGCTTGGCTTAGTGAGTGGGTTTACAATTCCTGACACCTCTTCGGTATCAATTGGGAGAATAGTGTAGGAAACTACCCCAGGATAAATCGCGACCTGGAGAAGGCGTGCATGCTAAGATGGCGGGGGAAACTTGTGGCTGCCGAGAGGAAGCTACGAGACATATCGTCATTTTCTCAAGAGCTCACAGCTCAATGCCTTTGTTCACCCTGCCATGTTGTACGAACCATGCATCAGTACGATCGTTGCAAGCTCAATCATCAAACGTCACCGGTTATAGGCTGCGTTCAACATACGAACCCATTCTTCCCTCCAACCTGTTTTAAGTGCGAATGCACTTCTCAAGCGAGCCTGAATCGTCCGCCGCCGTAGTCCGCATAGCAACAGCTGCGGGTGCGCGCGCTCCTCGTCTTGCTCCTCGTCTTCCCTAGCAACGGGGGGAGATGGGCGCGCGCTACTATCCTCCTCTCTCCGCTCAGTGACTGCGGGTGTTGGGCGCCTCCTCTCCACTTCGGGCGGGAGAGCTCTCGCTCGCGTAGCGGGCGCTCCGCATTCCGACGCGTGAGGGCGCTCGTGTAGCCCTCGCCGTAACGGTGGGCGCTACTCTCCTCCTCTTCGCTCCGCTCAGTGACTGCGGGTGTTGGGCGCCTCCTCTCCACTCCAAGATCATGATATCCACCGTAATCGCGCAATCAACAACCGTGCATTCGCACTTACACACTCTCCCCCTCGGGGAAATGCGAGGGATTTTTTTGTAGTCTGGAGAAGGGAGGAGTGGGTCAGTTAGGTCAGTTGATAAAGAGCTCAAGCTGATCGTACAGCGCTTCTTGTACTTGCGCGACCATCCTGACTCTTTTCTTGGTGCGGCTTTACCAATCCTTAGCTCCAAACCCTAAGCAGGTGGGTCACCACGTCAGAGTACCTTACCGCAATCTGAGTCACACCGGTTTTACAGAGTGGTTGCAACTGAATTCGTAACCTTGGAGGAGCAGTTTTCAAGGCAGTACCTCCTCACCGCTATGCTATGCCATGAAAGGTTTACCGAGACCTCTTCACGAACGTCCTTCCTCCGCCTCTGTATGGGCAACCTTCCAAGAGTACTCCAATCACGAATGTATGTAGAAGTGTGCGAGCCCTGTCTGTGCCCACCGGGTCTGAAGATTTATTCTTTCGTTTTCACGCCGGAGTACTGGAAGCTATAGCATGGGATGAGTCTTGGTGAGTCTTAATGCCCTATGACGCGGCATGCATCCTGTGCGGTAACACCGAGACGCCTGAGAACATCTTCCTGGCATGCCACACGACCTACTTAACTGCCCACTAAATGCGAAAAGGAATCTCCCGTCCTTTGCGACTGCGTGCTCGACTTGGGCCTTCACTACCGCTGAAGGGCACAGGTCGACACAGTGGAGTGCCCTGTGAGCTCAAAACCTGTTTGGCGTCATCTTGTAAACAAACTAAACTGGACCACAAGTGTGCTAGAGGTAGCTGCATCTGCCAAACTCTGTGAGGGATTGGAGCAGGGGTGTAAGGCGGCGACGTCCTTCAAGACAAAGGAGGTCATCTACCGACTGAGAAGTTAAAGGAGTTACACCTAAAATAGTTTGCAGTAATTTCTACCATCGCCACATCTTGCTTGTTGGCCTTTCCGTTGCTACTGATTTTCTTTGTCAGGCTCTTTTCTAGGATTTGAATTTCTTAGGATGCGCCCCTTGCTACTAACATTTTTTTTCCGGATGCACTGCAAGACATGTCCTTATGCTACAAGTTTTCTTCTTTTTTGTCCGTAATCGGACCCGTTTCTGTATGAGACTGAGAGCTTTCGTGTGTGACATTTTTTTATGTGTGAGAGTTTTTATGTGTGTATGTGTAACGTAGTCACCCTTGGCTGTGCTTTCGTGCCATTTCATATATAATTGCGTACTGCCATGCCACTTGCAACCATATTTATTCACTCAAAGTTATGGTTGAGAGAAAAGTATGACAAATAAAAACGTCCACACCACGGCCCCGGGGTGACGGCAATCATATGGTTGCTTCCTTCAAAAAGGCACACAGCAAAAGTTCAAAGTTAATATGCCAAAACCAAAAATGATGGCGAAAGCTAGTGGATAGATCCTGTAGCATTGAAAGGTGTTAGACAGCCCAAAGAGACTGATATTGGCGAATTATCTCCCCTGCAATCTTGTGCGCTCCTACTATCTCCTGCTATGTCCTTATGTCCTAATATGTCCTGCTATTATGTCCTGCTATCTGCTATCTCCCTAAAGCAACTATTATCGAACTGAGAGCGTGATGTGTAATACACACCTGTAAACAGCCGTGGTACTAAGGTAAGCATGGCCTTCTATCGAACTTGGGAAATGGCAGCAGCAACCCCACTTTATGCAGCCAAAAGTGAAGGAAAGATGTGGGGAGAAGCTGGGAGCAGAGAGAAGTAATGCAAAAAATGAAAAATCTACAAACCAGTAAAAGGCCCAAAGAAAGGCTGGGCCTGCAGGGCCTCTAAAAATTTAGTGCAAGAAAAATTTTCTTGTTTCTGAAATCTAGCTAAGGAAGCAAGGCTACCGATGCATCTTCTACTTTCCTGCGGACATCCATCAGGATTTGCACACACTTTCTATAAAAAAGTCAAAGACTTTTAAAGAACCTTTCACAACTGTTAAACAGTGAGAACGTGGTTTGCACACATTAAAGTTTATTGCACAGAACAAAGGAAAGTGCTTTCAAATATTGCACTTAGTTTCATTCAACTAGACGAAATTCCGAATCTCAGGGCAAGTCTTTTAAGATGTTTTCTAATTAGGTCCAAACGATGTGGAGTTCTTCTGCCTTAGATTTACAGGCTTTCTCTATTGTCCGTCTTCAATGCACGTTTGGCGCCACCTTATGTTTCAGAATTTCTTGCAAATCTACCTGCAAAAACCATTATATAGGCATAAATGGTTTCGAGCTTCCATTGGATGCACAAATCACCCGAACACGATATCACACCAACCGACTCAAGGGAAAGAAAAAAGTAAACCATCAACGCCACAAGGGTGGGCATAGACCAGATAGAAATGATTATGATAGTTTGGCGGCTGCCTATTTTCTAAAACGTGGAGGGCTCCCATATATGTATATATTGAGGGCGTCTTAACGTCAAACGTTTGTTGCTTTCATCTTTTTTCCCTCCAGCCAGCTGATTTTCACCATTCCTCCAGCCGACACTATTTATTCTAAACTCTATTCTCTGTGTTAGTTAGTACTGCTAACCTGTCTGCACTCATTTGTGCTGCACTTCTATCCTTGCATGCCCTTTTGGGGAATTTTCCGTGCACAGACCACAGGAACAAGACACAAAAAAGGGAAGTAGACACAGCACTGCCACAACGTTATTTCAACGTCCCTTTTTTGTCCTGTTTCTGTGAGATGTGCATGAAATATGTGAAAATAACACAAAGCCAACAGTCACAAAATTGTGAAACAACGCCTAGCATTTTCTATATTGCGGTACCACTTGGTTGTTGGTGGTTCAGATGTTTGGACAGCAGTTCTTAGTTTCGCCAAGTCCTGTTCCTCCCACATAGTGCACACATCCCCTACACCACCTTGACCCACTTCCACATCTAGATTTCTCAACAATCTACAACATCCATATGTAGTGAGCTGTAGGTAAAAGGCTCGGCCAATTCTCCGAAAGGATGGTGCAGCACCTGCTCACGCGGTCCTGAACAACAGGAAAAGAAGAGAAGAAAGAAGCAGCAGTTCAGCCGAGGTGGTAGCGAGCCAGTCCCCTGGCTACCAAGTTTAACAAAGATCCCAATGTGGCAAACAGACAATGCTCAGGCTACGAACCTGGACGGCATTTGTAATGTGATTCTAATAAATCCCACTAAACAAGAAACCAAAAAAAAGAGTAAACTAGTACTATATTGAACAGTTCAGATTTATGTTGAATTCATATAACTGCATATTCGTAGAATAGGCTGGTATTGCAATACGGCGTTTTAAATGTCTTCTTTTAAAGGTCTGCCAAGAACAACAAAATTCCTGGACAATCAAGAGCTTGAAAACGCAGCTTTCATTTTTGATGGTCCTAAAAAACCTTGGTGCACTCTCATCTATGTTGAAAGTTAATCTGTGAAATAGTGTAAACATCAAAGTTTACTTTTTTGGCCACAGGCACCACGCTTTTAAGAAATAAATACACTTTGAGACCCAAAATAAGGGTTACTCAGCGACTCACTTCAAGTGCATTAAATACCCGTCATAACTTCATCTGTGGATGTCCGACAGGTTGCTTCGGCGCTGTAATTTGCACGACACCTTATGGCGTAGCTACTCGTGAGGTAAAGCTTCAAATATGGGGGCAAGCGCTCAGCGAGTACTTATTAGGGGTGCCTCCATTCCTACCACTGGCGGACGACAAAATGCAAAAGTATGTTCGGCTCAAAACAACGTTCTGAATATACCCTTTACGTGTGTATAAACTTTGCAGTGTTGTATGTCCTAATACAGGTGTTCCGGATGACTATATTGAGCGTGTCCTAGCCGTTTTACGAGGATAGAAGTTATAGCGTCGAAAACAAATGCTCTGTTCGTCATTGCTTACGTAAAGCTTTATTCATATTCTCATTTTTTGTATACAACACAAGCGTTTCCAAAACATTACAAGGGTGCCGGCGCTGGTTGGGATAGATTTGAAAAACCCCTCCCACTTTCATCAGATACGAATAGTTTTCTAGAGTTTCCTTAGCTTGAAGGGCAAGTGTTCATACACTATAGACTGCAGCGGTTGAAAGAAAAATTAGTTTTTTGAAGTGCGCTTTAAAGAAGCGCACTCGCTCACACTTGTCTGTAATAATTGCTTATCATAGAATTTGAGATAGTTGTTTTATAACGAAAAGAAACTCCAACAAAATATTTGTTACGTTTTAGAAGTTACCGTCCACCAAAACTGCATGGGCACTGTTTTTACTTCGGTCATCGTTCTTCATACTTATATTGCATCCCTATATAAGGGTACCATTTCTTCGTAGATTCAATGCAGTTCACATTCTTCGAATCTAGAGTTAAATGTACCTGCTCCCATTTGACATGCCGACAACCATAGATATATGGAGGTGTTTCAACCATAGCAAAAATAAAAGCATATGCGGAAAAACAGTTTATGAAATTGCCTAAAACAACGCTTATACATGAAAATATCATGATCTTAACGCTTAACAATACTATTTACGTGTAACAAAGCGAGTAATTGTCATAATTTTCTCATTTTCAGGCTTCGGGTAATGCCAGCGCCGTGGTAAGTAGTGCTTTTTTCTACTGAGGCAAGAAATTTAGACTTTCAAGCTGATCGTGTTTGTGAAAAATTAAGTAAAGGTTAAAAATCTCTCATGCTTAAACCAAATGTCTTGTTCCAGCAATTTAGGCAGCAAAGCAATGACCATAACGTCAGATATGTCGCATCTATCGGTGACTCATCTCTAAGTGGAATAATACCACACTACCCGTGGAGCGTGAAGCTGCAGGCAGCTAGTTCATTCCTTGTTTCAAAAGCCTCGCCATCTTCTTCTTTTCCACGTTCCCGGGACGGCGCGTTAGGTTGTTTTCTATTGTAACAATGCAACGCGCGTGTCACTGCGGCACCCCATTCCGAGTTGTCAACGCAGCTTTTTGTATGCAGTTTTACAGAGATGACCTCGCTTTGAGAATGATCTGCGCCGACCAACCCATCTGTTACGCGATTTGCAGTTTATTAATATGGATATAGTTTTTAGATAGGGCACTTTGACATTGACACCTTGAGGACGCTCCTTTTTGAGGCAGTCGGGCATCGTAAGCCAAACATTTACCAGCCAATGGCTTTGAGCTTCAGCTCTCGCCGTGCTCAGTATTACCATAAAAGTCTTCTCAGCGAAGTGCACAAGCTTAAAAATGTTTTGAGAAGTCAGACGATATGTGTCGATGACGAAAAAACCCCACGAACAACGGTATGCGCGACTGTGCAAAAAACACGCCTTCATTGTCAGAGTCGAAAAATGGTTCCTCGCGTTCTGAGGCCAGCCTTTATCTGAACGCGCTATCATCGCTTCGGGGCGCTAAGCTTTTGTTTTTGGTTGGACGTGGGGGCGTACGCTTTAGATTTCGGCTGAATCGAAGCGAACTTTGGTATCGGACTTCCTTAGGTTAGATTTTGGACATCAGGAGAGTGAATCAGGGAGTTTGATTAAGCGCAGGTGTCAAGGAGAGAGGTTCATTTTAACCATCTGTTCCTTCCGGAAGGGGCAGATATACGGAGTCACGTGAAAAGTACTTAAGGCCAGCTGCTCCTCTGTTTGCATCTCCACTGCGGAGTTGGCCTCAGTTTTTTCAAAACCCCAGAATGCTGTTTAAAAGGAAATGTGGCCGGCGTCCAAATTTAAACCTTCCGCATTTGATACCGAATAAGTGCATACCGATGGACAAGTGATGAATTCTTTCCTTTGTGGAACGGAAAACCTCCCTGTGTGTCTACGCTATTGCGGGCATTGAAACGCTACAATCATAATGTATTATCCACAGCATACCGACGGGGCACGCAACGCAACCATGGTAGCGAAAATCCAAGCCATCGTCCCAGTTTAGATGGCGAAACAGACAATGGCGCGAGCAGTCACTCAAGCACAGCCGCATGCGCCGCCATTCGAACAACTTGGCGCACCTAGTGCCGATAATAGCAGAACAGACTGTCTCAGTAGACACCTGTGGATCTCAATCCACCATGCTGCTACATCAAGGAGCCGCCCACAGTGTCTACACGGCGATGCTTTTTTCACGGCCGGGAGCAATCACTAATTAGAATCAGCGACTCTGGAATGCCGAGAGAGCGTTTCGTCTGCTGAAGAAACAATTGATATAAGAACAAGGAGTCGGGATTTATACCAACACTACTGAATCTTCAGGCGAATGTGGGAATCATAAAGTAGAAACTCACCAATGACCCAGGGAGGCCACCATGCAAAACTGCCCTTACAGATCAGGGGCGTAGTACCGAACACTAAGGTGACAACAGAGCCAACGTTGGATGAAGGCGAACCACGAATCATACAACGCAAAATTGTGATCCTTTAAGCAAACGGAGTTCTCCTAGACAAGTTTTCGCCGTAAGCGCCCACGCCGCTGAATGCCACCATGTAGGTCCGGGCGGCGCTAGACTTACAAACAGAATCGACAGAACCCTTGCGAGGACTCCTTTGAAAAAATATTACTCGAAGACGATTTCAGAAGCTTGTGTACTGTCTTAGGTCAATTTATCGTAAGTCCGATGTCTCCAAACGAAAATCAAAACACCACGACTCAAAACGTGGCATATTTGTGACTATTTAAAAAATATAGCATTGTTGGGAAAAATTTCAACATTTTTCTTATCCTGGTGATGGTATATTTTATAATTTGGCGTTGCAACCAGGATTCCTTATTTTTACAATAATTAGGTGGTTTTTGCCATTAATACGGTGAACAACCTCCAGTTATCACCGGTTGTGTGCATCATTTTCACAACTTCAAATATCTCCTGGCTCATAACTCCAGTGCCACAAAGGCTTCTGCACCTATGTTCCCTGCGTCTGTGGTAATGTCAGCTTCTATTTCCTTGCGCAAGAGAATACAAAGAGGCTGCTTTGGAGGTTGTGCGGTAGAAGTCTTTCTGTATAGCCTCCTCACAGAAAAAAATGCTCTGTTTGGTCCGCCGCGGAAGCGTCTCTACAATACGTGCGAATGATTCTTCACAGTGGCGGTTGCATGTACGCTCTACAAGAAATCTTCGTATTCCAGGCTTACCCATATTCTTCAACGAGCTTGTTATATTTGAAGTTTTGTCCTGTTGAAGACTAACACATTCGACAATCACAATATTTTCCCGGAAACCTCATTTCTTATTGAGCTGAAGAGCACTTTTCAAGTTTAATTGGAAAAACCCACCTTGGGGTGTCCTCGAGCAGCAGTTCCGACATTTATACGAACATGTGTTCAAGTTTGTTCGGCATAATCTCGCATTCGTGGGCAGGTAACACTGGCAGGTAACAGGCGCGTATGCCTGTCTTTTCGTTTAGTGATTACGCGTTGCTTAGGAAGTGGCTTCGAGTATAAACTGAAATTTCACAAAGAGGCCTCGGTGCGGAAGTGTTGCAATGCCGTTTGCTTGCCCTGGTTGTTTTGGCACTATCACATGGGTCTGGTTAAAATAATCGCTGTTGTAAAAGAATGTTCAAATTGATGTTCTAAGTGAGCGACAGCAGTCATGTTGCAAGCGTATAAGTGTGTCTTGGATTGTATCATAAGGCGCTCGTTCGCGCAGTTTTCAAAACAGACTACTTTGTTGTAAAATTTGTTACAAAAACAAGACAAATCTTCTCTCCCAGCATGCATCTTGGAATGCGGAGGCTGCGATCGATTGCTAGGGTCTGGAAGTTTGCAATTGGAGACAATGAATGGTGACAATCATTGGTAATCGATACAGCAACAAGATGTTTCGAACTTTCTGTCAGCACCATGGCGTGATCGGCAATAAATGACGCGAACATGGCGTCAAAGAAATATTCCTTCCTTAGAAAAAGCCAAAGCCATTCATTAACTTTCGGGGCAGCAGCTGTTGGTTAGTATGACGGGTGGTGGAAATCTCGCGGTGCGATTGATGGCAACTCGCGACGTGCAGAAGATCTTGGTAATCCAGAAGTGCAGCGCTCTACGTAATTGATGACAGCGCGATGCTCAGGATCATTCTTTTGCATTGAGCAAGGTAAGAGGGAATCATGACCGCAAGAAAGCCTCCTTAATCATCTGCGTCCATCAATCGAGGCACCCGTATCGCACGTCATATATACATCAAACTCGTGAAACCTGAGCCTCGAGTGATCAGGGCACCCCAGAAGGAAATATCGCATTTTGCGGCACGGAGCGCGATGATTAGTACCCATTTTGAAGTGAAATGTGGTGATGAGCCATACTACTGCGAGACATTTCTTCTCAGTCACTCAATAGTTAGCTATGACGCGCCACAGAGTACTGCTCCCGTAAGCTGTGACCCGCAGCACACCTTCTTGACATTGATCTAATACCGCACGCTATCCGATTTTGATTTCATATACGTGCACCTAAGTGGCGGCATCCTTGTCGAAGCGGCCGATTATAGCTGCGCTCTACGGACGCCTTTTGAGCTCATTAAATTCTGCACAAACCTTACGCCCCAAAACAAGCTGTTGGTCTTCTTTCGTCACTTTCTTCAGTTTTCTGTTGTCAGCGCAAAAACGAGGACTACCATCTCTCTTCTGAACGAGGACGCCCTCTTGTGCCGACAACCTTGTCGGCGACTGCATGACTTCGCCTGGGAGAATTCCTTTCATTTGGTGATGGATAGCGTCCTTTTTTTGTCTGAACATCGAAAGTGGGTTGACGGATGGGTCTTTGGGCTTCACCAATTAGGAGATCTCTATAGCTATTTTGTTTCGTCGTACTATGAACGATAGACCCAACCAGCTGCATAATAGCGGATTATCATGTGAAACTGCTGCTATTGCGATTTTGTCAGGCTACAAATTGAATAATGTTTGATGCTTTTTCTTGTCCATTGTGTGTGGAAGACAGTGTTAGGTTGCGGGCATGATCTCGCCATTTATTGCATCAAAAAGGTGACAGATGTCCTGTTCGGAAGATGTCCTGTTCAGATGCTGCTTTTCTGCGTTGAGTTTTGTAATGTGTAGCTATTTTTCCAATTGCTGGCGCCAACTTGGCTCCGGGATACGCAATTTGCATGGCGAGTAGCTGTTAAAAGTTTTTTAAGCGATACCCGAACACAAATGGGGATCTTTCGACAGTAAGAAACATGCTAACTTAAAGAGGATGGGAGCCCTGTCGCCGTAAATACGTAAAACAGGTTTAGTCGTATGGTCCCTGTCGTCGCTGGCTGGCCTCAGGGACAACAACGTACCAAAGAGGTCCCGCGTGTTGACAGCAGGAATGGTGTTCTCGGAAAAAATTAAAAGTTGTTTGGAGCACTCCTGCAGCCCAACAAAGCAGCCAGTGCCCAGCAATGCACAGCACTCCCTCGGCACAACGAAGGCAGGTGCCCAGTGATCCCCTCTTCGCCCGCTGTTTCGCTGCGAGAAAGAGCACTTTGTATATCTAACAAAAATACCAGAATGCGCGCCGGTGTCTCCAAATACGGGTCGATTCTGCACCGGTGGCGCGGCGGTTCAGCCAAATCGCGGAGCAGTAAAGCATCTTCAGCGTATTCAAAATGAACACGCAAACACGCGGCCACAGATTTTACAAAAATATTCCCAAAGTCCCCAGGCCATGCACGACATAAAGAAGTATAAAGGGGAACACGTGAGTCATAGCCAAGTAACACGTCGGGGGAGTAGCGACGGTATGCTGAATATGCATGGTCTGTCAAAGACGTGATTCAAAGCAGTATATTTTTTGGCGGCAATGGAATGCGGAGAGTGCAGGTAACCTACGCCTACAAGTTACAAGCACAACCAAAATGCTAACTGTACTTTTAGAACACCAATAGGTCCTAGTCTGTCCAAAAATACAGTGTCTCCCTCTCTCTCTTCCTGGGTCTCCGACCAGTTATGTCGTGATGTCGCTTACGATAATGATGGTGAAGATGCATGTGAAAGAGGCACTGAGACAAAAATTTTGCATCCTGTTTTTTTGTTGCAATAAGTAGCTGATGGCTTGCTTATCACGTGTGAAAACTTCATTTGCTTCAGCTTGCGATGGTTAATTATAAACGTTGTTAATGCGGCCATTCGCCGTTTCGGTTTGAGCGGGAGCAGTGAAACCCGGGATAAAGCTGTCCATGACACCGCCGGACGGATATCATAGAGCACAGCTGCCGTAGCACGGTCGAATCCTCGTCGCCGACAGTTTCTCCGAATGCCTCTACGTACTGATCTCGTCAGCCGCTTAAATAAAAAGCTACCGTGGACGTGACGCAGGCTCTGCTAGTGCAGATTGCTGCCCTGGCTGGAGAACGTCGCGCGACTCTCGATGCAGTTGGTGGGGTGATGCGCGCTGGGAGCAGATGGCCGGTATACCTTCAGGTCCGCCTACAGATGTGTTGGGCTTGATACTGCGGCGGATATTCAATTGCCGCTCTCGTAAGCAGTCCGGCTGACGATTTGTAATGCAATTTGAGATCGCATCATTACTCCTTGCTCGTGTGCGCTGCCGGGTTTGGGACTTGACTCACATTTCGCGCAGCGGTAACAAGCTATCGCTCGAGCTACCTGCGCCGGCCTCCGCCACTTGACGGCCGTGGCCCGCCGACCCCCCCCCCCCCCCCCCCCAGCGACCGTGCGGCTCGCTCAGTGAGCATTTCGTGTTTCTGCCGAGCTTCCGTCCAGTGTAATAAAAAGCAATAAAAATATAGTGCAAGGAATCGCTGTAGAACTTAGGTCGCGGTCAGCTGTCGAATTAGCCAAGGAAATCCCGGTGCCTCTGCCGCCAACGATCGGGTCGTGCGTTGGTCGAGAGCAGAAGCACCGCTGTCCGATCTGAGCGGCGAGCCGGTGGAATTGCGGAAGCAGCCAACACAAACTCGTCACGTGCTTGAATGTTTCTTTATTCCACATCTAGGGAATGTCGACTGCGCGAGGTACTCCGCTGGCTGCTCTGTAGCGTTTCGAACATTTTAAAATTGACTTTGAATATGTTCTCGGGTATATGTGCCACTGATATTTTGCAGATGATGCACGTGTGCCCACACCAATGTATCCCCCAAGTTATCTCACCTTAAACATTTTGTGTCAGTACCCCTTTAAAGCTTCTGTCTGCCTAGATTAAGACATAAGCGCAGGATGCGCATTTTTTGAAGGTTTCTTTTAGGTTGACCCTGTAAAAGAGGTGTCTTCTTTGAATCAGATTTCTGCCACCCTTTCATTTGGGTGTAGCGCGGGAGCCTTCTGCAAGCCTTCGAAATTTTATTTTGGTACAAGTGTAGGACCGTCCTCAAGAACTCGTTTTTGTTATCGTCAGAACATTATTCTGTTATATTAAACCTGAAACCTTTTTCTCAAATTCCATAGCAAACGTACAAACGTTAAAAGAGCAATTAGCAAAGCGGCGTGGACGGTCGCGTAAAACGACTCAAATGAAGTGTTTTTAGGTCTGCATGTGGTTAGAGACTATTTATTTCCACGCGCATCCTATTAGATGAAAACAACTAATAATATCATGAGAGCTGATTGGCAAGTTAACAAAGGCTTGCTACGTTTCGAATGAAACTAGATAGCCAGGCAAACCATAACGCCGAAATTCCAATGTATGTTTTATTTTAACAAAGAAAAATAATCATCCGCAGCGAGGTTCTGCCATAACTTTAAAAAACGGAGGTGTTTCACACATGGAGGGACACGACACTGAAAGATCATTAAACGCATTCTATGGTTGGTGATTGCTGGCATCGATTATTTCTTGTGTAGTTTCATTTTCTTCAGCATAATAAACACGGAATTGTATGGCGAAGACACGGAGGGTAAAACAGCCAGGAGCTTTTGTTGTAAAGCCACCACAAGCTAATTAAAACGAACAACCAGTTGCTCATGAGTTGTACGCTAACCAACAAGAAATTTATTAATAACAAATGCACGTTGCAAACTATGAATTGATGCCCTTGAATAAATGCATTGGTGACCGGGTTTTAGTCAGTTGCTGTAACTGGAAAAAATGGTGCGTAACGCACTTGTTAGACGGAAATACAATGTAAACGTTATCTATTTCATACGCACCTTCTTACTACATGCAAGCACAAAAATATGAATTGTTTCTACTTTCAGACACCACCCCTTTTTTATTTGGTCAATGCTTTTCATGATACGCTGGGTTTTATGTAAATTTAGGAAAATATATTTGGTAAAAACCACCAAGGAAGTAACCGAAAAGGCGTTAACTGTACATAAAATAAAATTCTACCTAACGCTTTAGATTTCATAATATAAGGCCACGTAACGGCACACGGCTACAACAACCGGCTAAAATAGCTTGAGCCAAAATGCATAAAATTACGCGTTTAAGATCACCGATGATTCGGGAACCTCTAAACACGCTGACACTTATTTGAGTTTGCTTCACTCAAGCGTTGGAGATGGCAAGATTGTGTTTACTAAAAAAACAGCATTACAGCCCTCCCAGAGGCTTCGGAACATGCGTAAATGGCATGCTCCATAGAAGTATAGCATCTAGCTTTAAGGTACATTTTTATGTATCTTGTGCCCCTCAAATGCCTGCAAATAAGCAAATGTGGGCATTCTTTTTTCGCCTTGCTCACGTACGGACTTAATGTGTTAGTACATCGAACAAGGGTGAGAGCCAAACAATGCTAATATCGATTCTTCTGTGCAGTCTGATGCTGCAGAAAGAGGTTTTTACAAAGAATGTCCATGGTAGTTTTCAGAATAAAATAGAAACGCCATAGACAGTAATGTAGCCATGCACAGTAATATGTAGGTTGTGCCAACATGCTTTCACAAAAAAGTGGGCATTTACCAAATACTGTTAGTTTTGTCCAGGTCTACTCATAAACTTCTTAAAAAATCCGCTGCCATGGAAGTTCACTGAACTTCCATAGGGACTGGCGCCACACACTTTCATTTTGAACACAGAACTCTAATGCACACCATGGTGGCTCGATCATAAGTCATTCCTTTCGACCCTGTAAAATTAGTTACTGATTGCTGCGTGTAACACGCTTGACACCCAAAGCCACATAATACGCCCTTTCTTTAGTAGGTTTAAAGCACCCATCCTACTGGCTCAGTGGCTAAGGCTTTGTGCGGCTGAGCACAAGGTCGCAGGTTCAATTGCCGGCCGCGGCGGCCGCTTTAGTGATGGAGGCTAAAATAAACGCCCGTGTGTACGAGATTTCGACGCGCGTTAAAGGTCCCCAGGTGGTCAAAAGTATACCATAGGAGCCCTCCACTACGGCGCGCCACATCGCCTGCGTTGGGTCGGCGTATTCACCCTACAATCAATCAAGAATTAAAAGCATGGTGGTTTACAAAGACGCGAGCAATGTTGCTATGTGCTTTCGTATAAAAATGTCTAAAAAAGGTGACGTACAGAAGCATTTGACGTAATCAACGCGCCAGGAGAAGGTCTTTGCGAGGAACGTGTAGGATGCGGGGCCGGACTCTGCCTTTAGCTGAACATGAGCTGAAGTACCAAGATGCCTGAACACATAAGAATACCAAGAAAACCGTTGCAGTACGGGAGGCAATATCGGCGGTATTTCGGAGTGCCGCCGCCAGTTATCAATCACTTTAATGGAACAATATCGTATGGGCAAGGCGATCGCCTAGTTGAAACAATAACCAAGATTCAGTGCCACTACAGGGCTCCACACCCTGCACGCTGTCTAGCGCGATGTAAGTTCGTGTAAATCTATTGCGAAACCCAATTGGTAGTCCGAGGTCGTAAGGCATGGGTTTGGTGGCAACTACTATTACCACAACGTTTCCTGAGATTCATTCCGAACGTGTAAATCTAATGTACCGGAGACATCAGATCAAAAATCTCGCCAATCGTATATAAAGTTTTATGAACGCAAATATAATAAGTGGGGAAGGGAGGGCATTGTTTTATGCAAATATACATAGTATCTTATTAGACTAGCTCTCCCGAGCATACTATTTTATTTCAGGTTTGAATTATGAATGATCAAAATACATATCTGTGTAATAAAATTGCGCATAAAGGCTTTGCAGAATGCGTAATTTTGTTTGAGGCTTTCAATGTTTCAAAACAGCGGGAAGTGTGTGTAATGCTTTACGAGAAGACAGAGTGGTCGGTACCATGTTACCCCAATTTGCGAGTCAAGAATGCCTGAACGGTGTGTCCTTAACAACGGTACGATTTTAAGATATCCAATTTACCAGCGCACAGTGTGCTCATACCAAAAGGCGAGAAACCCGTCTAGGATGCGACTCCGATGCCCTACCAAATACAAGTTATGGCGTACGAAGACACAGAGGGAAGGACTAGACATACTTATAAGAAAGGCAACGAAACACGCCCTGGGACTCCCCATCTACACTTCCACCAAACGGCTTCATGAAATGGGAGTTCACAACACCGTTGACGAGCTTGTGGAAGCCCACCTGTCCAACCAGTGGATGGGACTCAGCTGCACCGAACACGGCAGAACGGTCCTCCAGAAGATAGGATAGACGATCGAGCTGATGCCAACACCAGGCATCATACCAGAACACTGGCGAGCAAAAATCACGTCGAAGCCCTTCCACGTAATATGACGCCGGGAGAGGACGAGGGAAGAAGAAAGGCGCGAACAGCAGCTCTGGAGTGGATATTCGGCGACAACCCTCACGTCTTGTACACGGACGCATCCCTACTACAGGGAAGCGACCGAGCAGCAGTGGCCGTAACGTCTCGAAACAGACTGATTACCAAGGCATCCACGAGGACACTAGACCCAACCACAGCGGAAGAATTGGCCATGGCACTAGCGCTGCTTCAACCCGGCGTCGAGGTCGGGGTCACTGACAGCAAGGCCTACAGCAGCTACCGGAAGGGCACGATCTCCTCCGTGGCAGCAAACATTATGAACAAGAGAGAGCCACCAGAAAGCTTAGTCGAGGTCGCATGGACACCCGCTCACTCCTCATTATTCGGCAACACAATTGCCGGCTGCTACACCCGATAGATGGCACGCCGGGCACAAGAGTAGGCGAGTGGAGGAGAGGATGACCCGACTCCCATCACTAGCTTCAAAGAGATAACAGAAATGTACAGGGAGGACAGGCGCACACTGCCGGCACCCCATCGTACACTAACACGGAAAGAGCAGATAGTATTAAGAAGAATTCAAGCGGGGTCGCTGGGCCACCCACCATTGTACACACCCTGTTCCCGCAACAATATGAAGACACATGCCCCTTCTTTCGCCGAGAAAAAGGCACCTTGAGACACTTTATTGCAGAGTGCACGTCACTCAAAGCCCTCATCCCACAAATCCCATCCCCAACCAACACCCCCCTACCTCCTTCCCCCAAAGAGCGATGGGAGATTCTACAGTCCAGCCCCGCCGCAACGACCCACGCGGCCCTAGTGGCCCGGGGCCTGGAGGTGATGGCCGTTTATGGGCCCTGTTAATAACGGACCACCCCGTCGGAGGCCGCCTCAGAGGTGACTTCAAGGCTCAAATAAAGTTTTATCTATCTATCTATCTATCTATCTATCTATCTATCTATCTATCTATCTATCTATCTATCTATCTATCTATCTATCTATCTATCTATCTATCTATCTATCTATCTATCTATCTATCTATCTATCTATATATCTATCTATCTATCTATCTATCTATCTATCTATCTATCTATCTATCTATCTATCTATCTATCTATCTATCTATCCGTCCGTCCGTCCGTCCGTCCGTCCGTCCGTCCGTCCATCCATCCATCCATCCATCCATCCATCCATCCATCCATCCATCCATCCATCCATCCATCCATCCATCCATCCATCCATCCATCCATCCATCCATCCATCTTTCTGCAGCTACATAATATAGAAACTGTGGTAGAGTGAATGAACGTCTAGTAATACGATTGAGTCGGTGATGGAAACGCAACTCTTTATTGAGATTCGTACAGTTCTAGGTCGTTGTAGAAGTGTCAGATATCTTAATATTATTTGTCTGCGATACGCCACAATGCTGTTCCGCTGATTGTCAGCGAAGCTCTATATGTGGCCATATAATGTGTTTAACTATGTGAAATAACCGTTTTTGGCACACGGCTGCACCGTTTGAAACTGTGTAAAGAAGCGTCAGAGAAACGATGACTTTAAGCCTTTCATTTGAAGCAGACGTATGCGTACAACGAGGCAAATTTGAAATAATTGAGGTGGAGCTTTTAAAATATTGAGTAAATGTCACTGACGAAACCGAGGTTTATTATAGCCTGTTGTTCTGATTTACCTACCAGATGTACAGAGATTTGGGCACTTTTAGCGTTGTGCTCTAATACTCCGGGTCGACGAAGAGGAGTGTTGACGTGTTCCACCTGGGCTTTGCCTATTTTAAGCCTCAAGTGCAGAATACGCCAAGTCCTGATGACAAACCTCTTATTGACGCCTTCGCGAAGTTCTTAGGACTACGCCAACACAAACCTTGGGCCCGTAAGTGCATTATTTTTTATTTTACGGGAAGCCTTTGCTCAGAGGTGGCGGAATAGGTGTAGGCCTATTGCGTAGACCAACTGCTTCGAACATGTCACAATGACAACTCCTCCTGCGACTTCGGAGCAACCATTAAGCTTCCCGCAAGAGCAAGGAAGTGACGAAGAAGCAATGGAAGACAGCCACGAACAAGAAGATACCACCACGACGAACAGTAAGGAGGAATGGATTGAAATCGTCAGCCGAGCCCAGCAACGCAAACAAAAGGCGAGGAGGACAACGTTAAGAGTAACCACTAATCGTCCATCGGCCGGGCCTAGGTTAACCACCTGTAAGACTAAGCCACCCCCACTTCCGAAAGATGACAGCAACCTCGTGATTAGACCCAAACAAGTTTTATCTCAAACCAAATTGAACCCGCCCAAGCTCGCTGGAGCCGTTTTACATGAATCAAGACTTGCCTGTCGAGAGGCAGACATTCGTATTAGAGGGGAAGAGACATAAAACATCACCGTGTGCACACCTCACCGCAAGGAAGCGCGGGCCCGCAATCACATCCGGGAGCTAACAATTGACGCGGAAGCACATCTGGTCAGCATCTATGGACTGGCTCCCGCCACATCGGTCAAGGCAATGATTCACGACCTACCACTGCACTACAACATGCAGCAAGTCCTCGACGACTTCTACTCACCGGGGCATGAGCTTCAGACGTGCCGCCGCTCGGCAGTACCGGGACTATGGTGATCACCTTCCAAGGACACAAGGTACCTTTTTATGTGTACTACATGGAAGTTGAAGTTAAATGCTACCTATACAGGAAGACTGTGCCAGTGTGTAGTGTGTGCCACGTGTTGGGACATCATGGTGATGTGTGCCCGAACCCCACCGTTCGGTCTTGTAACTCCTGTGGGGCACGGGATCCGACACCGGCGCACGTCTTCCAGCCGCAGTGTACCCTATGCAACTGAGACTACCTGACAGCATCCAAAGGGTGCCCCAATAGGTTTTGCGAGCCTTTCGTCTTGCCCTATGAGGCAATGGCGAGGAATCGTGAAACCCTGCGCGTGTCCGCGCTATCGAGGCCCTCGCAGAGCAGGTCTCGTGGACGAAGCTCATGCCATCACGTGTGCCGTTGACCATCCCGCTCCAGATCCAGATACAAAACAGAGCACATCCCTCGCAGGACAAGTGAGCTGGGCAATCATTGCTTCTCCCGCTGGTCGTACCCCCATACTTACCCAACCCCAGTGTGCCCAGTGCACAAAGGTCAAGGCAGAAAATGAAAGACTAGAGGCCGAATGCGCGAAAGTCCAGGCATAGCTAATTAGGCTTAGTCACTAGTTCGCTGCCCTCAAGGCAGCAATAACTACTCACACAAACGAGAAACGCAGAATGATGGTAGTAAAGAAAGATCTCCCAGTTGAGCCGGAACAACCTACAGTTGAGCCACGAGAAGAAAACACACATATAGTTGAAAAATTCACCAAGACAATCGAGGCGCAATCGAAACGGGCTACAGTGAGTATCACAGAGCAGCTTGGTACACTAACAGCACGGGTCGATTTAATGTACAAGGAATCATGGGCCTTGCACAAAAGGGTCGAGGTGCTTGAAAAGTCTCCGAGCAAGCATCGAGAGAAGCATTACCACAGGCCAAACAAGCAAGATCCCAAGGAAGGCTTCTCAGGTAGTAGCAATGGCTCGTAACCACAAGTCGAAGCAAAGAACTACAGTATGGCATTGAAACTGCAGCAGTATTAATCCTAAAGCAGCAGTATATAGGAACCGTCAGTATTCTACCAGACGTAATTGCGCCCCAAGAAACCAATGCGCCTGTCAAACTACCGGGCTAAATGACTCATGGAGATTCCAAAATCAATAATTCAGCTACACCCATCATAAAGGAAATCACAGCCATAGAGAATTCGTTAACCCAGCATGAACAAGTCGGAGTGCTGTCCGAGCTGATCTCAAGGAAAACAGGAAGAGCCCAGAGCCCGTTCGTTCTCAACGTGTGCTTTTCCCCAAGAGGGAACAGGGGGAGATAAAGCAAATAATTAAGCAGGCGGTGCGAGTAGCGGCTGATAACCCGCTCTCAATGCAGGCGGCTTCAACGCTACTCACCCACTTTGGGGATACGGTTACAGCAAAGACAGGCACGGAACTCAGCCTTGCCATGGAGGAAGACAACCTCCCCTTGTCACTGACCACTTGGTCCCGACACGAATGGGTAAAGTCGTCACCAGGGATACTTGTCCTGACCTCACGTTAGTCAAGAATATTAATGAGGTTAGCTGGATCAACAATGGTGAAACCCTAGGGTCTGACCATGACATCATATCCAGGTCCCGAGTACTGAGCCCACCTAGGTGATGCCATAATCACTGATTGGCACAAATTTCGTGAACGCCGGGAAGCCCAAGAATTATCTAGCGAGATCACAAGCATACAGGATTAGGCCAGGGGAGTACGGGAGAACATGAGATCCACGACCCAGAAAGTAAAGACCACCACGCAAGTGCCTAGCGTACATCCCAAGCTGCTTCACTTATGAGATGCTAGAAGCGGACTCATCCGCAGGTAGAAAAGACAACGCCACATCAGAAAATTTTAAATAGAGCATAGCCAGACTCGCAGGGGAAGCGACGAAATACGCAGCACAGCTTAGTCGAGAGAATTGGCTCTGCCCTAACGATGGTCTAAAGGGGACTCTCAGAAGCTCAAAGACGTGGAGGCTGCTGAGATATTTCATAGACCCAGCCAACAGCAAAGGCCAATCTCGCTGCACAATGACGATGGTTCTGCACTCATTTCCAGGGACGCAGTCAAAGCTACTAAAGAAATTACAGGACAAATACATGCCACCATCCCCTATTACGCCTATCCCGGACTACACGGGAAGGCCAAATCGTCATCTGCACGGGGACATGTAGCTATGCGAAGTAGAAGCTGCAATGGGAAAGCTTAAACACAACACCACTACGGGACGAAATGAGATTACCAACAAAGCGCTAGCAGCCCTCGAGCCTTCCTCGATGACTGCTCTCACCGCATACATGAACACCTGCTGTAGGAGCGAAACCCACCCTTTGGAATGGAAGACCGCAGAAGTGCGATTCATTCTCAAACCTGGCAAGGAACCAAACATTGAAAACCTCAGTCCCGTCTCTTTGACTTTTTGCGTAGCGAAGCTCATGGCCCACATTGTCCTCACGAGGATGCAGAAATATCGAGAAAGCACCGGGAAAATGCCATCGACCATGTTTGGCTTTAGGCCGTATTTTTCAAATCATGATATCCTCTTACAACTGATAGAAGATATGATGCAAGCCAACAGCCGCACGCCAAAAGCAATACTGGCCTTCCACCTAAAGGGGGCATTTGATAATGTGACCCACTATGCTATATTAGTGAACCTCCATTGTCTATAGTGTGGGAACCGGATTTACAACTATGTCCGAGACTTCCTGTCAGGACGCAAAGCCGTTCTCAAGATCGGAGTTATAGCGTCGGACCCCATCGAGCACGGTGGGAGGGGTACGCCACAAGGAGCGGTTCTGTCACCCGTACTGTTTAGTTTCGCCCTCTTTGGCCTACCCGCCAAACTAGGGGTCATACCAGATCTGCACCATGGCTTGCACGCCGACGATATAACGGTGTGGACTGGCAAGGGCGCGGTGGGGAAATGCAGGACCGCTAATACGCGAAGAGCTGTGGCCGCTCTTGCTCACCGTAAAAATCAGAGCTCCTTATGGTGCACAGGGGAAGGTGGCAAACCCCAAGCATCGAGATCGTCCTGGATGGCCATACCATCATACCTTCCCGTCAGATCAAGATCTTGAGAATGTTCTTCGAGGCGGACAGCAGAAAGACAGTTCATATCAGCCGACTCAAGCGCACTACCAAACAAGTCGCACATATTCTCGGAAGAATAACGACAACGTATACGGGCATGACACACACTTCGGCTTGTTGAGGCCTTTGTGACGTCCTGACTGGTGATGTCCTCAAGGTGACGTCCTCAAGGGTGACGTCCTGACGTCCTTTGTGACGTCCTCAAGGGTGACGTCAGGACGTCACCCTTGCATATGCCATGCTAAATAAGACTGAACAGCTAAATTGGACGTGTTCATCAGAAAGGCATAGAAGCAGGCTCTGGGGCTCCCAGTAAGCACCTCGAATGAACAACTTTTAAAACTGGCTATTCACAACACAGTGGCTGAAATCATCGATGCTCATCTATCAAACCAGCGACAAAGATTGGGGTTAAGTATCACTGGGAGAATACTCCTAGGCAGACTAGGAATGACGGCCCCTGTAGAGATACAGTATTAGGATGAGCCAATCGAACTGCGAGAGCAGATTGCAGAAGCGCCCATACCACGCAACATGCATCCAGTACACCATCCAGGCAGAAGAGAGGCAAGACCTCATGCAATCGGAAGGGTCAACGACAACAGGGCCCGCACGGTCTTTACTGATGTGGCAGACTATGCAAGAAAGGGATCGATGACTGCTGTTGGGACAACCGCAACGTCGCTTATTACCAGCATCCCCCTACCCTTCACGATCACTGACCAAGCAGAAGAGGCTGACATTACCCTGGCCATCTCTCAGGCCACCCAAGATACAGTTACAACACATCCGCAGCGGGCATACCAAAATTACCTTCATAGGAGAATATCCAAATGTGCCTTAAACGTTCTTCAACGTCCGCTTCACCGACGAGTCAAAATACTCTGGCCCCCAGCCCATTCGATCCTCCAGGGCAACAACATTGCCTGTAATACTGCAAGAGAGCTATCCCGCCGGACACCACAGTGGATAGAGGCAGCGAGCCCATTTCTCACCTACTATGAGATGAGTCAGCATTACAGGCTCGAGAGCAGGATTTCCCCCCCGGCGCACGAATCCTTAAGGAAAGCCCAGGAGAGAATAAAATTGCCCCTGATGGATCCGACCCAGTACTCCGCTCGGTGTCAGTTTTGTAACGAACCTGCCACGCTCTACCATACGGTGTGGGGTTGTCACAAAAACCCCAAGTTAGGCAATTTTCCTCGTTCGTCTGATGAACAGTCGGAGATCGTGTTGCCCAATTCCAGTCCGGAAGACCAGCTTCGGTTGGATATAAGGGCTGTCGCGGCTGGCACCACGAATGGGCTCCTGAAATGAGGACACCACTCCACATTTTCTTGCTAACAAAGAAGCTTAATCCCTCTCTCTCTCTAAATACTCCGCTCAAAGTACCCTGCGTTCCTATAAACATTACACAAAATACTCTGCGAGGCATGTTTTTTATGCTCGAAACTGTTATCCTTTCCTTTGCAAATGTGGAGCCCGTTTTTTGTTTTTGTGCCTTGAAAACTCTTTGCCTGGTTTAATGTTTGAAATGTTTTCTTTTCTGTAATCAGACACGAGCAATCGACGGAGTTTTATCGGGCCTTATGGATGCTCTATTTGAGGTAAGTTCATTTATTCTGGAATGGCGCACGTCTTAAACATTGCCCCAAGGGGACGTAAAACGAGCAGTTAGATTGTCGTTTTTAGATGGGAAAATGTATTAGTTTTTGAAGCTTTCTGTATATTGCCTGGGAAAAATACGTTGTTCAAGTCTAGGCTAGCATGCAAACTTGTACAATACAAATTGGCGCTAGCGAAGCAAGTTTGGTTGATCGCTTATCCCGAAGCCAATATTGACTGTTCAAAAAGTAACCGGTAAAAACAAAATACATGAAGGCTTCTTTGTGTTTAGAGACTAGTGTTATGTGCCCATTAATCCCCTAAAACCCACTAATCTCTGTAATGTGAAAATATATGCCAGACTACATAAGCATGGCTCGACTTGTTGGCTGATCATGAATGGCACACTTTTTCCAGGCTTCTCCTTACACTCTGCTCTTTACGACCGATAAAAGTGGTCCATGTTCATGGAAGCTTTGAATACGTCTCGTATTGCGTACGTCCAGTCTCGCCTACATGAACCTTCGTAACCTTCATGTATTTTAGATGCAAGGCATCTCTTACACTCGGCCTGTCCTTCCATCCGGCGTGCATGTGACCGCAACTCTCCTCCTTTCCCCTTGCCTGCAAGCTGCGTTAGCCCGTTCTCCTCGCCATGCCAGCTGTGCGTCGGAGCGCGGTTAGCGCGCGTATGCTACACACTCTCTCGTTCTCCTCGCCATGCCAGATGGGCGTTAGCGCGCATGCGCGTCTCTCTCTCATCACTCTCTCTCTCTCGCGGAGCAACTAAATAACCGCGATATCTGCGGCGCGCTCCTCAGTCGCTCTCGCTGCTACTGCTCTGACTGCAGCTCCACCTTCTGCTCCGATGAGTTGAAATGAACACTAACATTCCTGCTACCGCGTTGGCTGACGCAACCGTAACTAGCTCCAGCCATCATACTCAAGGCACAGCGGTACCCACCTAAATCGCCCAAATAAAGACGTTCTTTACGTAATTCGAAATCTACGTGTGATTGAGCATCATTTAAGGTTCGTTACACTTCAACCACATTTGGGTAACCGACATAACGGAAACGTAAATTGAACACCGTGAGATGCCTTGCATCACCCCAGGGTTCCCCTCGCGGTAAGATGGAGATACGTTTTTGCCATATCCGAGCTGCTGTACGATGCAGCGGTGAACTGATGTCCTTCGAGGGTATAAAGCGTTTTGTAACAGGTAGGCCACACACCGTAAAACCCAAGATTTTACTCTGTGGTGATAATTATAAAAAGAGCTAAGTCCACATGGTTGTCAGCTCTCGAGTGCTCCTCTGCGCTGTGCCACAGATGTCCGCAGCATCAGTCCTGACTCCCAGAGACACTTTGTGAATCATACTTAGCGCGTTAGTATCACGAAATTTTCGCCCAAAATGAGACCCTCATACGTCCCTAAATCATATTCTGAACTCAAAAGAAACAAAAGCCAGTGTATTGTGTACACCATGGGGCATGCTGACCTCTTTTTTTCATACGGAATGTGCGAAGCAAGATAGAAAGGGTATCAAACAGTGGTATACACAATCTGCACTGGCTGCACTGCGAATAATCCAACGCCTACCAGTTTTTCCGCTTTTGAATTGAATTGATTGAATGTTTATTAGCATTTGTCACATGAAGTTTACAAACACAGATTGGACCCATAGCCAGAGGCTAGTGCAGGGTCCAATAAGAAAAGTAATGGACAGAAGCGGGAACTATAAATTACACATAATACAGATGTAGCTATAAAGACACTGTAAATATAAACTTCCACGTAATTATGAGCATACTCCTTTACAGAGTAGAGAAGTCTCTCTCCTTAAACAATCGGGTCACAAAAAACAAAACTACACGCGTGCATACAATCAAAACGTTATGACAGGCCACTGATGTGGACACACCAGAAACATCAGTTAAAATACGAAAACACTATAACTGTCACGGGTTTTAGGAAGAGGGAAATAAAAACTTGGTTTACAAGATTCACCACTGTTTAATTATACAAATACAAGCGTTTACCACCAAAAAAAGAAGCAGTTACAGCCTGGTCAAGAATTGATGTTTTAGTTTTACCGCACCATTGTGTGATGTCTTCAATTCAGTGGGCAAACTATTCAGATCTTTATCCCTGTGAATTGCAACAATCTCTCCATATAAACATTATTTCTTGAACGCGAAGTCCGCAGGTACTGCCAAACACCCAGACGCCAACTCTATATAAATGCCATTTGTCGAGAATACAACAACAAAAAGACATATAATTACCTAATGCGGATACCTTAGTGTTATGTAAACAGAATGTTTGCCCATATTTTTAAGAGACACATACATAACTTGGAACGCACCATTAGATTAAAAAGAATAAATGCGAGGCAATGTTCAACCGTATGGCACCTGTCCATTTATCTCAAAAGGTGAAGGCCGCCCATCGCTCTTGAAATAAACTCTCCAAATCAAGCGAATATTAGTGTGCCTTCAGCATCAATGTAATTTCGCTTCTAGGACCAACCACCACAGTCGTTGCAGATTGGGTCGCCGTTGGTGTGCTCAGACCTTCTTTTCGGGCACTATTGATGCTTTTCTTTACTATACAGGCCTTCTGTGAACTTGTGTACACCATCTGCGCACGCGCTATGGCGTAATCAATTGCAGACTACTTGGCACTGCTTTGGGACCGACAGTGGAAGCGTTAGATATTAGGGGGCAAGCACGCACCGAAGAAGTACGGGCTTTAAAAAACGTCCTCAAGGTCGTTTTTCACAGAAAACAATTCACTATCTTTTTCAACTTCCAAATCAACACTGCAACTTCGCAAAACTATAATGGATGTTAAAAAGGGTCTATGTTCGACGAATTGCGAAAAGAACATGTATTCGCTGCTCGGTAAGCATATTAACTTTATCAAACATGGTCAAAAATTTTTTGCGATTAACGTACCGCAAAATATGCATTCTTACGGCACTTTTTGCTACTTGGGTATTTAAAATTTGTATGTGTATGTGAACGTATGTATGTGAACAATTCAAGCGTGACTCCTTCGCAGGCGACCACAATGATCTATAAGAAAAGTTGAAGGCAGAAAAACTCAGATTTAATTGGACAGAACAACGTCAAGGAATAAACTTACTTGAAGTTAACCCAAAATTATGCCATGCTGTTGGCCTTATATAACTAGCGTGTCTCACGCATTTTCTACTTCAGTAGCCTCGGGACATAAGAACTTCACGGTTTCATTGCGCTGCCGCAATCTTGGCCACTAATGTTAAGAAAAAACTCCAGAAAAAAACTCCAGAAAAGCATGGGTTTTTAAAAAGACTCTTACGGAAGGGTGTTACGAGTGTGGAGGGATGGGAGTGGACTACTACTACGGGGACGCCCTACAACAGAGCCGGAAACTATTGGTTTCCTGCCAACAATTGCATATAGGACAGGCCATTGTTTTTTAGCAGACCCCAGCGGCCCGAAATTAAGAACGTCGATAGCTTGTTTTTGGAGCAGTGCATCATAAATAGACCAGCACCCTGGTTACAAAATCCTAATATCTGTGTACATAGCTTACTCCGCAACCTCATATTACCGCGAAAGAAGACCAACCAGGAATCTGTACTGAAACATGTTTACTCTGTCTTTAGTAAGCTTTGTATCACGAGGTTGGCCGGTGTGTCTATAAATATAACCTTTGACTTAGGTGCAACTGGAGCGGAGGGGAGTAAAACATTTACCTTAACTCCGTTGTGCGTCCAGTTAGGATCCGCTATTTTGCTAAGTCCCCGCTGCGCGTTCCACATGTGCTCTACAAAGCATAACTTGCCTACGCTTTATACATCAATTTTGTGACGGTGATTCAGGTCTGTATATGAGCTCAATTTTAAATTATGGGCAATTGAAATACACGAAAATTGAATAGGGCTGATGTTTAAGGTTTGTTTATTTCACTGGTACGTCATTGTCCGCATTGTTTGGGTGCACTTTGTGGTGGTTGAAAACGATAGAAATTTAGCATGCAAACGTGCCTTAGCTGCCAATACTTACCCTTCATAGCAGGGAAATGCGATTTTGCACAAGTTTTTTTGCCGAATGAATACTTGAGCAATTCTACACCCAGCGCTTTGAGATTGATGTTTATTTATCTTTATTTGTATATATTTATTAAAGCAATTGAAAAACGTTTGAGTAAAAAAATTAAGCAAAACTCAAAATTTTTCATAACTACGTGATTCTATTGAACAACGCATACAGTGGGTAAAATCATTGGGCACTGCAACTTTGAAGCCATCTTACTGCATCGCATTGTTGGCAACTTTTGCCAGAATATAATAATCTACTTGCTATTGCGATACTTTGTACCACAAGTGTTGATAACATGTTCTTTGTGCAGGGCTTTGTTATCTACAGACTTCAACTCTTCGCCCCTACGATGGAATCAGACCAAACTTGGGACACTACTGGGCTCCACGGCAGCGCACGCGGTGCTCGAAGACACCCGTAAAATTTCTGAGCACTGTTTTGTGCTCTGCCCATACACAAATTTGGTCCACTGAATGTACTTATCAGGCACTAAACAAGCAATCCAAAAATAACCGGCTTTCGGTTATTTTCTATTAATAAATACTTAGTACGATGACATCTGCAAGCTTGTTTATTTATTCATATATAATTTATTTCACTAATTTGATGACCAATAAAGTGAACCGCAAACTTTGAGCATTCTCCAGTGCTCGATTGCCCCACCGAGCAAGCGGAGAAATGAAAAATTCCGTTGAGGGAGGTAACAATGTCTTGGGCCTGACAGGTCATCACAGGAAAACGAACGGGGCCGAATTATCAACGTTGCTTTCCAAGTACGGCTGCAAAAACAAACACCAAAAAAAATCTCAGCCGTGATACTTTATAAAACCTCTAAATGATGTTTAAAAAATCTACGGGGTGGTTTATAGAGTGCCGATTCAGTACACCTCGTTGCACTGACAAAGAACGAAGCCAACGTAGCCTTCTTGATCACCTTCAAATAGCTGGAAAGGTAGAAATATATAATATCTTCACCGGAGGGCAGTGGTGGCTGCGATGAAGAAGAAAGGAGGTGCAGGTGAGGCTAGTAATATCTACGCAGTCACCAAGAGCTACGCGTTCAATCTAGTGGCAGTTTCTAGAATAATCAGGGGAGCTGAGAATAGGGTGCACGCTCAGTTAATAGAGAGCAAGAATATTTCACCCAAGTATAAGAGAGATGCGCAAATACAGAAGAACCTGCAAATTAACAGGTTATAATTGTTGGTTAGCAAAATTATTAAACGCGAAATAATTCCTTCCTGACCTAATTTTATTACAAGGTTTATCCACGAAGGCTTGCGGATATCTTTTGCAACTGATTTTATGCTACGTCTTTTTATCGCTTTTTTGTCTTTTTGCACGACATTTATAGACGAGCTGCTTTTCTGCTGCAGAGTGTCGTATCTGTCGCTACGTGGTCATTTCTCTGTCTTGCTGCGTGAATTACGTCAGACAAAATCTGGTACACGATATAGCCTTTTTATAATCTTGGCTCTGCATGCATGGCTTGTGTTTCTTCAACTCCCCGACACCCGTCTAGCGGTCGCGCCGCACGCACTAATTACCAAACTTCCCATTTTAAGTTAGTGTTTCGTTAATGTTGTGCGGCGGGTACATAATCCCGTCAAAGCTCCCGACTCCCGGAAAATAAACCAAGTGGGCACGCTGGAGTGACGAAGGAACTACAAAGACGACACGTTTTGTCCTACGGCTCGCAAGGTTTTGATCTATCACAATCGGTAGAGCATTCAATCTATGCTGTGAAGGTCCACAATCAAATAGCAATTTACTCTTCGTGGGTCTTCTATTCACCTGACAATGAGAAAGAGGGTGTGTCAACATTTTTTTACAAAAAAGCAGTGGCGAGGTGGCCTCAGTTCAGGTCATTTGGGCTTTCCTGGCTTCAACAACCCTCAACAACAGTAAGCGCAGGTCATAGAGGTAGGAGCTGGTCATAAATTTATACCCAACTTTTTGTAAGCAAAAAGCGAGGAAATGGGCGGTCGATTCTACTGGGGCGTAAGTTCAACTCCCTACGATATGAAAGACAGTCCCGGGAGCTTCTCAGAAGCGGCGTACCACAGAATATATGCTGGGGTGCAATATATGGACTTCTGTGGAATGGGGAAAGGTATTTGAACAGAGGGCACGGAGCTTCCGCTCCTAGCCTTTCTGTACACGTTTACACAGAGTGGATTGAATGAATGCGGTGTTTAAGGCGCCGACGATAGAAAGGCGATGAGACCCGCCGTATCGTAAGGCTCTGGATACTTTTGGCCACCTGGAGATCTTTACGGTGTGCCGAAATCTGGAACACACGGCCATTCTTGCTTTTCGCCTACCAGAAAAGCGGTCGCCGCCGCCAGAAATCAAGCCCGCATCCTTGTGCTCAGCAGCACAACGCCATAGCCACTGACCAACCGCGGTGGGTGATAAGGAGTAGATAGGCGATGCGTTTACCGTGTTAACTTCCATTTGTGATGAACCGGGTTGGCCTATCCTGCTCGCTTGCAGCAGGCCTGAGGGATAACTCTCGGGTCATAGTTAAAAACTTGTGGCCACCGACCAAAGTCGTAATAAAAGCGTAAAAAAAGAGACGTTTCAGCTTCCGTACAGAAGCCTTGTTCACTGAGCAAATAAGCTCGAAGCATGAAGCTTTTTAAGTGTGACCAATTAATCGCCCCAGGGATCTTGCATACCTATTAGGGAGATTGCATGCATTGTGGTTCAGGGTTTTATCTGTTGTTTGCATAATCAGAGACTCGAGGTATCGGCGTGATAGCCATTTATTCTCTTTGGCGATAACTGATTCGGCTTCCCAGTCCATTTTGTGAGTCATGGCTTCCACGTGTGCCGCTAGCGCGTTCGAAGCTATCTTCTTGTTTCTGATGTCGTTCTTATGCTCGCGCAATCGTCTTTTAAAATTGCCGCTCTGACCAATGTAGCAGTAATCGCAGTCTGCGCACGGAACTCTGTATACTACCCCAGGAAACTTCTCTTTGTTGATCCTGTCTTTGATGGCCTACAGCGGGTGCCTGAGCTTGCGCGCAGGGACATGAGCGACATGAACATCCTAGAAGCGCAAAACACGAGCCAAAGATTCGCTCACACCGGACACCTACGGGATGACTGTTCGGGGTCCGCAAAGAAGACCAACGGGTTCTGAAGGGCGTGATGACCGTCGTAGAACAGAACCCACGAAGTGCTTGGGGTAGCCGCAATGGCCGAGTTCTCGGTGCCTTTTGCGTAGGTCAGCAGCCCCATCTTGCGGTCGTGAACAGACATTTTTGGCCTGTTGAGTGAGCGAAGCCACGACAGAACGTTTGTGACAGGCCGCGTGAACGGAATTAAAATGGTTGTACTATCCTGTGTGGGTTTCTTTTCTGTGAACTTTGAACCCAAGGCAATCACCCCGACGTTCGACCAGAACTTCCCAAAAAGGTAGACGGCCTGCAGCCTCCTCCTCGACAGTGAATTGGATTTCTTCTTCTATTCCGTTCAAATATTATGTAAAGGCGCCTAATGTGTCCCTTTAAATAATGCAAAAGAAATCATCCACGTACCGTAGGAAGACCTTGGGACATGGTTCGATTGAGGCCAGTGCTCGAGTTTCCAGTGGTTCCATGGTCAGATTGGGTTGCTACCGAAATAGACGCAACCATTGCGGGGCCTTGGACCTGCTTGTAGACTGCCCCCCGACAAAGGAAATACGTGTTTTCCAAGCAAAACGGCAGCACCTCCAAAAGATCGGATGTTCGATAGGGTTTTTTTCACCCAGCCCGCCGTCAAGTTACAGCGTCTTTAGGCAAACCTCCAACGCCAAGTCCTCCGAAACGCTTGTGGACAGCCACTTCATATCAAAGGATACCATGATTTCATCTTCATCCACCGTTATGTGACGCACCTTTTCAATAAAATCCGAGGAGTTGCGTATACAAGTAGAGCCCTTTCCAACGAGCGGTGCAAAAACGTTTTGTAAATAGCCGGACAGGCGGAATAAGGGCGAACGTGTGAAATCTACTATCGGTCGCATCGGGACGTGTGGCTTGTGGATCTTTGGAACACCATATAAAGCAGGTGCCGAGCCGTTGTGGCAAAGGAGCTTAAAGTAAAACGACTGGTGTTGCAAACCATTCGAAAGAAGTCAGCCAGGAGTGATTGCAAATTGCTTTCGATTTTTAGAGTGGGGTCCCGTTTTAGCACCACGTAGGTATTGTCGTCCGTAAGAACATCGGTCATTTTTCCAACGTAGTCGTTGCTATTTAGATGACGGTAGCGTTTCCTTTGTCAACGGGGAGTACTACAATATCAGCGTTGCTGCGCAGGCTTTTGATCGCTTTACGTTCCTCAACAAGAAGCGGGGTCGAAAGATTACGTGGTAGCTCGGCAAGAGTGCCGACTGCGCGAGTTCGAGCCTCATCACGGTGGCTGCTCTCCACCTGTTCAATAGCATGTTCGAGTGCACAGATGCGTTTTTTGGCGTCCGGCGCAAGGACCGGTAGAAAGTTCAACCCGAACCCAAGCACAGAGAGTTCTGCCGGAGTTGGACTGTACGAAGACAGGTTGTGAACTGTCGAATTTCGTGGCTTGGACGTAACCACTCGTTCGCAAGGTAGCCGTCTCATTAACTTGTTTTGAGGCGACAATCCTTGCTGGCGGGACTGGAGGCTCGTCTTGTAGTTAGCATGTATTTGGATGCTAGGGACGTTATCCGCACACTGATGCTCGAGGCGGCGCTGAGAAAAGAAAACTTCATTTTGCAGGTGTCTGACGGAGTCCTTGCAATCCATGATCCGAGCTTGAAGCAGTTGCTGTTCCGCTCTTGAAACAACGCTGTGACCAAAACGCGTATTCACGGGGCGCACCAGAGACGCAGGGATCTCGGGACGAGGTTCCTTGCTGTGCAGACGAGGTTAAAATTCAAATGGGCTTTGAACACAGAGAAACGCAGGCATAGCGAAATAAATCGGCGCACTTCGGTGATGAACCGTTGGCCATACGGCCTTCGTAAGCTAATGAAATCTAAGGTTCGACGAAATCTCGTCTGGTTGCGTAAAAGGCTCATAGTTAAAAACTTGCGGTCACTGACCAAAGGCCTATTAAAAGCGTAAAAAAGGAGACGTTTTAGCTTCCGTGCGGAAGCCTTGTTCACTCAGCAAATAAGCCCGAAGCATGAAGCTTTTTAAGCGTGCCTAATTAATCGCCCCAGACGTCTTGCATACCTCGACGGGAGATTGCATGCATTGTGGTTCAGGGTTTCCTCTGTTGTTTGCATAATCAGGGACTCGAGGTATCGGCGTGATAGCCATGTCTTCTGTTTGGCGATAACTGATGCGGATTCACAGTCTATTTTGTGAGTCGTGGCTTCCATGCTAGCGCGTTCGAAGCTATCTTCTTGTTACTGACGTCGCGCAGTCGTCTTTCAAAATTGCCGCTCTCACCAATGTAGCAGTAATCGCAGTCTGTGCACGGAACTCTGTATACTACTCCAGAAAACGTCTCTTTGTTGATCCTGTTTTGACGGCCACCAGCTGGTGCCCCAGCTTGCGCGCAGGGACATGAGTGACGTGAACATCGTAGCAGCGCAACACACGAGCCAAAGAATCGCTCACACCAGGGACTTACGGAATGGCTGCTCGTGTGCGGCAAAGAGGACCAACGGGTTCTGAAGGGTGTGATGACCGTCGTAGAACAGAATCTCCGAAGTGCTTGGGGTAGCCTCAATGGCCGAGTTCTCGGCGCACTTGGCGTAGATCAGCAGCCCCATCTTGCGGCCGTGAGCGGAACTCTTTGCCGCGTTGGGTAAGGGAAGCCACGACAGAACGTTTTCTGTAATCATAATTTGCTTTGCATTACGATTTGAACAGATAGGTTTTAATTAGGAATTAATTGAATTAGGAATTAGGAATTAGGAATGAGGGAAATCTTCTATGAAGGGCAGCTCTGCCTCAATGCCTGCCGGACACTGTACAAAGAGGGAGCAGTAGGTTTGCATTGCTTATGCATACTCACTCACATGCATTACCTAGTCCATCATCATGATGATTGTCAATCTTGTCATTGTCTGAAGCCATATTGTAGTCACAGTGAAGGTTACACTCAGTTTCGAACACAAATCCGAGGCGTTCAGCCGACGTTCCTGTCCGAAGTATTGCAAAAAAACTGCTTTTTCTTCTAGAGGCAATGCCACCACCATAATTTCTCATGCATTACACGATTGTCATCCTATCTTTGCCAAGCAGGTTTTTTTTCCCAAGTTCTGAAGGGCCCTTGGTGTTAAATACAGGTACTAGAACTGATTACTGACCATAAAATCACCTTTGGTGCCAAGAAGCACAGCATTGGCCTCAAATAGCGACGCTCGTGATGATCTTTACTGGTACAAGTTCAATGATGAGTACAGCTCTGGCTAGAGGCGTTATGAAAACAACAAAACAGTTTGTTTTCATGACTTGTAACAGCTGCAAGATAGCTACGAGGGTTAGGTCTCATGTGCTGCCTCACTTGTGCCGAATTGCATGAGGCCCAACTTACGTTTTTTGCACAGCAGCGCCTCAGAGAATTTATCAACACTGTCGCCAGTTTCTGTAGCAGGGACTTAGTGTTTAATGAGAACTTTATTATTCACTGCACATTACACCGCACAAACAGCCAGCCCTGCGTTCCACACAGCACCATGTCGCCTAGTGGGAACACTTCTGAAAGTCCCTTTCCTCGGTGGATCTGCTTCACTGAGCCACGTCACCGATGTCGAGCTGGACATGAGGCGACTGCAGCTGAAGGCGGCAGTGTGGAATGTAGGGAAAAGTGCTCCAAGTCCCGTTCGTGAATAGATGGCATACCGCCACACCGCGCTGCCTCCAGAAGCCATGCTAACTGGCTGGCAGGTAGGGATGATCTGGATCGCGCTTGTGCTCGGAGGTTTACCCACACGTCGCAAGCTCTCGGGTAGCTTCCAAGCTGGTCAGAGGCCTCGAAGCAAACGCCTCCCACTGGAAGTGATGGGATTCGCCCAAGTCATTTTGGACTGCTTGGGAGCAGCAAACACCTGTTTTGGAGGGAAAAGAAAAACAGATTGCAGCCAAAAAATTGTTTGGAAGAAACAAAAATTGGCTTTGGGCATAGAAAAATAACCCATAGGAATATTATATATACAGTCCAACCAATTTATAACTATGTGGATTATAACAATAAAGTCACAGCACAATCAACTTCGCTATATGTTATATGGTAAAATAAAACGCTTATAATTACAGCAATTTATCTTATTATTGATTATAAAAATTGAGCCGGATGGTACAGGATACGTAAAATATAGTATTTGGAAATCTGTGAAAGATCATTGGTGCATTGCGTGTGACCACACTGTCATCCATTTTGCCCACCATTTGTCTGTTTCGATGCCGGATTTCACGCTACCGAAACAAGCAGTGCTTTCACATTTATAGTGCACACCAATGGAACACCACACATCAGGGCCCGAAGTCTCTAAAACCACGGCTGTTTTTTTTTGTTATGTAGCATTAATGTGCACGTCTTGCTCGGTTAGGCCATCCTGCGGAGGAGAAGGAGAATGGGGATGCATTGTTTTGCCTGCCGTTTTAATAAAGGTGGAGTAGACATGGACAGTAGCAAGACGCACTGTGTGATTTCTACAATCTTCCGCTTCTCTTCGGTACTTCCAACCAAGGCACAGAAGCATTTGTGCCCCGATACCACATCACTTCAAAATGTCGACCATCATTTTACAGATTCTGGTGTCAGTTAAGCCGCAGTCAGAAGCATACAACTGCTTAGCATAACTGCACCAATTGAAAAAATCCCTCTTATTACCGGCTGAAACGCAGGAAGGCCCTGAACTCGGCCAACTGCAGCATATAGTCAATCGAACTAAGATGGCCACCCGCTGCCCATGGCATCTTATCCCATACCAGTTTCCGCTATTGCTTCAATAAACGTTTCCAAAAACGCCATGTGTGTACGTCTAATCTTTGCCCCTAAAATATATAGCTGCCCTTTATCTCTAAAGTCCCAGCTACATGATGGTCGCCATGCTGCAATGAGAAACTGAAGCCTGTTCTGAGCAGCTGTGCAGTCCGTCCAGTTTTTTTATAATTCAGACCACACTCTTTCAGCATGCAAGGTCGAGAGGAATGAATTCCTTGAGGACAGGATGCCACATCTGCCGGAACGTCTCTACTCAAACATATTTTTAAGCCACTCAGTAGCTTCTTGTCAATGAATTGAGGGCACCGAATTAGCTGGTTTTTCATAAAAACAGCCACAAAGATGGCACTCGTGCCTTCGCTGAAGCAAGCGTCCACAGGGATAACCTGCATATGATGAAAATCAAACCATGGCAAAGAACAGCAGGGTAAAGAATTATATATGCCCCTTGTTGTAAATCGTAGAGGAAAAAGATGTCTCCTTGATCGAGGGCATGAGTATCATCATCATTGTACACAAGTCAGTCATCGCCAATAAAGAGACGTTCGATCAGGGGTCCCACGGCTTCGTTTACTGGCGGTGCACCCGCAACAAGATTGCCGATCCGCAACATTTGGTGCCGAAACCCAAGAAAACGAGCGGCTCCCACCGACGTGGGCAACGACCGACGACGACGACGAGTCTCTTCTAGAAACGGTCGCCCAAGCAACTTCCTCCTTCTCGGAACCGCACCAAGGGAGACTACGCGCACACGGGGCTGCCTACTAAGCGAGTAAGCCGGACTTTATCGCTAAACGATGGACCGGCTGAAGGCGAAACGAGCGGCCAGGCGAGCCCCAGCCACAAAAATTTCGACCGAGGCGACACCGCTCATCGAGAGCGGCTGCTCTGACCGGCTCGCGCAACGAAAGGTGCTGGACAATCTCATGGCTACCCGCGAGAACCAATGCAAGATCGACGCCCAGATCGAGGACGCGGTTCCTGTCGAGGAGCTGGAAAGAGAGTACGCGTCGGCGGCCCTTTACAACGACAAGACGCTCGAGGCTCTGACTCGGCTTACGGAGCAGCTCGAGGAGCTCAGCGTCCGCGGCACGACGCAACCTGGCCCCTCCGCTGCGATTAACACGCCACAGGCCCCAGCTATGGTTCCATCCCAGATCTCTAGACCCCGTCTGCCCATGCTCACCATCCAGCCTTTTCATGGAGAAGTGTGTAGCTGGACGTCGTTTTGGGAGCAATTCTACGGCGCACACCACACCGACCAGGCTCTAACCACCACAAACACGTTTCACTACCTCCGAAACTAGCTGGAAGGTGACGCAGCAGCTGCCATCGCCGGACTGCCAACAACGCAGGCGTGCTATGAGAGTGCCATCCAGCAGCTCCAGGATAGGTTCGGGGACAAGCGCCGGATCGTCCAGCGGCATTTGAGAATGCTCCGCCGGCTCCATCACGTGCCATCTGCATCTGATACGAGAGAGCTGCGCAGTCTATATGACGGCGTTCAGCTGAACATCCGCTGCCTGAACGTGTTCGACGTCCCAACGAGCAGCTTCTCGGCGATGCTATACGACATCCTGCTCGACCTTCTGCCAGAAGAGATCGTCGTAGCGTTTCGCGGACACCTCCATGAGAAATCAACGGCCACGGCATCGTCTTCTGGTGATGCAAACGTGACGACGTGCCACTAACAGGAGCAACTTCTTTGGTACTTTCGAATTGAGCTCGAGGCAAGGGAGAGAAGTGCACGAGTGGAAACTTAGGCAGAATGAAGCGACACTCTACGAAGTAACGCCAATCAACGTCCGTTCTACACGCCTACCAAGATGTGATGCTCAAAAGAAATCAGCGCTTTTTTTGCAGATCGCCAAAGCACGTGACGGAGGCATGCCAGGCTTCTCTGAGCATCCCTGAAAGGAAGAAGCGGCTAGCGAAAGCTATGCGATGCTATAGATGCACGATGGTAGGCCATCGATCGAAGGAGTGCCGGCGAAAAATATGGTGCAGGATGTGCAAGGGGAGACATGCGACGGCCGTGTGCGACCAGCACTATGCATGCAATGTGAAGAAAGACCAGAACCACACAGGCCCCAACTTCAATTTCTCGGGGAAGACGCACGCCACTAAGTCGGTAGTTAGCCGCCATCAAGTAATGGTTGGCATCCTTGAGACGAAGGGGCTTCGAAAAGCGGACACGAACAAGGACAGCCACACGCCTGCATCACGAACACCATGAACACGACCCATAGCGAAACCCTGGGTAAGCTTCCGGAACAGAATTGTCATGCGCACGATCGCGGAAAAAACACTGAAGGGCAATTTCGAGTGCGAACGATTATCAGAGATCCAGAACAAAGTACTCTTGAAGATAAACATCTTCGTGAGGTAAACTCTTCTCGTTGCCTTCGGCAGATGTCCGACGGCAGCGCATCGCTCAAGCGACACAACCGTACAAGTCGACGGTTCTCGTCAAGGAAACCAGCAGTCAAGCTGAATGACTCATTGCAAGATGAAGCTCGAGGTTCCACGACCGAGAAACGGAAGCAATAAGCAGAAGGGCCGAAAAGACAATCCAGTCTGAACTGCCCTGTATGTCGTGTTTTTGCCCAGAACTGTGGTGCTATGTTTTCGCCAGGAGACATTTGCCAGAGCCTAATGTTTTTTCCACATCTGTTTTGTGGCCGGGAGTATGTTCGCAATCGTAGAGGAAGAAAATGTGTCTCCTGGCTCGAGAGCATGAGTATCATCATCATTGTACACAAGTCAGTCATCGCCATAAAAAAGACGTTAGATCGGGGGTACCACGGCTTCGTTTCCTTGTGGCACACCCGTAACGAGGTGGCCGATCCGCAACGTGCTTTACACAAGAAAACGGAGATCTCAAACGTGGAAAAAACAATATGAGCGCCCACACAAATGTTCAGTCAAACCTCTTAATGAATGAATGAAGGACTTGATTTAGAAATACGCCTGAGGCCCTGAGGAGTTATTGGAAGATGAGGGAAAGGTAGTCTTAAGCTGTTAGAGCAACTGGGTCAGAAACACCGATGTTTCACGTAAAATGTGCATGCATGCAGGGCAACGATGAGTATTTTAATGGACGAAAACGAGAAGGTTAACTAGCGGAAATGCTCTGGCAAATTGATATTTCTGTCGGTAGGTGGAAGGGGCGAAAAATTACTGTTTACAAAGGTATGTCAGACATACCCACACAAGTTTCGAACGAAACGTTGGTTGTACCCGCAAAATTTCTCAAGGATACGTAAGATATATATGCAAAATTTCTTAAAAGTTGCTTTGGAGCACTAGGTGCAACTCGTATTTGAATCTTCACAAGTTTTCCTTGTTGTGTGTGCGTGCCCATGGATGTATAGCAATACTTATAGCCTGCTTTACAATTCACGTAGTGAGAGCAGTCGGTCTAGATTTTTACGCAACTGGCCAAAGCGCTATTGCTCACTGAAGCCAAGCCTGATGTGGCCATCGCTAGAGTTAAGTCCAATCATCTGTTTTTAATTATAGTGTATAATAAGAGTAGCTCAGGCTAGTCAGTGAATGGAAGCGGTTTATCTAGTTGGGAAAATTGAGGCAGAGAGAAATGGCTTTGTGTTGTGAAATTGGCGTAGGATAGCAGCTTGGCGTTCCACCCTGATTCAGCTAAAGTTAGTTCAATTATCATTAATAACAGTGATTATTAATTAACATAGACGTTGGCTAGTCAGTGAGGAGACACATTTTGGCAGTTTGAGTGAATATCAAGATTGCTGCGGCTGCATGTTGTGAAGCGGGCATGGGGTAGCGGCTTGGAGTTTCACTTGGACTGAGCAAGAGTTAATCATCTGTACAGTTGTTCCTTGTCATAACGAACCCTGATATAGCGAATTGTTGGCTACATTGAACTAAATGCAAACTTCGGTTGCTCATGCATCACTTCAGTGCACGAAGCTTGAAATGCAAGAGCTGCATGCGACATCGGCTCTAATGAAGGAAAAAGTCCGATGCCCAAAACTGCACAAGTAGAAAAGGCCCTTTCGGTGTGGTCACTGCGGAAACCTTTATCCTCTTCAGTGCCGTACGAAGATCACGCCCTCCTTCAAATAAATAAGAACGCAGGCCTGTTTTGTCAAATGAACTTTGTCCTGCCGTGATTTTTTGTTCTCATGTTCGGGTGCATTTATTTTGAAATGCCACAAGCAGACAGGAAAGCATGAACTGATTCACAGTAGGTTTGAGCCAAGAAAAATGTGTTTTTGCGTCTAGGATTTTTGCGTCAGCCAGATTGCCTATTTGTTAAAGCCGAGGTTTACCTCCATTGTTACCAGCACATATTGGGTACAACAAACTAATTTACTGCCCCAAAACTACTTTGTTGTGACTAGGTTCGACTGTAATTATTAATAATGAATAATAACAGTGATTCTGGCTTGCCAATAGGCCGAAAGGGTTTAGCTGGTTGGGTAAAAATAGACTGCTCCCACCAGGGCCATAGCCACAATTTTTTTTCGGAGGGAGCTATGGGTTATCGGAAGAGAAAAGCTTTGCTAAAAGATCACTAAGCCTTGCTTGCACACTGCCTGGAAACATTTTATGCGGGTGTTCGAACCCCCTAAACCCCCCTCTGGCTACGTCCCTGGCTCCCACGGCAAGTTGTATTTCCTCAGTAGAAATGTTTACTGACAGCTGCTTTTCCGTCTGGACCGAACTGGATGGAAAGAACCGAAATCAACCAGACGACCTGGTGGCGTTTGAACAATTCTGACCAGATTGTTGTCTTGGGTGTGTTAAAGCTCCTGGATAAGCTCACTAATGTGGCACGCAGTGAGTGGTGTATAATTAAAGAGTTCCAAATGCACCCAAGTGCACTGAAATACCGTTAAAACATTTGGCCTATACGTCCGGTGTATGGTTAAAAAATTTTGCAGGTACGTCGGACATACATTTAGATACAGCAAAAATTAAAAGAAGTGTGTAAATAGAATGCCAATGAGCACAACCATGCATATATTTTCAAATCAGTCGGCAAGTACAGTTTTGAGAGGAGAAGGCAAGGGCCCTCGTCTAGCGTCCCATCCTGCAGGGCTACCCAAATGTCTGCTTTTATGCGCAATATTCTACAGTTATAATATTGCCCTTTAATGAGACATATACAGGGAGTTAAAATACAGTTTACTGCTGCAACACCCTGCACCATAAATGAAAAGTGTTGCAGCATACATAAAAAAATGTTTTCAGCGAAGCCACTCTTCCCATTATCGCCCAAACTTTGCACGAACGTCAAATTTGAGATTAGTTAAAAACGGACCAGGGGCAGGTACGTCTTGGACCCGAAAGGCACCTTTGAAGTGCAAATACGATGGCCAGATGTACACTTGAAGTACTTTGAAGTACTCTTGAACGCTCAGAAATGGCCTTCTTAAGGTTTTTTACAGCTCCACTTTCACATAACTTGCAAAGAAGTAAAACGCCTGGTCATGGGTGGCGTGGGCAGCCCGTTTACCGACCGCGTCAAGCTGGTTGCGGCAACAAGCGCGCAGAAAGCACTACTCCCCGGGCACGTAACACGAACGCACACTTTTTCTCTCAGTACGCAGCCGTAAAACCTTCGCGGGACAAAAAACACATACGCTGAGAAACGGTACGGTTCACTGTCTTCACAAATTCACCCGCCGAAGTCACAAAGGTGCCGATAACAACTAACTCATACTCACACGGTGTGATCCAGCCAACTGCAAATAATTCTTGTTTTTTCCCCATGTAGCAATCCGAACACGATGCCCCAACGCAAGGCGATGGATAGACGTGCATTCCTGCTGACCATTTCAGTTGCGTGCGAACTAGAAATAAAAATGTTTGGCACGCGGCATGCGAACTAAAATAAAAGTTGTTCCCACGCGGCGTGCGAAAGAAAAATAAAAATTGTTTCCACGTCACGTGCGAATAGGAACACCTTAGCGTTTACGTGCTGCAATCGACACAGTGAGTTCCGGAAGTGGCAGGCCGGCCGACGGTGCGTAGGCGAAGCCGGCGTTGTGCGCTGTCGCTGCACTGAATTACGTGGGCCGCACGCTGCGTTATATTATACTAGCTAGCCATTGCTAGCTTGGCCAACTGTTACTGCTATTATTTATTATGTCCTTCACACACTGTAAAGTTGTCCGAGCGAACGTACACGACAAATTAGGCATATCTGCTATATTTGGCTTATCTGGGCATAATCAGCAGTCGTACACTCATTATAAGATTTTACACAAGGTGCCTACCAAGGTGCGTGCGTACCAAGCGAACCCACCCGCCGACGCCGATAACGCCCGCGCGTCGCTTCGCTTTGGCGCGTCAGGTGCGGTAAAAACGCGTATTTAGTCGGCAGATAACAGCTTTGCTCGAGGCGGGTGAGTGCGCAGCGAATTGAAACCTTCAAATTTTGTCTTCGTTCTACATCGTATATCAAGTCTGGTGTCGCAGCCATTGCATGGAACTGTTCCCCACTTGCCGTTTTTTCAAGTGTTTACTTTTTTCTCTAGTCATATATTGGCTAGTTTCATAAAACACGTATTGCGCAGATTACAACTATTCAGTCGGAGCAGTGTCTGTTCTTGTCATGTTTTTCACTCCATATCCTCTGGCGTTAATCAGTACGACGGTCATTGCTGCTTGCCATGGTGCCCACACAGCGCCCAAATATACCTTCGCCAGGTTCCCGTTCTCGGTATGCGTTTCTTTGGCGGGCCCGTGGGACAACATGTTTGTTTAGGCTTTGTATTACGTTCAGTTCGCTCTCGCTCGTCGTCCTGATTTTACAAAAAAAGACAACGGGATTCAGGCGATATGAGCAGCATTATCATTTTTGTTAAGCCAAACAACAGCTGAATTGCATTAAGAATGTGCCTAACCAGTGTTGCGAAAATACAAAGACCCATAATTTCGGTGTTGCTAATAGCTTGACCGCATGATTGCTGAATAGAATAAGAGAACTTATGTTTTAAATGGGCAACATGCACTGGAGGCAATATTTGTGTACTAGTTGCAGTTAAATTTACAGACTGTTCGGAGGTCATCTGTCATTGCAAGCAGTTTGTGTACTATATCACCTATCACCTGTGCAGATCTACTGGTGCCCTCAAGACAAAGCCAACCAGCCAGCTGCATTCGTCATACCAAACATGGTGCAAAGCACTTCATGTCGCAGGACTTCATGGATCCTGCCCTCACACGACTCACAAAAGTGGCCGTGCCAAGTGTTCTTCCAGAGTTATTCAGTTGTATTAATGACTGCCTGCGGTGCTTCTTGCTGCCTTCTTGATGCTCCTGATGGGTACCGCAACTGTATTCAATCTGTGTTCAAATAAGGCGTGCCAACTTAAATGCCTTTCGTTGACACAAGGAACAAACTATTTTTATATCTGACGTGCCTCATCTCATTAACACCACTCACAACAGCGCCCAGTGTCCAAACTCCACTCGATAATTATTGTTGCTGCTAGCTCTAATATTGTGAAAACAGTACATCTACGAAAACCTTTTTACTTTATGAAGACTGCCGGGGTAAGAGGTCATGCTAAATGTCGTTTGTCACCGTACGTGCCGCGTGTTGTTGGAGTGACCTAGTTGAAGAGAACCATGTTGGGACGTACGTTGTCAAATGCGCTCCTATCGTCCTCAACAAGGATGCCTGTCTTAGCTGAGAAGAACTTCTTGCTGGACTTGTTGGGGAATAGTTTCCAGCGCCTGTCTCGTTTACTCTGTTTATTTGTTCGTGTTTCTTGTTGCGCTCCAAATAATGGCTGCCTTGCTGCGCTTTAGAAGTTTGTCGGTCCTTAGTGTAACTTCTCAACAGGGAAAACTTTAGTCAGGTGTTTTTTTTTTTGCGAATTGTTTAGTCACTTCGTGGCAAATAGATGCACCAAGTGCAGTGTACGCCGACTGTGTAGTGGGGTGGTCCTTTTTTGGACTCTTTTTTTTCAGGGGAAGCACAGCCTGCAAATATACGCACTGTTCCTATAATGTGCCTCGTAAATCAAATTGCACTATAATTCTTCTTGTTGTAATCAGGCAGATAAAGTGTACAATGCAATGCTGAGTACACATATGCGGTGTAATCCGCAAGCATATAGGCGGCACAGACATTTTTAACCTCCGTCAAAGCACATGGTGGATGTCCAAACATACGTGATCTATAATGTACTGTAGTAGCATTTCTCACTGCCTGGTCATGGTTGTGAGATGCAAAGCATAGTAATGTCAAGTTCTGTTGTGCATTTGTGCGCGGCACTTCTGAAATTGTGCTCGGCTGCGTGTTCGATATGGCAAAAATGTGGCACGTGGTCCCACTAATGTTGTCGCCTTACCTTATGGGACAGTGTAATATGCCATAATTGTCTCATACTCAAGAAGCATAACTGCTTCCCTGTTTCTTATATTAGACTGTTCATATAGACCGCAGAACGCATGAATTTGTGTGCCTAATCGGGCCTGAAACCTGTTGTTTGACTACGTACACGTACGTAAAATATCCCCCCCTGGCCCTTTGCCTCTACTTGAAAGGAGACGCTTTCGTAAGGTACCCTGCTTCTTGGGAAAATGCACCCTTGCAAGCAACCAATAGGACGTTGATTTTTTTCCTCAGAACGTTTTTGCGTGTGCATATCCATACAAATGTGATTTCTGTTCAATTACTGCTACTGACTTGGAGTTGCTCCGAGGCAATAGACCTCATTAGAGTTCATCAAATGGGCAAGGCCATCAAAGCCTTTTTGGTAAACGGAGGCGCAAATGTTTCCTTTCTTTCACAATCTAACTGTAGAAATTGCCAGACTAAAAAAAATTATCTGGGGAGATTGTGGTCGTAAACAGTTGCAAATATACCATTGTCTAGATTTTTGTTATGGTTGATATTTTTGTACGACTGCAACAGCGCACAGAGTCTGAGGGTGTCGTAGACACAAGTAAATCTGTGGATGGCTGAATCTTCTGGGTTTTCTGCATTTACATTTACCGCGGAGAATAAATCCTTTGTTTGGTTATGCTACCTTTACTTGTGAATTTTTTTCATTCTTTGAAACGTATTTTGCTCTCACTACTGTGAATTGTCTCTGTTCTGGTGTATTGCCCACTGTTTAATAATCTACGTGTGTTGCAAAGAATGGTGACAATTTGAACTTGTTCCACTTAGTGGCATGCAATAACAATTTCTTCATTTATGACCTGTGTCTGTTATGTGGCTTGACAAGCTGTAAACACACGACATAATTCCTAACCAACTGTAAATGGTACTGTAAATTGCAATTTCGCATTTCAAAAACAAAATGTTTCTTTTAAAGCATGCGGGCACTAAGCCTGATAGTGATTTATTCAAATAAATAATAAATAATGCATGAAAGCGTCCGAATACTCTACCGATGCCAGTCGCCGTGAGCAGCGCCTTCCAGCCATTCAAACTACCCTCCAAATTCGGTATCCGCGAACCCGAAACCGAAAGTGAACGTACGAAAGTAAACGAAAGTATGGTTAGTATGTTGGCTACCCGCTCGGCGCGGTACACTACACTACAGTCATTCGGCCGAAGGGCTCTATGGGGGTGTCTACTCTAACCAGTATTTGTTTCTCTCAGGGGGTAAAGCGAGCTCCGAGACATTACGAATCTTGGGCGCTGACATGGTACAATTACCATGGTTGCCAGAGCAATTGTATTCATCCCTCTCACACGTGGTTCTGAAATTATTTACCTAAAGCAAAGAACAGAAGCAAAATGATTACACATAAATGCCTCAGTAATTAAAACTAGCTCTATAAATACTTTTAGTTAAATTATCCTGTAATTACCCAACAAAGAGTAAGTGTGCAGTTCAATTTTGGTTTCGATTATCTTTAAGTGTGTTAGTAAGTGGTGAGGACCTTGCGTCTGACTTGCGCAGTGTGTGTGTGTGCAGTCTCCAGCTCAGATCTGCGTGCGTGCAAAACGTGTACAACTGGTACAACTCGGATGCACGCTCTGAGCGACTGCCTCCCCGGGTGCTTACGAGGCCGTCATTCGTTTCTTCGCAATATAAGCACTTTATCTATTGCCCCTGAACTGACGCCGGAGCAGCGATTCCGATCTGTACTTGACTACCGCAAGTTCACTACATGCGACGGAGTGGCATCCAGCGATCGTTCCCGTTCGAAAAGAAATACAAGGGGCTTTTATAATCGTTCCATTTCAGTTGTTTTATTCATTGAACTTCATACAGCTTTCCCTGCTTGGAAGTTTCGCGGAAAAACGTGCTTGAATGTAGAACGAAAAAAAAGGTAACGAAATGCGGTTTATTTTTTTAAACAGTCACAATAAGTCAATGTTCTCTGCTCGCGCGCTCTGTGGGGCAAATACCGCCCCATTCAGTCCCGCAATCTTTTCCTTCGAAGTGGTAGAAAGCAGGTAGAACTTGGCGAATACAGACAAAAAGGAAAACAGGACACGTCGCTGACTGTATTCCGCATACTCCCTTGGCGTGCATTCTGCCACTCCGTTGTCGTGCGATCGACCGCGCTGTTTCGTTCCTGTGCTTCAAAGGGACCACGACTCAACGGAAATATCAGCATTGGCCCCATGCAATAACGTTTTTTTTTGGTGCCAATAAAAGTTTCACATTCAGCTAATGCCACAGTTCACTTCACTTCGTTGAAGAAGCATTTTGAACGAAGTGAATTGTATGCGTGCTGTATACTCCCCTATGTCAATATTTGTGTTTTGAATGCGTCCAGAACTAGCGGAAGGCTAAGCACCCAGGCGTTGTTGTTTGTATTTTGTTCCCGTGGAAGTTTCACAATAAACAATTTCAATTTCAATTTCAACATACACTGAAATTTAGAATTTTCCACTCTTATACACAGGACAAAAGATAGTTAGTGATGATACGGAACGGCCCCCCTGTTTCGTAGGGCATAACTCTGCGTCAGCTGGGGGAGGCTACTCGCCACTTGGTTTTGGGAATGTTGAATTATCCTCTTGAGCACGGCTCCAGGTAAAGCGTTAGCGATCTGCTTTGTAGCTTGGCTTCCGGTTTCCAGGGACAAAGGAGGGCACCTGTCTGCCCCAGCACTCCACCTAGGAAGTCCTGGCTTGCCCTCTATTTCACCCAAAGCAATTTTCAGCTTGCCGACGTTTACAATTGTTTCATCTTTTATACGAATCCCTCTGATTCAGCACGTGACTTTATCCAGCTTTTCGACTACGCGGAACGGGCCTTTTCATTTCGGCGCGAGCTTCTTAGCCAGACCGCGAGCATCGCCTTCTACTTTGACGTAGACCCTATCGCCTGCCTGAAAGCCGGCGTCTTGGCTCTTTTTAGCCATGCGCGAATTTTGTTTCTCTGCCACCTTGTTCAGTGCCTCAGCCGCGAGCTTAAACGAGAATGAAAGGCGTTGAGCCAGCTCCGCTCGGTAGTAATTCATGGTGTTATAGTGCATTCTAGGAGTGTCGCAAACAATGCTCTGGATCGCCACATCGGGGCTGTGAAGGAGAGAAAATGGAGTTTCGTTTGTGCCCTCGTAAACGCGCGTGTTGTATGCGTGCACAGCGAAAGGAAGCCACGTGGCCTAATGTTATTGGTCGTGTGCTACGTAAGTGGGCAACATGGACACGAGCGTTTGATTCAGCCTTTCTACTGCACCGTTACACTCCGGGTGATACGTGGTGGTCTGCAATTTCTTTATACCCAAAAAGGTCGTAAACCTCCTTCATCACCCGTGAGGCAACGTTCGTGCCCTGATCGGTAAAAAGCTGCTCGGGCACGTCGTGCCTTAGTATATCTCCTTCGAAGGAACCGCGCGCTAAGGTTTCCGCATTCTGGTCTGCCAGTGGGAAGCCTTCCGCGTAACGGCCCAGGTGGTCTGCAAAAACAATCATGTACTTGCTTTCGGCAGTGGTAATCGGTAGGGACCCCGCTATGTCCATCGCGGTACGCTAGAATGGTGTTTGAAGCTCCTCTAAGTGCAAAGAAGCAAACTTCTGATTCTTGGGGGTTTTGTGGAGAGCGCAGGAGCGGCACTTCCGGCAAAACTCTAGCACGTCTCCCCGCATTCCTGGCCAAAGTACACCATGCCTATCCACCGGCGAGTTTTTTGGTGCTTCTGAGTGGCCTCAGTACGAAGCATCATGATGTACACGCAGGAGTTTAGCTCTCAATAATGCAGGCACTAATAGACGCCCCGTACTTCCCCCTGCTTTGCACCTGTTCCGCAGTACAGACCCGTTGTCTATGTATTATTGTCCCTCACTGTCACCTGCTTGGAGTGATTTGACGATTTCCAGGATGTGGGGATCGTCGAACTGCTCGCGCTTCATGCGGGACTTCTACACCGACGGCACAAATATATCGAGTCCCCGTAAAGCCGCCATGCTCAAAGTGTCAGTGTTCCGATTCATTTTGCCCGCCCTGCGAACAACTTCAAAGTCCTACTCCTGCAAAAGGAGGTTTCACCTGGCCGTCCTAGAGCTGTGGTCGGGAGCATTCGTGAGGCATTTGAGCGGCTAGCAGTCAGTGACGATCCTAAAGTACTGCCCGTATGTATAGGCTTTAGGATTTTGCTTTGTGTTGCTACTGCAGGCAGGTGCCTGTCCAGGCCGGCTGTGCGCGGTGTGGCTTGTCTGGGCTGCGGTATGCAGCCAGGAACCCAGGTCACATGGATTGCTTGCCTCGTAGTAGAAATCCCCATCGCCACCGTCATCATCAAAGCCGCAATCACTACTGTTGCCGCATGACCGGAAATAATACGGCCCAGTTTAAGGCGCGTTTTAAAGGTATTAAACTCGTGTAGGTCGCCACTTTGTTTGCACCAAACCGGGACGGGCACAGGCGTGTGGCTTCTACTGCAACTTCGCGCCTTCTTTTCTGTTTTTTTTTCGTCTTTCATCTGTCGCTCGCAAGAAGCCTGACGAAAACCTGTCTGCAAACCCAACCCTTCATCCGGCTTCTCCCAGAATGTCTGAGATCGACTGGAATGCACACCCTGCGTCCGTGCAAACAGGATGGCGGCCTCCATGCGTTAAGGTGGCAGGCCCCACCTGACAGGCCCATTTTCTTGTAAATAGTTAAAACTTTTGTAACATTTTAGCATCCCAAACACAGGTAATGACGCAGGTAATATTTTCAGTGAGAGGCGTGTTCAAAACCTTTAACGAATGTATAACTATCCGCTTTGCTTATATTTGATCGTCATTACCTTCAACCTTCAAGTAACAATCGATGAAAAGTCTTACCCTAATTTTCAGTGTAGGCGGTAGTGACTGCTGCAACTAGATGCCCATGTCCTTGTTCACCTTGGCCTGAGGTGACTATCAAAGGCTTCTTGAGTGACGGGTAGGTGCGTCTTTGCCGGTTTCGCTACAATTTATACTTTTCTCCGGGAGGCTGGTAGTCACAAAAAGCAGTGCGAGGAATGCAGAGATAAATGATTTCACCAAAAGGACTGCGGTTCTTCATTGCTGATCACATGTTCAAGCATCCGTTTTTGTGGGACGTCTTTTGGTTTTTATTATCTGCACGGTTGCAACTGCGCCTGAAAGTAACGTTATCTTGGATTGCGGGGGGCAAATATTCCAGCATGTGGCTTTTTCCAAGAAACTTCTCGCGTATTGCACCCCTCTGTGTTGCGTGTGAAAGTGCTGATTGTTGGGGCTTCAGATGACAATGGCCAGGCATTGCCATGCTCAATCTCAGCACGATACACGACATAAAAACCAACCAGAAAAGTAATATGGCAGCCTGAAACCCTTCAGTAAAACTGCACTTCGTATAATTACGTGCACTATGAATGAAAAGCACGATAACGAGTGAGTATCAAATTTTTTCACTGTAATTCTTAGCTTAAACGTGTAATTCTGTAGTTAGCAAACATTAGGTGAGCCTGTGGCAAGAAACGTGTGCGTGTATTCCCAGTCTTAGGAAAGTTGCTCATGCTTCAGAGCTGCACACACACACCAAGGTATATCGCAGAACGCTTCCTAGTACGGGAAATAAATTCGAATAATTATCGATTTAGTACGCTCGAATGAATGAATAAATGAACGAATGAATGAATCAATGAATGAATGAATGAATCAATGAATGAATGAATGAATCAATGAATGAATGAACGAACGAATGAATGAATGAATGAATGAATGAATGAATGAATGAATGAATGAATGGATCGATCGACCAATCAATCGATTGATCTAATTCACGTTGAAGCACTACGCGGCTCCACTGCAAGTCACCTGCGCGCGTGCTCCGAAACTTGTACGCATACTCTGACGCTTAACACAGTTTGCACACCTGTAGAGGCACGTGTGACGACGCCTGATAATGCTCATTCGGTCTTGTTTAAGGAAGCAAATTGCGCTCGTACAGATATATTCTTGCTTTTCTTAAAAATACTTAGGCAAAAATGCACGGATGTACACAGGTGTCCATGCATTTCTCAAAAACGCGCTGCTTCGTTTTCGGTGATGTGGATGGAAACACTACTTGTGTACGGATAATCCTCTATGTCCTGCAATAAGCGGTGAGTCGAGCGCAGCCATGCTATTTTGCGTTCTTTGCAATTGTTTTTTTGTGTAGGATGGGTGATAGTTGCAGATGCTATTACGTTTTTTTTGTATTATTTGTAATACAGATTATTCAATGCGCATCCAAACTACCTGCCAAATAGTAATTTCCATGGTGCTAGCAGTTCCCAAATTGCCATTTTTTTCAGGTAGTCTCGGCATCCTCGAGATTGTCCCCCTTGGGCCCAAAAATTGTTTTTCTGTGCTCTCACGCACTCTGCTTAGGTTGCATTTGTTTACCCTCAGGAGTAACCATTACCCTCTTGACGATATCATTAAAAGGCAGACAAATAATGTATAGCTATGTATACATAAGTCATCAGTAAATTTAATCCCTTTTGAGAAACCGGTAATTCCTACCTGGAGAATGATCCCGCTTGTATTTCAGTATAATTGGGTAGCAGTGTGTTTTAGGTTGTGGTTTTGGGGTTGTTGACGAGGGGTACGAAAGGTCTAGGTAGAGGTAAAAACCACAGATTCTGAAATTAGAGCGGTGAAGTTAACTGGAGCATGTGTTAGGCATCCAGACAATGTTGCCTTACTGTTTTCACAGTGCTGTCGCTTGCGTTTGTGCGGGAAGAGCCAGTAATGCCACAGCCAAATGAAAAAAAAACACCATTTTTTGACATTACTTAACTAATGCGTGTGGGTACAGACAGCAGCCTTGGAAAAATTCGTCCCTCAGGGGAACACTACTCGTACCGACCTTGGACAAGTGGTGCCGCGCTGCCTCGATGCCAACCAGACAGGCAAGAACCAAGGCCTCGACATCCTTGCAGAGCTAGGCAACCAAAAAGCAGAGATTTCCTACGAGGAGGTATTCACTGTTGATCCTCCTCCTCAGATATATGTGCTGCTCTAAATCAGCCAGTTGGCAGTATAAACGTCCTATCAACGGCTTTTTAATGAATATAAAACATCATAACATCCCACTGTTTTTGAGGCTGCTTGCTCTTTCATACCACAAACCCTTTTGTGGCCAACTTCGCCCCTCCCCGTTGAGACGTTGAACGCTGTTTTATTCAGTAATAAAATCAACATTTCTAAATATACATTGACTGTGCAAACTTCTCTCCCTCCGCGTTGACATATCAAGTGCCGTTTTAAACGTAGAAAAATTGCTTTTCGAAATTGCAATTGATGGTGTTAATCCCAACTGAAGGAGTGCCCATCGGCCCCTAGAGTGTACACTGCGGTTTAGATGTGGCTGCAGGCTGTGTCTCATTTTCAGCAAATGCCAGTGGAGGGACCGTGTGCATTTATTCTAAGAGTAGTTCCTCAAGCCTAAAGTGACCAATGTTCGTTTTTTATGCAAGTGGTGAAAACGTCAACTTTTTAGCTCCTATTTCTCCCACGCGACGGCAGTCAACGTAGCTAGCTTTACTATCATTTCACTTTTCTATTCACATATAAAAGTTACCCGACGTCTGAGGGTTGAGTAAATGAGAGAGGAAATTTTGCTAACAAACATCAGGATATTACGAATCTTTCCGCTGCTTCCTGAGGGTGCCTCAATGCGTGTTGGCTTGTCTGATCTACCGCCAGAAGGGCAGCACCACATTAACATCATCCAGAAAGTTTCAATAAAAAAAAAAGCCATTTTCGGCTTCCCCCAATGGCCGTATCTGCGAAAAGAAGGGGAGTATAATGCAGCGTTATAACAGCACCGCATGTCAAAAAAGCCAAGCACTGTTAAAGATTGGCTCTCAGAGGGGCCGGCAACACTTTTTAAACGCGGTTTGCAGGGGCAGGCGCACGTTTCATGTAAAAGCGCGGGCGTATGCAGATACACCTAAAACGGCACGTTTTGCTTTTCATTTTTGTGTTTTTTCGTACGCAAACTCGTTGGGAGAACAGAAGTTAAGCGTAAGATCGGGCAGCGTAGCCTTTTTCCGTTTCGTAACGACAAAAATATCTCACACCCTTTCCTTGACAGGAAAACGTGCTGTAAAATGACCAGAAAAAAATTCGGAACTTTGGTAAACAGAGCAAAGCACAACTAACCTGGGTACTCGTTTAGGAACAGCTCCTACGGTGATTTGTGCAGGGCACGTACATGTGTATCATGTGTGAGGATACAGTGTGCATCGTTTTTTGTTTATGTATCGTATACACATATGCGTGTTGCGGAGTTCACCTTTTTTTGCAGACTTGAAGATCCAGCCTGCGTTCGTCTATTCTTTTCTTATTCAGTTTTATTGTTTGCCAGCACAATGAATATCAGAGAAAGGGCACTATAATTCTGGTGTTTAATGATGCTCCTGAGCCGTTTTTCGCTCTTAGCACTTTGTTGTGGTTTGATGGTTTTTTATGCGTAATTTGCTCGTCGGTCGTGGTCATGATGTTAACACTGGTTTTGAACGTTCCATTCGTCTTATATTTTCTGATGTTACTTCGCACCCTGTATTATTAACATAAAAAAACTAAATGTCGTTATCGTTCTACGCCTTTAATACAAATTTTCAATTCTTGAGCAGTCGAAAATGTACTCTTCTTCAAAACTTCGATATGGCATCTTGCCACTCCAGTGAAAAATAGACATATCAATAAAAATATGAAGCATATGAAGCTTCATAGATAATTGCTCACATTCGAGCAATAAAACTCCGTTTTTTTCGTCCGCTAACCCGTTTTTGTCCATCATTGTCTTGTGAAACAGATTTAGTTCTTTAGAATGGAGAATCATCCATTCATGGTGGACGTGTATGGACGGAGTGCAGTGAATCTTCACATTTTGGCTAGGAAATGTGCAATGCAAGTTCTTATTCTTTCGAAATCCTCTCTGACAACGTTCTATAGCAAATTTGAATCAAATGTCAACCACGTAGAAGGAATATTTTTATTGTTATAAACGTTTTTCGTTTTCTTCGGTGCTGGCCAGGAGCCTGCGCTGAGGCACAGTCAAGCAAAACAGATCTAGCTAACTTCCACGACAACGCCACTCTTTAAGGGCGATACTCGAGTTATCGCGTTGCTCTGCCTATAGTTGACAAGAAAAATCAGCTCTCTAGGTACTTTTTTGGTGAGGTTACAGCCAAAACTGGAATGTAAACAAACCATTACACTACGTTCCAAAACCTTCCATTCAACGCCGACACAATTGGACAGAGCCCCGCCAATTTTCAGTATAGGAGGTGAGCGCCACCGCGGGCGGCGCTGCAAATCACGTCTCCGTAGGGTCTCCGTCTCCGTGACGTCGGCTTAGGGACTCTCCCATTTGTCGTGTGCTTCACTCGGGGCGCGCTCTCTCTGCTGCTTCTCGGCGCGCGGTTGACTTTTGATCCTTGTCCCCACCAGATGTTCCGTGTGCGCAACTTTTTTTTTCGTAATAACAGACTTAAAATCGCAGAAACTCGACCAAGGCAGGATTTAAAGTATAGTTTTTGATTCCGATCCGGAAGAAACATTGCCGGCGTCGCCCAATTACTGCAAAGCCGGACCTGTGAGGAGCGCGAAGAGTAGGAGCTAGGCGTCAAAATCTTTCGAATAAAGGTGAAAGCCAGAGTCCAACGACCGGCAACAGCGAAAATGCAATACGAAAACAAATTCTAGCCCTCGGGGCTGTCTGCTTTGGCAGAAGGCATTACGATTTCAACTAATCGTGTGTAAGGGAAAGCAGATTTTGCAACGTTGCCCAACGCCCTAAAATATTCTCTCACGTAACCTACGTTGTCACGGCACGAAAGTGTGCCGACATGCATTATGGGGCTCAAAAAACGTAGGTTAATTTCCAAATAACTTGCTGTGTGTATAGGCGCGTGCTGGCTTTATACCAGACTTCTAACAGTATGGAGGCTTATTGAGAAAAACGAGTCACCCGTATGATAAACATACTGCAACGCTACGTTTCTTCATACTTAGAGGGATATTTCGGTACATTTCCCATAGCCATATCTTCCCAATATTCAGATAGGCGTTATAGTAAACGTGCACTGGAGGAAGGATTGTGGAACTACTTATAAAAAGGGGTATTAAACTACTTCATGACGGCAGCATTACTTATGTAAAAAATCCCACACTCAGCAGCTGCATCGATCTTTCGTTTGCCTCCAACAGCTTTATCCCAAAGTTTACTTGGTGTACTGACCTGGAGACAACAGGTAGCGATCACTTCCCGATTTTAATATCTTACCAAGACGTAGCTGTGTCTGTATGTGAAATATAAATTTAGGCGAACAGACTGGGAAGCTTTCAAAAACCGTGTTGACCAGGAGATGACCACCGCAACTTCCGACAAAGACCTAATACCAACTATGCCTAGATGCCTAAAAGTCATCAAGCGTTGTGAGAAGGCGCTTAGACGTAACAAAGATGAAGAATATGAACGGCTACGTGCTATCCGAAGGCGCGCTGAGCGGAAGGCGCTCCATACAAAAGAATTAGAGGATCTGAGGCAGCCTCACAAAGCTGAAAGACTTGTGAGACGCTACTCGGAAAAGTTAGGTCGACAAGGGTGGAGCGGTTTTTGCACTAAATTAGATGTGCGCCAGCCTCTCACCTGGATTTGGCGGCTCATAAAGGTCATGCGGAACGACAGCCAGCACCTAGACAAGGGCATTTCCCAGAAAGAAGCAGCTGAAGGGTATTGAAGGCTAATATTTACGATTTCTACGCAAGTGTCCCCTCCGCGTCTTCCTAACGCAGCACCACCACCCTCTCTTTCCGCCCCAGACCTTCCGTTATCGATAGGCGAGCTGAACATGGCCATCTCAAGCGTGAAGGAACGGTCTTCTCCAGGTTACGACGGCATAACATATGAAGCAATTCCCCACCTCTCTCATCACTCCCGCTTACGCCTTCTGGAGTATTACAACTCAACATGGCTGCGTGGTAGTGTACCTGCATAATGGAAAACAGCGAAAATTACAGCTATCATAAAACCCTGAAAACAGCCAACTCGAAACGATTCTTTTTGTTCCATAGCCCTACTAAGCTGTATGGGAAAATCATGAAAAACGTATTCCTTAAAAGAATGAACTGGTACATCAAAAGCATGACGCTTTATCCGCCTGAAATTATGGCTGTCGTGAAAACCGGTCAGCCATCGATTGCATCCTGGCTCTCCTGGCGTCACTAGAAGAATTGCACTGCGGGCACATACCCACTGTTTAGATATAAAGGCGGCAATTGATTCGGTTTTTCATACAGCCAATCTTGAGTACCTTGTTGGTCTTGGCTTTGGTGGGAGGTTGTAGGCTTGTATATCAAGCTATCTGGAACGACGAGCACTTTTTATGAGTACACCAGAAGGCCCTACTTCTTGTCAAATTATCCAGAAAGAAGTACCTCAAGGAGACGTTTTGAGCCCTCTCGTGTTCAACATTGTGCTAATAAACTTAAAGCGTACCCATCATCCTGGCGTAAAAGTAACAATTTACGCTCATGACATTTGCATGTGGAGTGCAGCATGGTCTCGTCGCCATACACAAAAGGGGCTGCAGAAACCTCTCAAAATATATCGACTATAATGAAATATACCTATGAAGGGGAATGGCCACACATTCTACGCCAAAAAGAAGCTGCTAAGACCAGGCGGGTGCGGCTGAGGTGGAGGAAGGAGAGGTGTAAACGAGGAACGGGCAGAGAGCGAGCGAGACCGAGCCAGGAGACAAGGTGTATCCTTGGTCTCGCGTAAGAACCCACGTAAGACGTCCGGTCTACGTGCCACAGTGAGGCAAGGCCGTCGCCAGTCTCCGCCAAGGTTCCGGGCGTCGTCGCCAAGGCCCGGGCATCGTCAACAGCACGGACTACTGTCTACCATGCTCCGGCGTGCCGACCGGCGCGTGACAGTGCGCGAGGCGGGATCAAGCCTTTCAACTGACCCGGCTGAGATTCTTTCCGGCGTCGCAACCTGTGGAGCCAACCTGGACGACGCAAGCACCGCTAAGAGGGCGACATGGGCACCCCCGTCCTCATACTACCGACCGTCAGCGCGTTCTGTTATCGGGACATTTCCGCGGGGACGGTCGCGGACCTTGTAGTTGGGGGCGGTGGAGCGGGCCACTTAAGTTGTTTACCTTAGCTGAGTGTCTCGTCTAACATTTCGTGTATAACATTTCGTCATTGCTGCAAAACCTCTGCCCGGTGACCTCTCTAAATATGTCTTCTCCTCGTTCGCACCAAGAGCATTCCCTTCTTTTCGCGTGATCTGGCGTATTCATTACACTGACTACGTCTGGACCAAGGGCCCCCGTCTATCGCCTAAAAAAGCGTAGCCATGCCATTCACCAGCAAGTGGATGATTCAATTTCCTTTATTCTTTGGGGGGTCATCAACTGCATTATGTGCGCTCCCAAAGATACCTCGGGGTAACTCTGGACCGCAAACTCTCGTGGGTCCCTGAGGTACACAGACTACGTACTCGAGTTTCTGCTGTGTGGCAGTTATTGGGTGCCTTGCAGGCAGTCGCTGAGGCAGTGACTGCCGATCGATGGTGCAGCTTTGCAAGGCTTATGTCGATGGCTTGCTTCGTTACAGCATACCTGTTTTACAGGGGCTGTCGACTTCAAGAAAAAGCAGCTTGACGGAGCAAAATATAATTGTCTTCGCGCCTGTCTTGGTCCGCCTAACGGCACTTCGTCCACCGGTACAGTTGCAGAAGCTGGTTGCTTGCCCTTAGATGTTCTCAGGCTGCAGTAAACAGAGTATACCTGAGGCATCGGTTTTACTCACAAAACAATTTCTTTACCTGTAATGTACAGCGCACGAAAATTCCAGCTTCGCAGAAACGACAAACTCTATAAACATTACTGTACCCCCTTAAGCACGACAAACCATGCCGTCTGATTTCCCTCCCTGGGCTCTCTCCCCCCTGTGCAAAAATATTTGCATTCCTGGTCTCAACTACAAGAAAACTCTACCACAATTTTTCCTCCAACAACTCGCCCTTGGCCACATCAATGCCTGATATTCACATATGGCCCACATTGTTACTGACGGCTCAACTGCGCCTTTCGCTAGTTCATCAGGCGTTTTCATTTCATCGACTGGCAAAGCCTTGTCCTACCGCCTGGAGCGAACAACCTCATCCACGTCTTCCGAGCTCCATGCAGTTAAACAAGACCTGCACTACATTCTTCGTCAGCCACCAGCAGAATGGGCTGTATTTACAGGCTCGAAGGCGGCGTTGCAAACCTCACGGCGTGACAGCTGCTTCAGCCTCCGCGAGCATGTATCCTGTCACGTCACATACCTGCACCATCTGGCCGACGTCGCCGGTCACCGAGTGACCGTACACGATGGATGCCTGCACATTGCGGCACTCTCGGCAACGACAGAGCGGATGAGGCAGCTCGCAGAGGCCTACAGGTGCGAAATGTACGAAAGATTTCGTTTTCACAAAACACGAGGCTGCAGCGCTAGCGAATGAGCTTGCCTTAGATGAGCAAAACCGCCTCTGGTCTCTTCCTGAAACTCGGCACCCTTTCCAGCAACATATAAACCCTGGACTCAAAATAAGGCTACCAGAGCGGATTCTACGTAAGCTAGAAACTCTTTACCACTGGTTGCGTCTCAATGCAGCACTGACGAACTCTTACCGCCATCGCCGCGGTTTAACTGGAAATCCGCATTACGATAATTGTGAATGGCCCGAAACAATAGAGCACGCCCTTAAGAGTATCCGGCATGCATCCAAGAACGAAATCACCTCGAAGAAAAGATCAAGTGCCTCAACTACGCATCTATAGCTTTGAAAGGTCCGCTTGGACCCTGGCCCTCTCCATCGTCCCAGAGAACAGTGTTAGTTGCCTTATTTGAATATTTACACGAAATCAGCGTCGCAGAGACACTTTAAAACTTTACCTGTGACATCGTGGGGACTTTTACCTCACCACCCAAAGCTTCGTGTTCACTTGTTCTTTTAACCCCTTCTTTTTTCCTTTCTTCTGCCCTACTTCTTTTAGGGCCTCCCTTCTCCCCATACCCGCCAAGTATCATGCAGGCGGGAACAAGCCGGCAAACCTGTCTGGTTTCATTTAATAAAGAGCTGTCGCTTTCTATCTCAAGAAAAGGAGGAGATTTTGCAGGAGGAGAAAACTTCATTTAACAGTGAAATCGAGCTTGTTAGCGGGCGGGCTCCTCAGTCCCGAATATTAGGAAACATTTTGTTCAATTCATAAAACGTCATCCGGTATAGGCCAGGATTTGTTCGTTGCGCCTGAAGGGGCAGGAAAACAATAAATAGCCAAGAGCAGCATCGCTCTCCAGACACGCGAAACGGCTATGAAGCTGCTCCAGCGCAGCGTCAGTCTGGGCTACTGCGCAACGGAGGCGCACAGCTGGGCACGCGCCAGCGCCAGTGTGTCTGCCGTGGCTTTGACGTCAATCCTCTGCAATCTGCAGACCGGCGAATGTGCAGACCCAATTCCCTACCCACCCGTACTCCAAATGGATTAGATTCCAATCCAATCCAATTTACTCCCATCCAATTTATTGCCCTTCGCGCGTGTGCAGCACGGCCCTTCAGGGTCCACGCGAAACTAGTGAACCTCGGACAGTGTAGCTGACCCTACAAAACGTCAAACCACAGCGTGAATCACCGAACTGAACAGCAGCATAGCGGCACATCGTTCAAGGCGCGCCGCTTAGGGATCTCCACGGGCGGGGCACACCAGCGCCACGGGCGGCGGTTACCATGCCGGCCTTCACGAGCGCCGTTGGGAGCAGCCGCCTTTTTTTCCTCTACACAAGTATTGTAGTTCACTGTGGCACTACAGTTAAAGTAGCAGACGCTCGCAACCGTGGGGTTACGGGCGCCACCGAGCAGCGAGGCATCACGGGCTATAACCGAGGGGAGCACTAGCTGAGCGCGATGAGATCGCGAAAAGAATAGGAATCACGCCGCGAGCGCGAAAAGCCGTTTTCATGTGCAATATCTAAACCTCAAACTATCCTCATCGCTTTAATAGAAGTCGTCAAAGAGGTGATTACTAGAACTTTCATTTATCTGGAACTGTGAACATACATGTATCGGTAAAGCCTTTTTAACCCCGGCAATTTCGGCAGCGCTGTCTGCACCATGCGATTTCGCTGCCGCAGAAGTAAATTTTTCAAGCTATATTAAGGAAGGAGGGCAAGCTTCAGAATTTTTGGTGAACCTTTTTAACCAGCACCACAGCTGAAAATTCCCGCTGATATTCCCGAGTGTCATTTCTCCAATATGTTGCATACACTCAGCCATTCGCGCGTTTCCACAAGCAGCACTTTCCCCTAGTCTGCTTCTTTTCTTTCATCCTTTTGTGTTCTTTTTTTATGCTTAAACAACTCCACTCTTCTTATAGTATACATCCTCGACCACATGTATGCGTTCCGTGGCCATCGTCCTCCTACCATGGGTCTCTCATTCACATTCATTTATGCCTCCAGTGTTATTGAAGGAATGGATTTCCCAACGCTTTTAATATTGCTCGCTCCGAAAAACACCATCAAGCTCCCGTTGTTGCCACAAGGACCACGAAGATATCACCCGATAAGGACGCTCTCTAAGAACGAGGGTCCCGGATCTGCGAAAACAGAGTTGAAAACCATACAAAAACTTTTTACCTTAGCTTAGCTCCGAGGTCAGAGAAATTCATTGAGAATGCATTGGTGGATGTTTCCAGATGCCCGAGCTTCCCATCTGTCTGCATGACAAGCTCGACGCTTCGCGCAATGCGAACTCATTGCCCCGGCGTGTGAAGTCCGCAACGCGCCATTTTATGCCTTTCCACTTGCGCAAAAGCAAACGTGCTTGGCGCTACAAGCGTCTCAGCATTCATGTTTGCTCGGTTTGGCAGCGGAATTCGCTTCTTGTCGCTTCATTTGTGGGCAAGCAGTAATGGTAGTTCCTCGCTCTTATTTCTATCCCATTAAAGTATGGCACCCGCTCCCGCAGGCGGCTGATTTTCGCAAACCGTACAAGCAGTGGCACGAGTACCGAAACCCATGGCGTGGGAGTCTGACCGAACCACAATGACGGCAGACGAAGGTATAGAGTCGAGTTTCTGTCTGTCGTACCAGTTAAGGTGCTGTGACCAGAACCTCCTGGCCGCATGGTACCACACGCCAGTTTCGGACATTTTCCTAGCTTATTTCGTTTTCTGTCAAAATCGAACGAGTAGGCGCCGCACCATCATTAACTTGCGTAGCAACAAATGAAGAAGAGAAATTATACTTCACCATAAGTCAATGTGTTACTCTGCCATTAACTCTCATCACATACACATCTGCCGCCCTTACCACCATTAAATGTAACAAGCATGTACCGCATATCACCGTCTTAGCAGCAAAATGTACTGTCATTGCTACCCCGATAAATTTCTAAATTTTTCAATTCACTCATCTATGCCGTCCTAGACACGCATCGTGATTACTAATCCGATGCACTGCAAACTCCCGAAAACCTAACATCAGCCTATGCACTATGCATCGGCACATTAACTTAGATCTCTATTCTGGTATTCGATGAATTAATCACAACGTCACCTGGATATCTGGAAGCGAGGAATTTCGCCACCGGAAATTATGCAGCCCACACTGCTGCACTACAGGGCATACCTGGTAATTTCAATGCTTCTCACCTCAATCCATACCTACCTTCTAGATCACGGCGGCGGAGCAACTCATTGTCATAGGCTACGGAATAGAGAACGAAGGCAGTATCAGGGTCGGTACTCAAATTCTTAATCTGCCGGCCTTAGTGAAGTACTAAGAGCAGCCGAAATTTTCCTCATGAAATATTGATGAACGGCAGGGCGTGCTTCATTGTTTCTTGTGAATCGTAGAATCATTAAATCACTTTGCTGGTGCCACAATAGACCATTATTGCATTCTTATAGGCGGCCTAAAACTAGCAGCATGAAACGATGAGTCTGCTTGAAGGCTCGAAAGTTTAACGAAAATCATAGTTGCAGAAGGAGGTCCCAAAGTGAAAAACTGTCCGGGGGACCTCCGGCAACAGCGTTATATGGTTCGAATATTCACTTAGTTATAACAGCCTTATATTGACGTAGTGTAGGGGAAATCATACACTAAAAAACAAAAACATGGAGTAGAAATAAAAACTATTGTACCACGTAGGCTGTGTGAGTTGTTCAGGCGGCGTACGATGCTTACATAATAAACATTGTACGCCGTGATCCTAATATCTCTCTAAGAAGAAGCTTTTTAATGTACAGTAAAAGGAAAATAAGGACCGAGACAATTCCATTTGAACCGGATTATGTTCCAGAATGTAATAGATGATTATTTGATTGTAGGCTTTAACGCACCGACCGAACGCAGGCGATGAGGCACGCCGTAGTGGTGGGCTCCTGTTTAATTTTAACCACCTGGGGATTTTTAACATGCGCCGAAATCTCGTACACACGTGCGTTTTTGCTTTTCGCCTCCATCTGAAAAGCGGCTTTTGGGGCAGGGAATCGTACCCGCGACCTCGCGCGCAGCAGAGCAACGCAGCAGAGCCACCGCGGCGGGTCCAGAATGTAATACCCGAAAACTGAACGGTTGGTTTGCCGTAATTGGTGCACGCTTTTGTAAGGAGGAGGTTATGATACTCAGAGAATCTGGTAATGTTAGTGTCTGTGAGGTGATCATGGGGAAAGCCATCAATGACGATGACGCGAGAGCACAAGTGATAGATCAGTAGTATTTCGTAAGTAGCGGTAAGCGTTCGAGTGGAACTATTTTTACAGTGTTATAAATGTAATTTGCAGGTGCCGTATATGCGTTGAAACTGTATATGCAAATAGATTGGCTGTATAAGTGTTCAATCCCAGATAGATGAGTTTGGTAAGTGTTTCGTTATGATGAAACGCAATATGAAATCTAGCTGTGAACGAAGGCGACGTAAACGAAAAGAAGCATGTGAACAGGGAAGTTAAAATCTAATGGCAAAAGATACGGATACCAAAGCATTACTTCTTAGTGAGTGATTTAGCATAAAGATTCAATTTTAAGTGGGGTCTAAGGTAAAATCTAGAAATACAGCAGATTTGGTGCGGCTATGTTGTGATCACGAAGAAAAAGGGATGGACTTAGAGGAAGCTGCTTTTGATGTGAAAGAAAGACCACAAAGCTGGATTTAGCGGGGTTTATATGAATATAATTGTTTTCACACCTGAAAAAAATATTTGCCCTTGCCTTGCAGCGACGTGCAGATATATAGCGCCCATTTTTTTTTATAATTAATTTTTTTTAATTTACCTGTTTTTCTCTCTGTATTACCGAATGTTGTTACCAAGCATGCATATTCGATTGAATGGTAGTGAACAGCAGATGGTCGGATGCCCTTGTCTGGTACTCTGTGCATTCAGCTCCTGCCCTCCAGCGGCCATTGTTACACCATCTGCTGCAAAATAGTGCCTTCTTCTGCTTCTTCTTCTTCTTCTTCTTCTTCTTCTTCTTCTTCTTCTTCTTCTTCTTCTTCTCCTCCTCCTCCTCCTCCTTCTTCTTCTTTTTCTTCTTCTTCTTTTCTTCTTTTCTTCTTCTTCCTCGTCTTCTTCTTTTCTTCGTCTTCTTCTTTTCTTCGTCTTGTTCTTGTTCTTGTTCTTGTTGTTGTTCTTGTTCTTCTTCTTCTTCTTCTTCTTCTTCTTTTTCTTCTTCTTCTTCTTCTTGTTCTTCTTCGTCATTAACGTTCTACACCAGGCTCGCCGTCAAGGCTAGCTTGTAGTACCGAAATATGTCCGACGCCGAACACCTCGTACCTTGTACATCTGTATCATCCACTTAATTTCAATGCACCTGCTTCAGTACTGAACGAACGACGAACAATAAACTGGGGAATGCGCCCAACATGGAAAGTGCTAGAAATCTAGACAAAACAGACTTCAATATATACCAGTGTTCCCCACGAAGCAAAATGGTATTAAACTTTAGGACAGCGGAAAACATTTTACACGTAACGTCAACAACAACAAACACAAAAGAAACGTTCTCACGCTTTGCACCTACCACAAAGCATTACTGTCGTGTTGGCACTGCGCGCTGTAAAATTTGAACCAGTCAGAGAAGCAAGCATGTAGCCATCTGGCCGGCCGAGCACCAATGGTGCTCACGCAGCCAGCTGCCAAAAGGAGAACACTTATTTTGTTGTGTTCGGGAACAAAAAAAGGCCTTCGGCGCTCCACACGCGCACTTATTCCACCATGTGGATCAAACCTCCCTGGTGGGCTCACCCGCCGTGAGGAGGTCACGCTACGAATTATTCGCGTCGGGGCTGCTCTTACACCAGCTGTCACCCACACCTGGCCCCCGGATCGATGGGCTCCGTGTGGCCGGACATGTCCATTTTGCACCACGTCGGCATCGACCGCAGACATTCACCATCTTCTGTGGTCTTGCCGTGTCCTCTAACGTTCCCGACAGCAAGTACTACATAGTGTGGGACTCAACCCAGGCCGGCCTCCCGACTACAGACGCTGGATTTTTGAACAGCATAGCCGGAGCCTTTTAGACATTCTTAGTGAAAACTTTCTGTTTGAGCACATTTAAACACACTCGCCTCCACCGTTTTATGCTGCAGAGCAAACTTTCGCGATTAAAAGAAAGAATGGTTTATTTTGTATTCTCATCAATCCTAGCCCAATATCGTTTCTGAAGGAAAAGTGGGCTTCTTACCTCTATCCAACGCTGCATATAACTGGAAAGTGAATGAAAAGGTGAGGGAAGGATAAAAGGATAGCCATTATCACTGGATTGCGGAGCAGGGATGTCGTTAAAAAATAGATTTTGTGCACAAATGGAGGGAAAAAGAAGACCAAGAGCCGCGCCGGCAACAGTACGTCGCATGGGGTCTCGCTTTGGAGACCCATTTCTACGCATGTACGCCTCCGATTTGCAGGAAAAGTTCCTCATCAAACAGGTTAAGTCACCCGGAACGGTCCGATAGCGGACACCGCCAGGGGCACCAAATACTAACCAGGAAAGAGACGACCAAGACACTGTCATGGCTGGCTCACCGCAAGCAACATCTAACGCTGAAAACACTTCTGCTCCACTGCCCATCGTTCCTCCACCACCATCAGCTGCTACGGCTCCGACGACCGCAGAAGTAATGACATCCCACACAGCGAGTCCGTGGCACAGACCACACCAGCCACCGTGAGTGCCGGCGTAGATGCATTTCCAGCAGCCCTGACTAACGCTGTCACCGATCACACACCTGACATTTCTGGCTATCATGATGACATGAAATTTAACACAAACAGCGGCCGTATAAGCTTTCCGCCAGGCCTCTGGCAACAAATTTTCTCTGATCGAAAAGCTAAAAAAGCTCAACTGGCCCAAGCTCGGCAATGCGAAATCACTCGGTCTACCTCGACTGCTGGAAAAGGACTATAAAATCGTCTACCGCACACGAACGGGCTTGAACGTCCCTGCCAGGACCGATCGAGAAATGACAAACGGCCTACAAGCCCCTAGCGGTATTGAACCTACCACGTTCCACCAAGTTGTGATCGTACAAGTGCACACCCGGCAAAACGTCATGATTGCCAGCACAGCCGACGAGGCATGCGCCCTCGCGTTGAGCGCCACCACTCACATCCAACTTAACCACATTACTTACGACCTTCAGCCATACTTGAAACCTCCACCCGGCACCACTCGTGGTGTCATACATGGATTGGAACCGACGACCAACCAACGCCGACCTGCCCAGTGTTCTCGCCTCAGACGATGTACCAATCCTACATGCACCACTCCTTGGCTCCACCCATTCGGCTTTCATTACCTTTGGCGGACAAGGAGTGCCCTTCTACATACGCGCGTACGGCAATTTCACCCACTAGCGCCCTTTCCGTTACACCGTCCAGCTATGCACGCTTTGCGGCGACCTGGGTCATCGCCGCGACGTATGTCCTAACCCCAACACGCGCATCTGTTCCACTTGCCCTCTTAAAAATTCCTCCGTCAACCACATCTGCAACCTGCAATGCCAAAAGTGTGGGCTCCCCCATCCTACTGCCAGCAAGTACTGCCGTCGCCGACTCCGCCCACCACCACCGCCTGTTCACGCTCGCACCAACCAGACGTACCGATCGCCTCCTCCACCGCCCACGAACGTGCAAACGTCAGGGGCCAACACCACCACTACAGCATTCAATTCCAGGATGTGCTGGGCTAACGTTGCAAACAATTTTCCACTGCTTATGACCGCTTTCCCGCACAAACACTATTGATTAAGACCTCATTCTCCCCTACCCTCCAACTCCCCATCCCCTGCAGAACTCCCTCTTCTCAAGGAAAACACAGACTTAAAAGAACGCATCTTGTCCCTTGAAAAAAAAACCGTCCACGAACTGTTAGAACACAATGCACGCCCTCCCACGCCCTTTGCTCATCCGCCTCACCCTTCCTCCACACTATCTACCAACCCTCCTCGCCCAAATCTGCTACCGTCCGCACCAAACCTCTGCCACCCCTCTTACACTCCCTCCACACCACCAACCGCCCTCCCGGAACCAGACATTTTACCGTCAGCGTCAACTCCTTCCCCTACCGACTGCGACAAAAATTACCGCCACCACGAAGAAAAGCTGACTCAAACACAAGCGTCCTTTACGGCCACCATTCAATCCACCATCGCGACAAACGTTACCGAAACCGTTGCCCGCCTCCTTGAACCGCTGGCTGCCCGCCTCACCAACCTCGAGTACATCATTGCAGAACTAACACCAGTCACCCAGGAACAGGCCGAACGCATCGTACACTTGGAGAAAATCATGCCCGCTCCCCATAAAAAAGCCAAGTCGACTACTTCTAAGGTCACCCCACCATCCGGCCAGCCTGAGCCCCTCATCTAACCTGTCTACCAGGCCTCCATCGTCCCACCCATCTCCCTCAGGACTGACTATTTGGCAGTGGAATTGCCGTACGTATAAAAACAAGCAGCCCACCCTGACCCATTTAAGTCAACTTCACTCTCACGATGTGATTGATTTACAAGAAACGGAAACACCTCACGTATCACTTCGTAATTACTTCACGTTCACACATTCCCATCAGCCTCGCACCGCCATAGTCGTTCATAAATCACACACTGCACAAGCACACACCCTTACCATTAATTGGCAATACTATACCATCATTGAACGCATCCCGCCTAAGAAAACTCTCAACAGTCTCTTTATTCTTAATATCTACAGTCCCTCGCAGCACTCCCTAGCTTCTATAAATTCCATCCTTCAGAAAGTTAAAGCTACGATGAAACATCACCGCCTAGTCCTTCTCGGCGACTTTAACGCCCCTCATACTGCATGGGGTTATCCCAAAACAAGTAAAAAAGAAGCGCAAATGCACGACGCCGCCCAACAAGCTCACCTCACGCTCTGGACCGACCCCTCATACCCCACCCTCATAGGCAACAGCGGGGCACGAGATTCCACCCCCGACCTCACATACACTCACAACATACCACGAGCCACTTGAACACGCCTCGACGAAACCTTAGGTAGTGATCATTATATAGTTGTATTCACCATCAATAACACCCGCATTTCTCAAAAAATCGGCCATGCTAAACTCACAGACTAAAAATCCTTTCGTGGCTCCCTTCTCCCACGACCATTGGAGACATTCAAACATCGACCCAAGATGGACCCAAGATCTCGTACATCTGTGGAATGCCAGCCGAGGGATTTTCCACCGCTGGAAAAAACAAAAACACAACAAAAAACTCAAACCACGCATCGCCCACATCACACAACAGGCAGCCGACTATGCTCGCACCTTACACAAACAAAAGTGGACACAATTTTGCAACCGCCTTCAAGGAACTCTCAGCATTAAATCTACATGGAGACACAGGCCACACCAACCGTCGCCTGATCCACAATCACCACCTCAATGAAACGCAGCTCCACGCGTAACTCATCACACAATACACAGACTACGCAACACAACCACCGAACATTCCACCTCGCAATTACCAAGGAAAAGAAAATCCCGACCTTGACGCCCCCTTCACTCTCATTGATCTCACCTTCGCCATCAGCAACCTCATTCGTAACACCACACCAAGCAAAGACCGAATACACGACAAACTACTCCGTAACCTCAACCCCGAATGCACAGCCGCACTTCTTGACTATTTTAATAATTGCTGGACAACCAACCCTCTGCCCCCTCAATGGAAACATGCCAAAATCACGCTCATTCCGAAGCCCGGGAAGCGAGTCACACTAGAAAATATTCGTCCCGTATCTTTAACATCTTGTGTAGGCAAGTTATATGAACACCTAGTTAATAATCGGCTCAGAGCGTAACCTCGAAGAAAACCGCTTACTTCCTCATACAATGTTTGGCTTCCGTGCACACATATCCTTGCAAGACGTCCTGTTACAGCTAAAAGACGAAGTCCTTACACCGCTGAGCTCACAAACCAAACGCGCTATAACAGCTCTGGACAATAAAGGAGCCTTTGACAATGTATCAGATCAGGCTATACTCGAAGGGCCCCAATTAACTAACGGCGGCACACGTACATACAATTACATACAAAATTTTCTTACCGATCGCACAGCCAACCTAAACCTCGGCCCGATCCGATCCGTCTCCTTTCGTGCCCGACCGCGTGGTACACCGCAGGGGTCAGTCATTTCCCCACTCCTCTTCAATCTTGCCCTGCTACAACTTCTGCCACTTCTACAACAAATTCCACACACACATCACGCACTTTATGCAGACGATCTGACTATTTGGACCACAGGGGGATCGATTGGGGAACACCAAGACGCCCTCCAAGAAGCCATTAACACCACCGACAAATATTTTCCAGCCCCCGACCTCAATTGTGCACCAGAAAAATCTGCCCTTCTCGCCCGCCAAAAACGCACGCAAAGCCGTAAACGACAACCCCTCCCACACCCACAATTAAGCCTACATGACGCTCCCATCCTAACTTCCGCACAATTCGTGTTCTGGGACTTCCCATCCAATCAGACGGCGCAAACATTTCTACTATTCATAAATTACAAGGAACGCTATTAGAAATCACGCACTTCATCAACCAATTGCTAATCGTCGACAAGGACTGAAAAAAAATGTCCTTGTGCACCTAATTGAAGCCCTCCTTATTAGCCGCATCACATACGGAACTCCATATTTGGCTCTCAAAAATAGTGAAATACAAAAACTCCATATAATCATCCGGCAAGCCTATGAATTAGCACTAGGGCTACTGCCGACAACTTTCACTGCCAAATTACTACCGATGGGACTTCATAACACCTGGGCAAACATCGAAAGGCACAACATGTCAACCAGACCGCACGGCTCAAGCTTTCACACACTGGCTCTCACCTCCTCCGTCTCCTCGGCTACCAACTACCTGCCACCCATCACTCCCACCAAAGCATCCCTCTGGAACTGCGCGATTGCATCTCCGTCGCCCTAATACCAAGAATATGCCCCCCTTCATAACCAGGGCCGCCGACAAGCCCAGATTCGAATGCTTCCCAAGATGCTTCAAGTCAAGCCATGAGACACCAGCTTCGTTGACGCCGCCAAATATGCCGATAAACCAGCCTTCATAATTTGAACAGTAGACCACCGAGGAATTGAAATAACTTCCGCAACAGTAATTGGCAAGGACTCCACAACTGCAGAAGAAATCGCCATAGCCCTCGCAGCCACTACTTCTCAAGACATTATCACCATCGTCACAGATTCGCAAGTTGCCTGTCGCCATTACGCCACCGGTCACATAGCTCCCAGACCACAAGACAACTTCTACTGCCACTGAGTTGGTTGCCATACGGGAGGCGATTCGTTTAGTTTCCCGTGAATCACCTCAAGCTTGGACCCTGTTTTGTGATTCCAAGCCAGCACTCCAGGTCCTCAACGGAGTTATGAGGCAAGGACCTTATTATGCCCTTGCTGCGGAAGTACTCGAAATATGCTCATTGGCACTGCAACAAGGACATGTCCTCACCATTCAGTGGGTACCAGGCCACTGCGGGCTAGCTGGTAACGACTGGGCTGACCAGGAGGCGAAGAAGGTTTCTGCAAATGCAGATGTTGTACGTCTGCCCTTCGCAAGGACGGACACGACCGCCCTTCTGTTTACCATTCTCCGCCACGCCTCGGCGAATCACTGGTCCCACCCTGACAATCGTCATAGAAGATTACACCGCCTGGACCCCGACTGCAAGTTTCGGTTACCTCCTGGTATTCAGCGAAACTACGCCACGCTGTTTCACCGACTACGGCTTGGCGTAGCCTTTACCCGTCGCTACAAGCACTTCATTGGCTTTACGAGTGACCCCGACTGTGAGACATGCCATGTACCAGAGACTATTTCGCATGTTCTCTGCCACTGTCCACGCTATGCGCAACCTCGAGAACAATTAGTGAGAACATTGGCCCGTTTGGACTGTCGTGTGGTGTCGGAGGAAGTGCTGCTGGGACATTTGCCAGACGCGAAGCGTTCCTACAGTGCATTTAAAGCTGTGCTGACATTTCTGCGCAGCAGCGTCCTCTCAGAGATATTGTAGTTGAGGCCCGTCCGACTTAACTTTAACACATACACCGTATCGGTATAGGCATCTTCTATACATAGCCCTTCATTTATTTCTCCGCCATCTTCATCTCTCTCGTCCTCTATCCACACTCTTTCCTCCACTTTCCCTTCCCACACACAGAATAGCTGGCCAGATATACTACCGTCGGGCTGACCTTTCTTTGTTTATTTCATTTCAATAAAATTTCTCTATCTCTCTCTTAGCCATCCGCGTCCTACAGTCCATCCCTAACCCTCCTTACCTCTACATTCTCTGGGCCCCTGGACATGAGTCTGTGGAGGAGAATTAGGCGGCTCATGCTGCCGCCCGCGCGCATATCTATCGGGCGTTCCCCTCCAACACTCCAGCATCACCGTCGGAAGTACACCATTCTGTGCCTCAAAAATTCAAAGACATCCTCGAATATTACCTCCTCGAACGACGCATCTTTCCCCCACCCCACGACGTTGACTAAGGAAGAAGCCACCACGTACCGCCGCCTTCATACCAACACCTACCTGCACGGCACCCTCCCCTACGCCATTCTCCGCCACCTGCAAGTACTGTTCCCAACCCTGCACACTCTACCGTATGATTTGGGCATGCTCCCACACATTATTTCCCTCCCCAACTTCCTCCCCCAACCATGAGCAGTGGGAAGGCATGCTAGCCGGCCCGGACCCAGGCGAGCAGCTTCGGCTGTTTGAAAGGGCGCGCCTGGCAGCGACCGCCCTGGGACTTCTGTACTGAGAAGACCCCCTATTGCCACTACTACAAAAACTAATATTGAAATAAAGTTTATTTCTCCTCCACCTCCTCCTGTACAAATAGACAGGTTCTGTTGAAAGGGGATTGGTAAACTTTCTGTAAATAAGTATTTCCAATGGCTATAAAAAGGCAAATGATGATGATGGATTACGGTTGATGGCGGCAACCCAAGTAAGGGGAAGAATACCAATGAAAATTAAGGAATTCGATGAAAACCTGTGTACAAAATTATGTCCGTAAAAATAATTGTTACCAGACGAAAGGCAATGAAGTTAGGCGGTGGTATTTAGGGCCATGATGAGAATGCGTGATATGTAAGAAGCTGTCCGTTTTGAACTCCGTTAACAACCTAAAAACACTTCAATAGGCCAGATTGGGTCGTCCGCTAAAAACTATGATGGGTGCCGTGGAATGTGTCATCCATAAAGTTCACAGAAATGTTTATGTCGTGTTGTGTCAAGTGCCTTGCGTTTAAGTAGGATATGAACTAAGGATAGGCCTTATCCAAACCTGCTGCACAAAGGTTTTGGAGGTTCAGCTATAAACAATATTATAATGAGAATTGTTTATGTGCAACAAGATTTTACAAAATACGTTTGGTATGAAAACGTTCTTTTGTTGTTGAGCAGTCGACAATATAAAATGCACAAAAATATTTACTTAATTTTGCGCCAAACGTCCTAAAGCAACTTCCACAGAGACTTGCAAAGGGGCGAGTCAATGCCGTTGATTCATTAGCTTCTCAACTTGTCTTTATTTAATGAATGTGGCGACGTCTTCCATAGCACCAATTTTAGGGGCGAAGCTCCTAAAGCCATGGGTCTTGCCATCCCTTGTGTCTCGTGGTACGTGACCGCCGCATGCTTTCGGAGATGTCGCAAAGTTGGCCGCGTTGCACGCGCAAGAACCGGCTGCAACCGGCAGCGCAAACTCGGCACCGGGAGCGCGAGCTTGCCTGTGTTCGCCAACGGAGGCGCGAGCGCACGTGCACTGCGAGGGGGAGATCACGCAAGAGATCACGCCACGAACGCAGGCAGTCGTTCTCGGAGATTCAACGAGACGCAAGGACCTTTGCTCGTTTCCTCTCGTCTTGTTCGGACACAAGTTCGCCCTAAGTAAATGTTCTTTCTTTACCGTTGTGTCCCATCCTACGTGACAAATTGTGCTAGAGGTGGGGGGTAGTCCTCGATGGCGCGGGTCTTTCACCAGGTCTGGGCCTGTGAGCATTGTCTCCGAAATTAAAAGTTCATTTGTACAATGTACGCACACAGTCTTACGTCTTTCCTAATGATGTAATGGGCGAACTTTCACGGGAGAGTTACGGTTACCGATGTTCTCCTCCTCTCGAGCTTCGCCCCACTTATCATCATTCATTCCGTGGATATGGCGTGATTTTTTTTTCAATGTACAGCCTCCCAAATGTTTAATAATCCAGCGGGAGCGACGACCGATAAGCATGCCAGCGCCTTATCACGGTGTTCACAGGCAAAATTGGCGAGGGTACGCGCACGCGCATGGAACTATCTCTGGCGGGAGTATCGTCTGCTCCGCTGTTCTTCTCAGGGCAACACACCCCCGGTTTTTCTTATCTTGCAAGGCCATTTAGCTACCGCCAAAGGTAGCTAAGCAGCGTGCGACACAAAGTCATTCAGATGCAGTGGCAGGGGGTGTGCCCCTCTCAAGAAAAGAGCGTAGCAGACGACACTCATGCGGCAGGTAGACCTATGCGCGCGCGAGCGTGGTCTCGTCTATTTCGCTGGTGAAAACCGTGACAATGCGCTGACATGACGGTCGGTCCCTGCTCGCACTATATTATTAAAAATTTGGGAGGCTGTACCTCTTCGGCGTTTTTTAAAATAATGTTTTCAATAGTAGGAAAACTTTGATTAACACCCTTTAGCCGTCACTTAACCATTCTACCTTGTGTTTACCGCATTTTACCCGAAAGGTTGCTTTGCCAAAAACTACTTCATCTTCTTTGCGTCTTTTCTAGCTGCGAGTTGCCCCCAGCGGAATTTTTCATTACGAATATTCTCGTGGGTGAATGGGCATTGTTTAATTGCGCACATAGATAAGTGTAAAATCATCATCATCATCATCATTCTTCGTGCGAAGAGAGACGACGAAGCCTCCGCGGTGACGGTCACCGGTCTCTGGCGTTTTACGTCGTTCGTCTGGCGAATGTATTCACGCGGATTCAACCAGAGGACGATAAGCGCGGTGAGTACACGGCAGACAGCCTAACTAACGACGAGAATTTTCCCCTTCAGCTGCGCAGGACACACTGGGACGAACCATATTGATGCATTGACCGACAGAGCTATTGTAAGACTTCATGGCGTGTGCAGCCACCCGACAGGAAAGCATCTCGTACACTTGCTGAAGATATCCCATTGAACTATATTAGAATTCATACGAGAGAATCGCGCATTGTGCTGGTGTTATAGAGTGTTGTTCAGAAGCCGTCTAGGAGATGCTGCCGTCTAGAGTGAAGCAAGTAGTAATCACGACACTAATGAGCGCCGACAGTTCGCGCCTGGATGCCAGGTCTTAGTGTACGCGGGCCGCGGGGGAATTGAGGCAGCCTCCGCTACCTATTGCTTTCAGTTTCGGTTCGGTTTTGGTTCTTTCTCACGGTTTTCAAGGGGCCAAGGTTTCAGTCGGATTTCAGCCATGTTCCGGAGCGTGCAATGCAGTGTCAAACGTTGATGCGTCTAACGATGCCATACCGACATAAAATAAATAGCAATCTGGAAGTTCAAATGGATGCATAAAATATGCTCCCATGAAGGCACATTTCACTTTCGTGTTTTACCGATTCCTATGAAAGAGGTATCAACCACATCTTTTATGAAAAATAAGTTAACCCTGCATTTGAACCACTCGTGTTATGTTCGTTAGCACATTATATCAAATATAACCAGTATTTACTGTACACCTTGGGGTAAATAAAGCGTGACGAAAAATGTCACGCCACTCACGGGGCCGGTTCTGGATGCCTAAATAATTTGGTGAGTAATGTTGTTATCGAACGGAAGCGTTAAAAGCTAACTGGCTTGCAGTGAATTGGTCACGCCCTTCAAAAAAGCCCTCACGACCGGGCAAGCCGACCGAAATATCAAAGGCGCGGATCTCAAACCAATGCCCATTGGCGCAGAAAGCAACAGCAGCGCCGGCAGTGTTTTCAACTGTTGAACTGTTTGCCTGAAGAAATGCTGTAAATTTTATGAAAATAAAATATTTAAGGACCACGCCAACTTCTCCGGCGGCCACATTAGCACCGCTGTTCTTTCACATGCGAAAAAAACTGTATGCCACCTTTTCCACCAGACATTTATTGCCCGTTTGCTTGTGTTCATGGTGTTCTAGTTTGTTGGGCGTGTAACTTTAGGCGTCACTTGGGAAAGGACGTCAGCGTCTTTTTGGCGATATTTGCCTGGCATGCATGGGACTGGGTGGTGGAGCAACTCAAACCATGGTACAAGGTTGGTGCTTCTGCTTCTCCCCGCCATCGATTCTTGTTTCAGTCGAGGAGGCACCTTGAGGCATGAAATTTGTTGAGTAACATTTATAGCCACTCAATATACTCCTGAAAAAATAGACAGAAAGTTCGCTACAGAATATTATTTTGAAGGGGTAAAGAGTACGTTACTGACCCAATAGAACTGACAACGCATTACATATAGCGTTGTTAGCGTACGCGTGTTGCTGACGGCGCTTGATCCAAAAGCAAACGTGTAGTTCTTGAAGCTACGTTTATTCCGAATTTGCGAGTTCGTGAACCGGCGGCTTAGAACACTAGTCGGCGAAAATTGCCCTAAGAGAGTTACTTCAACAGTGTTTGGAGCGCTGGAACACAAGAAATGCCTTCATGAAAGAGCAGCTATTAGTTCCACAGCTCCTATTTGGCGGTCCACGGGGTCACAGGCGACAAGAAGGGTAATCCGAGCTATACTGTATAGCGTCAAGTAACGTTAACGCTTTCCGTCCTACCAGGGCATAGGCAGCATTCACACCATATTGTCCGTTGAAATAGCATGGTCGGAAACAGGCGTCGATGATTCACACAAGTTGTACCGACGTATTTTGTTGGAACGTTACGCTAAACATTGCTCCGCACGCAGCAATGCCAGAATGACGACATTGGCTAAAATAAATTTCTCCGTGGCATGTTGTAAACTACAGAGTCGAAGTGTGTTATAGCAAGTTTATTTACGCGTCTATTACCACCACCTAACGAAAGGGTAATGAAAAATTGAATTTATTCAATTCGGTACATGATAGGTACGCGAACCCACCCTTTCATTAAATAAAGGCGCCACGCAGGCACTTATAGCCGGTATTCAATGGCGAGGAATTCATGCAGGCAACCAAGTGTGGGCCGCCATATCTGTGGACAAGCGTCTGTTGCTAGGCGACGTTGTGCGCACCGCCCACAGATCAGGCATCCCTCTTCTCCTCCATGCAACCATGCGAGTGCGCCGTCACTCGTTACGTCGGGCTCCGCCGGATTTCGGTACTTGTCCATGCTAAGCACGACTGTGAAACATATGGCTGTGTTTCAGTCATGTGTTTTGCGTTGAGTCATATGTTTGCATCCACACCGAACGCAAAGTATTGCCTTGAGTTCAATGTGAGTGGGATTAATAACATTTCTGTGGACGCCGTCGTTTAAAATCTGATTGGAACAGAGCAGATGACGCACGCCGGTGTTTTTTTTTTCTTCAGCTAGGGGCCGCAGTGGCCCAAGCCGCGCCATGTCCGTGCCGCATCGGCCATGTCTGTGGCCGTTTCCAGTGTTCCCAAGCGAAGAAATTGACCACTAAACTTCTCAACGAATACCGCCTATAGAGCCCTCCTGCACTCGCGCTTTCATTCCACATGAATGTGGCGAGTTAAAATGTCCGACATTTATTTTAAAATTTTCCATTTTAAGTTGTAAGAACAGCGGTGGAGCGGGCACCATGCCACCGGTCGCCGGTCTCCGTGACCGCTGGTCAGTAGCCTTGCCGGTCATGAGTGCGACATGGTATTTACGTTAAGTCTCCTTGGATGAGCCCTTTCCCTAAAAATTAGCAGTGTCCTAGTTCGGCTTTGCCAGGATATACTTAGCGTGAACTAAGGTTCAGCTGGTTATTCTGAGTTTTCCTGGTTGTCTAGGATTAGCTTGAATATAATGCCTACTGTTGCGTCAACGACACATTCACGTTATACGCATTATGTGACAGATGTATATTTACTTAGAGGCACGGGTCCTTTAAAGCGCCATACTTGGCTACTGCGCAACGGAAGTGCACCGCCGAACACGCGCCGGCGCCAGTGCGTCGGCCGCGGCTATGACGTCGCTCCTCAGAAATGCGCAGAACGGCAAGGCACGCGCCGAGGCTCCGGCTCCGCCGCGCCAGCGGTGCACCGTGTGACGTCACTGGTCCTCGCGCATGCGCAGCACCGGTCTCTAGGAGTCACGCAAAACTGCTCAACCTCGACCAGTGTAGCTCTCGATACAAAAGTATGTGGATATCTGTTGCCGACCCATAAATTCTATTCTGTAAGTACGTTGGTCCTAATTCCGGCTTTTCTTTTTTCCAGAGCCAAAAGGCCGAGTGGAAAACCGGCTAGCCCTTTCCTCATCGAGTCGCTGCCATCTACGCCACTCCACCAGTGAAATGACAAGTTTGCCGCGTACACCAACCCCTGTACGAAGCCTGCAGGTGCCAGCCAACATAGAGCCGCCTGTTCTGCAAGGGCCTCCGGGACTTGAGATACTGGGACAGGTTGACCATATCTTGATCCAGCAAAGAGCTGATGTCATTGAAAGTACGTACAAAGGGAAGAGGGTTTATTTTTCTGCGCATGCGCTACGATATCGAAGCGAATTTTTCACTGAAACTTGACAATTAGACACACCAATTCGAGACGGGACATATGGCTCCCAGGCCCAATGGCGTTATGAGACCAGAGGGAATGATGCCTTTGCTGCAATCTCAGCAATAATGTTTAAGGAAGGAATATAAGTATATTAGGAAGGGGTCGCAAAGAACAAATTTACTACAAAACATTACTGGACAAGCAGAAACATTTTTACATATGTTCACAGGGGAAGATTACGTTTTTGTAAGTTGCCGGGGAACGCGGTCCAACCACACGTTTATGACAGCGGCGTCCTTCAAACCCGGAGAGCAGTGTCGCGTGGCGGAATACGTAGTTGTGTTCTTTCTAGTGCCCCGTTAAAAAGCAAAGATGTATACCTCTACGGCCAACGATTTCATCGCCGTAACAAAAACGATCTCCGTGTTCAAAAAAGCCGAGGCGCCCTGGCATAACCCTCCAGGCATATTCGACAGGCTTATCAGGCATGCAGCATAGAACTCCCAATTCGTTTAAGGAAACCACAAAACAGGCATCGAAACGGCATTATGGATGATAAGCCAACTGTGAACAATGCCCCTTCCCCCCCCCCCGTGAGTTGCTGGTAAAGAGTATGTTTGAAAATTATCTCTGAAGGCTAGGCGGGACTAGTATTACAAAATAGAGCAGTTCTTGCCTAAGCCGCCGTGCTCATTCGGGAGGCTAGGCAGGACCCTGAATATCACCCCAGACAAACAGAGCGTCAGGCTAGTATCGAAGATATTAAAGTACCACCACTGACGCACTGAAAATAAGTATCCAGAAAACTAAAGTAATGCTCAGAAACCTCGGCAGAGCAGAGCGGTTTGAAATTGGTGGCAATGCAGTGAAAGGGGTAAGCGAATATATTTACTGTGGATCCCAACCATGAGGCAGGGATAATTACAAGGATAAGAATTGGGTTTAGTGCATTCGGCAGGCATTTAAAGGTAATGAATAACAGCCTACCATTGCCCCTGAAGGAGAAAGTGTATGATAGCTGCATCTTACCGGTAATCATCTACGGTGCAGAAACTTAAAGGCTCACTAAAAGGGTTCAACCTAAATTGAGGACGGCCTAACGAGCAACGCAATCGAAGATGATAGGTGTAATATTAAGGAACAAGAAGAGAGCGGAGTGGGTCAAGGAACAAACCCACGTTGAAGACCTGTTAGAAGAACTTAAGAAGAAGAAATAAGTACGGGCAGGGCATGTATTGCGAAGGCAAGATAACCGTCGTTCATTAAGTGTAACAGAGTGGATCCCTAGAGAAGGCAAGCGTGAGAGGTGGCAGGAGAAAGTTAGATGGGCAGATGAGATGAAGTGTGTAGGATAAATTTGTCGCAGTTACCGCAGGACCAGGGTAATTGGAGATCCATTGGAGAAGCCTTTGCCCTGGAGGGAACGTAGATTGGCTGATGATGATGAGTGAAGCACGCAAGTCAGCAACACCGGCTTTTTTGGTGTTTATCAGCGTTTCGACATTGCCGCATCTACGGCTTCGGTGTTAACTTCGACCGGGTTGTTAGTTAACTACACTAGCGTGCATGCAGAAAAATGGCATCTTTTGACACATTTATGTAGCTAAAATGTTGTTACACGGTGTATTTTTTATTCACATTTAAATCCACGTCAGTAGCGGGCATCCGAAAAGTAGGGAGGACAAGCTAACCATGCCAGAGCTGTCCGAATTGGAGGCATAAACAACAAAATGCACCGCCAATGTACCTTCTCAGTGTAAACAAATGTCCCGTAATCCCAACTGAAAAATAATGATGGCAGCGAATAGGAGAAAAGAGAGAAAAGAGAGAATAGAGTGTGGAAACTCTGCACTCTTGTAGTGACCCTCGAGCAGCGCAAGCGTCAAGCCCGCCAATACAAACAGAAGCATTTCATACCCTCGTTCATCACCGTTTGTAGTCGCTTAAAACAACTTTGGAATACATCCACTTTCGCAGGGAGGGATGGCGGGCGTTATTTCAGACAGTCGTGGTGTTTTAAATATTTCGCCACATTTGTTTCAGCCCAAAGTAACAATCGCAGGCCAATGAAATTTTTCACCGCATAAGAGCCGCAGAACTTGTGAACCCTTCGTCAGCGTTTATTTTGGCTGGAGGTGTTACCAATGACACAATAAATATTTCGGGTGGCGGAACCCAGAGATCTCCTAAAGGAAACAAAACGAGGCTTCGGGAATATAATACACTGAGCAACAGTTTAAAGCGACGTTTTGTACGAACTGTAATCGCATTGTTTTTGGTCTCGAGAAAGAACGCGCTCAGCGAAAAGAACTTTATCGCCAATGTTCAGGAGGAAATGGTTGTAGCTATTGTTTTATATTATCAATTATCATACCTTCCTATCAGAATTTATTACGCAATTGGCCACTAGGACAATTTCATCTCTATTCGAAGTTTCATATATGTGTCACCATTATATCCCATTGAATTCTCATCTGTCGTCAACGCTTAAGCACAGAGTCTCGTTAGAGAAAACGGCAGTAAGTCTTATTTTAATAAAACTTTCCCATAAACAATTACACGATGATAAGCCACAAAGAGTACCCTTTCGTTTACCCAGTTAAATTATTTGTTATAGTTACTTCATCCACAGTTGTAAATGTTGGAGAATTTGTCTCTGTCAATGTATTGGCCTCAAGGGGGGAAATGGTTCCTGATGCTTAGAATAAGTCGTACAATGAAACCATTTGCAGCCAATCAAACATCAATTTGCCCATAAGAAGACTCTGTAGAAACCCGAATTTCATCTAATTGACTGAACTGTTTCGCTATTAATTAGTTGGTTTTCTAGTTTAAGATTCTTTTTCGCCTTTGTAATGTGAGCTTCTCAGCTTCACTGGTCATTCACCTTCGCAGATAAGATTGGCCCAGATTTTATATTTGTTTACTTGACTTTGGAAGTATGGGGGAGCAATAGAAGAATTTCACGTTTATAAAGCAGCCCAAAACTACTGGGCTGACACTCGTATACAGCCTGGGTAGCGAGTGGAAAAGCCGCGATGGCGAGCCACCTCTTGTAAGGCTGGGGTGGCTGCTTAGAGATCAAGTGATCCAGGAAGAGCGTCCAAGGAAACAACTTACAGAATCAACGAAAAGAACAATGAACTGGTTTACTGCCGTGTGTTTCAAGGCAGATCGTGGTTGAAGTGATTTCGCAATATCAGGGATGGTGCCTCTTTATTTGGATTTATTATACGGCGTTGAGCGCCGACACTATAGGCAAACATTACCCCGGCTTCATCGTGCGTACTTTGATTAGAGAAGCAGAAAATGTGTTGATTGAAATTCACAGACGCGATTAGTACTGCGCCATCGGCCTTGATAAATTATTGGAATGGGCAATGCAACCTGCTCATCGAGGCATGAGACCGCCTCCGTTTGCGTTTTTGAAGATCCCACGGTGGCCGCTTACGCGACGGGGCAAGTGGCAGAAAAGTCATAGCAATTTCTTTATTGCGTAAGCACCGTTCACAAATTTTTGCTGAGACGTTTTCTGATCTTCGGCATTGGTTAGAGCTTTGATTGACTATGAGAAACCCAAGCCAACGCTACGCACTTTTCTTATGAGGGATTGTGATGAAGATTTCGTGAAATGTATGCTGAGTCAGATATAATTGCGGTGCCTGTTTAATTGCGAACAAGAAAAATATGCGACACCTGTGCGGTTTTATTGGACACATCGTGTGTACCGTGCAAGCTCTAGCTTCGCAGTACATAGAGTGTACATTTGCAATCGTATATTCTCTCTGTTTAATGTGATCTGATGCAAACTGAGCGGCTTCATCTGCACTTTGGCTGCAGCGTGTCGGAAAAAAGTGTTATGAACCTAAGTGGAAAAATACGCAAATTTGAACTGTATTTGGCCTTAATAATGTACCGGTATACTAATAGCAGCTGTCCATGTGTGCTTCGCCGACCATACTGACTCAACCTTCATTACTGGGCGCGTTGATGGGACGTAAGGAAAGGTCCTTGAGAACGGTATGTTGTGAACTGGAACCCGTAGGAAACAAGCGCAACGAGCCTTCGAGACTTCAGCGACAGCAGATATTGTGCTTGCGAATCATTCAATAAAACCGGTCTTGGCTTCCCTAGTATTTTAGCTACTTCGAAGGAGTAAGAACGAAGATTAAAAATTCAGCTTGTTGTGAACAAAATTCCTGTACAGAAGTTGTCAGAGCATCATTCCTCTCGTAAATAGTTCCTAATCGTTTATTTCTTCTCTACTGTGCAGTCCTTCTCCTTTATGAGCGGAAAAATGAGTACGTAATCAAGACAGTAAGGGGTGCGGACCTGTTCGTCGCTTCCGAAGGTACGTACCTGTCTGGAATATCTCTACCAAAAGGGTTAGACAGGCAGCAAATTGTGCTATGCATTTCTACTTTTAAATGATGATAAAAATAAGAATTGCAGAAAACTACAAAGACTGGAATATGCTCCAACGGTGGGCCATACAAAGAACGGTGAGTTTGCTTACGGTGCGTCAGAGTTTCTTCAAGTTTTATCATATTCTAGAAGTTCACCGGTCTGTCAGGCTCGTTGGTTTCGAGTTTGGCACTCCTTTGTCGCCACATTGAAGTGAAACATTCAGAAAACTTGCATTCACGCGCAAGACGAATTGGGAAGCTGTTCTGGGTGAGCATTGCCGGACACATTCTGAAGTTTCAGTATCGTAATTTCTTTGCGTAGTTACCGAGCTAGTAATCTTCATTGTACGCTATCTGAATCTAAGAGTTCGTCGTCTTCTTTGCGGCGAGTGGTGGACGCAAAGTAAACCTCAGCATTGTTCCTTCTACCAGCACAACTAGCTCAGCTTGCACTTGGTCGCTAGACTTGAACCATGGAGAAGCCGCAGGAGTTCAATGTTTTCTCACGACAAACATTCCTGGAGTCACAACCGAACTGCCGGTCGTTGCGAAAGCCATCACGCTGTCTTGGCCCACCCGGCTGTTGTGGCGACAGAATGTTTAATACAGTGGCGGCTGCCATGACGAAATATGTCACGATATTTCAAGCTGTTCGCACAAAATACAGCACCGGAACAAGGCAATTCTTTCGCAAGGATTGCGTTGCAGCTATCACTTTCATTCCTCCGATGGAAGATAAATATTTTTGGGACTCTCCTCTGCACACATTCAGTGTCAAAATAAAACTTTCAATTTTTAAATTGGGGACAGGGCAGAAGAGTAGAGAAGACTAGTTTGCCCATTCACCATTTCTAGTCAATGGAAAATGAACTGCTATTTAGGCCTGAGGAGGGGGAATTCAAAGGCGTAGCATGTTATGCTACGTACGTGTGCCCTCCGTTCCATCACTTCAAATGAATTTACTTGGTGATGTTCGTTAAAAATCCAATATTATTTGCGCTACTCTTCACAATGGGGAATAACATTCAAGCCTTGTACAACTACTGATGAACGCTCAGGATCACAACAACACAGGAATACGGCACTATAGAACAACAAAATCAAGACAACAATACGACAAAAGATAGAACATTACAATCAGGGCACCAAAAGAATACGACAAGACGGCAGTAGGACACGGAAAACAGGATGAACTGCAGAAATATTTCTCGTCCCTATCTCCGTCTGGGTTGTTATTGAAAATACAAATCAACATGCAAGAGTTGACGAAGTTGAAATAAACTGACGGCACGTAGCCTTAACAATTTCTTAAGTAAAGCCGAGAATAAGGTGCACAGCCGTAAACTTAGGAGCCTCTTCAATCTGTGAAGGTCGATTACCAGGGGAGCTTTTACTCCCATAACACAGAAGTGACAGAATGTACCGATAAGTAAGAGGACATATTGTTCTCAAGGGTATGGACAGCTGTCGCCTCATTGGAAGAGGTTTACAGCTCGGAAACTATCCATTCATGCTACTATAGCACCACATTTTGCCGGGGTTGAGCGCGGCTAAGCAAGATTGTCGAGCCGGAGCTCGGTGTCAGTTGTAGAGGGCGCACCGGACACGCACACAATTTCACTGAGAGAGACAGACCGCAAATACTACTGGGTTCAGTGTCGCTGCAGCGATGAACGCCAAATTCAAATTAAAAGTTCAGTTTATTTTGTAATTTTTACATAGCAAAAATGCAGGGATAGGGTACAGAAAACTGATGCTATATTAGCTTGACTGGGTCCCATCCCCCCTTACAATTCAGTGAGCTAGGGCAGAGTGCAGCTGTTAATGAAATGAAATACACATTGTACAGTAGAGTAACAGATATTGTAACGTTACTGAAAAGAGCAATAATAGAAAATATCAACTACAGGAATGCAGAAAACGCATGATAAAACACCGCTAAGTTATATATTTCTAGCACAATACTGCAATGACAAAATGTAGGTGAGAAAGAAAAAAATCAAGTATGAAAAAAGAAAAAAATCAATTAGCCCAAAATATTGAAGCATAAAACAACTGAATAATGTACGAAACACGAACCTTATCATGTTCAACGAGAAATAATGCGACAGCAGTGTACGACTCAGTGAAATAAAGCTATGATTTGGAAATGAAAACCGAGCAAAAACACAACAAAATTTGAGCACATACATGTATTCACGTGTCACTACGCTTTTAATCACAATGTTTATATACAAATAAAGAATGGCAATTTAAAAACCTATGCCTTAATTCGGATATAGAAATACTGTCTATGATAACACCTTCTGAAATCATGTCATTTAAGTTGAGATGTAAGGTTATCATTGCTATCTGGCCCATGAATGGTTCTACAGAAAGGAACCGAACAAGCGGCTTCATTTCGAAATGTATATCCTGCATGAGGAATCTTTCTCAGGTTGCATAGTGGTACAAATATGGTATTATTACTTTTTAAGTACCTTTTATAACTAGCCAGCAAAATAAAATTGTACAATTGTGGGACGGTTACTTTTTTAAGTGAATTATAATATTCGTGTAATGACATATCGTAGGAAACGTTTGCAACAATTCGAAGCGCTTTCTAGTGAATAGTGAATATGTTATCTATATCATTCTTCGATGTTGTGCCCCAAACAAAAACCGCAGTAACTGATTTTGGAAGAAAAAAGCGCGTACTAAACCATAAGTTTTATTTAATGGACAAAATATGACAAAATTTGCACAGAATACCAGAAACCTTTGGCAGATTGCTCAGTACCCGCTTTGGCAGCATATTTTATAGTAAATGCTTGTAAAAAATAACGCCTAAAGTTTGGACTTTAATAAAATTTTGACTTAGAGTAAAGATTTGACATGAAAGTCTGACGCGGGCTGTGCCTTTTTCTTGTGTTGATTCCTCATAACACGTCACCTTACTCTTTCTCTGTGGCCCTCTTTGGGTAACCCTTTCGGAGGAATTCCTTCGCCCCACGAATTGGTTTGGTCAGTGGCCAAAGTGTTGTCGGTGGCGCTTCCCTTAGATAAGAGAACAGCACGTACTCTTCCGTTCCTTTCAGCACACGAGGCATTTGCTTCATTGTCAGACCAGGCGTTTCTTAGGAAGGAATTTCAAGTACCAAGCTTCGCTTAAACATTTCCCGCGGACCAGCTTGCTTCGCCGAAAGTGACGCCCAGGAGGGTAGCCATCTGCCGTTCTTCCACTAACACCCTTTCTTCGCTACCCCTTTGTAGCCTCCTAGCCAATCATGACCCCTGCTCTCCCTTACACAGCATCTTGCACCCCTTCGTCTAACAAGGACGATGGTTGAAGGTGGAGCTTGTAGAGGCGGGTCCTTTAGCTGGCCAATGCCACACTGCGAGTATGTGCTCCCCGGAAGGCGCGCCACTTTTTCGGAATACCCACAGCAACTCGCGGGTGTGGAAAGCGGAGACATAAGGTTTGGGCGTTGGGCGTGTGGCGAGAATTGATACCTGCTGCGTGGCGTTGGGTGAGCAGTTTTTCGAGTGGGTGCCGGTATTGGGCGTTAACATACACGATGCTACGCTAGGTCTGACGTATTTAGGCTCACAGCCTTATTTATTTATTTATTATTGATGGCATGCACAGCAACACCATTTTTCCCGTCAGGGATCCTTTGTTTGTCATCTCAGCTTTGAGAAACGCTGGGACCATGTCAAAATAAAGCGATAAGATCCGTCTGTCTGTCTGTCTGTCCTTAGATTCAACCACCCTGTCAAAGCGAACCAAATGCTGCGCATTAGGCTTACATGACCCTAGCCAAATCTAAACTACATTTCCGGGGGCTATCTTCATATGTCTGAACATTAGGGAGACAAACAAAATATTACCCTTATCTGGGGCAAGACACAAATACATAAGTGACATTTGCAGTGTTGTCTGTATAAAAATGCGTATGATTGGTATATGAAAGATACGTCCAGAAACATACAAAACCGGTGGCTGCGGTGTCCGTAGCGGAATTAAAAAAAAAATGGCAACAGTAACGAAAGGTTCCGCTATATAGTTTTCAAGTTCCGCTTAGGACGCAAGTGAATTAAGTACGTTGCGTCGATTCACGCGCGTCTCCGCTAAAGAGCAGCGATGTTATTGAGGCATTCGGCGTGGAACAGTTGGACGGGGTAAACTTAAATTTACTCGATGAAACCACTAACGTGTTTATCTTGGGAGGAGCAAGACGGGAGAAAAATAGCATGTTAAGTGAGCCGGAAGGAGAATAGAAAAAGAGTTAACTGAGAGGGGCGCCAGCCGACTCCCCTCTGTAGTCGACATTTGCAAAGAACTGAGCAGATAGAGGCACATTTTTTCATTCATTTCATTCATGAACATTCATCACCACCGTCAGAGAAAGTCTGTTTTCCTTGAGGGCGTATTGGCGCACAACGGCATCGGTGAGGACACGAGACCTTCGCTTTAAAAATGCAGTGCATGTTTGCTCAACTGAACTCATTGCTTTCACAATGCAAGGCTCGCACTCCAAGTTTTGAAGCCATATGTTAGTGACGATCTTACGACGTCTTCAACGTTCGCTGAAGCTTTTTAAAGGTGACTTATTTTTTACCTCAGTTTCATAACGCGTTCACGACGTTTCTTTTTCCTTTTTTATCTGATAACTCATGTTCACATCTTTTAAATAACCGCAGATGATGTCAGGTATATAATTAGGGCTAGGGGTATTTTCGTTTGCTGTTACGCTTTCACAAGTATGAATTATTTTATAACGCACGAAAACGCGTGCCGGCATGTCACCCTGTAGAGAGGTCTCCAAATTTATGCAAGAATATCAGACCTGATTTCTGCATTTTAATTGTAATGGCTTCACTAGCTTTCAGTAATAACACCTCCTAACCTTGAGAGCAGCACAGTAACTCCAATTAATACCGAACTCCTCAAACTAAAAAAAATGGTCATCGTTTCCGGAGGGCATATTTAAGAAAAACGCAGATTCAAAAGCATCTTTCCACTGCCGCTTAAATTGCCTGTCTTGAGCCGGCTCATGTTGCTATTTTCGCAAACCTTTCTTCGTTATACCCACTGTACCTGAATAATAGGTTGGGAAAGTTGTATGCTTGCTCCTGTAGTATTTCTGTACCCCTAAAAAATGCTCATGCGTCACATACGCAGTGTCCAACTGCTGGCTTCGCCAGTTCCTACGAATGTTCCGGCCCCTGGTTCTCAAAATCGTGGACCTAGAACAGCGGGAGGTGATGGAGGTTCGGCGCCCTTTGAGGTGCTCCGGCTGCCTGGGGCCCTGGTGTCTTCAGGTTTGAAAAACACCTTTTTTAAACCTTTTCACAAACAGATGCTAGCTCTACACTGTAAAAAAAGTCCATTTTTACGGAGAAAGCTGGTGTTAAAATGTTGCCGGACACATTTCTGTAATTTAAACAACGGAAAGAATTTCAAGGGTGGACATTCCGTAGTACGGAAAGGCCGTAACAAAACAAACACTCAATTTCAAAAAGCATGTCTTTGCGTAACTGATAGAACCTCCAGCAAAGAAAAAAATAATACCCCGAAGAGGAACCGAACCCACCACGTTGATCGAACGGGCACGACGCTCGAGACCCCTGCACCACCGCACGAACGCTGCACTTGCGCCGACCAACCTGTATACTTCATGGATGTCCACCCTGCGTGTGCCATACATCGCTGTTTACTAGCTGGCTTTTTTTACTAGCTGGCTAAATGGGTTTAGAGCACTAACAGGCTGATGCTACAAGCGAAACTCTCACACTGCTTCCCTAGACGACTGCTCGCGCGTTCAAATAGAAGTTGCTCCATGTACCATCCTATTATTCACTGGAGTTTTTGCGCACAAGTAAGGTGTCTCCCTATACGCCTCGAGCGCTGCCTCTAGGGGCGGCACTGAAATCCTCCTATCGGCCCGTTTTGAAAGCGGCCGCGGGAGTCTCCGCCCCGCTCCCCACTGTCGCCGCTGCTTTTTCGGAACGTTGATGACTGAGATTTACCGTTTGTGGGCATTGGAAATACATTTTTATGTGGAGCAGGCACTATCTTCGCATATGCGGTGGGTTTACGGGAGTATAAATGTTTCTGACGCGATCATAGTGTAGTACATTCGGCCTGCATAAGCACCAGGTGTGTTTCAAAGGCCAGCATCCTTGAACCGGCGTATGCATGGAGCTGATAGTAGTTACACTGCCCTGAAATATACTGACAGTACCTTCGTAACCACCGTTTCCTCAGATCTTCACGCTACGGCTATACACAACTATAGAAATCGGTTTTGTGCGCTTACGTAATTTTTCGGAGCACTCATACCTGACAGGACGCCGGTTACGTTTGCGAATATCATTTGCATATATCGATCGCCACCATTTACAAGCCAGTGTGTCTCAATTTCGGGAACATTCAACGAAAGTGCGATAGACAATGCGGAATTACACACGACAAAGTGTCGTCTTGTCGGGAGGTGAGCGCCCGTAAATATTCATCAGCTACATATATCCTCCGTGAGCAGAGCGGAGAGGGGCTTAGAATATATTCCGCGTCCGTGACTAAACGCTTCTTCGAAACATCGTCATATGGCACTGAGAGCGTGCAGAATAAAGCACTAACTGAAATCAGAGGGTCTCATCAGATACCACACTCTTGCAGCGATATCTTTCACCGCTTCTGAACTGCCTAACTTGTATACTGGCAAAAACGCGTACGCCGAATGATAGCTGTTCGTATGTCGAAAAACAATAGAATGTGAACGCGATATTCGTGTGAGGGATTACTAAAACGTTCATTGCTTGATTTCGCTCCGAATTTATACACAGCGTCCCCCTCCCCTACCGCCACCCATGTCTCGAGCACTGCATTTCGCGTCTAGGTGGTCTGGTGAGTCCTGCCTGGCTTAAGTTTCGATGAACGTCTTCAGCATGTCAGAAGCTGGACTGGGTTTTCAGATCCGAAGTAGCCTATGGTCGAGCGTTTTCCCTCCGTCGTTGTGTGGGCACCGTTGTGCGGCGTCCACACCCCCCTCTGCGCATGCCTGGCGAGGCACCGCTGATGAAGGTTGTTCAGGATGCCCCTAGGGATTGGCCAAGCAAAGAATCCATCGCGAGATAGCTTCGCGTTCAACCACGGTCGTCATCTTCCCGTAGGGGAACCTGTGTAGTATGCGAGGCATTCCTCCTCTCCTCTCCGACGCTCCTCTCCTCTCCGGCATTCCTCCTCTCCTCCCCGTAGCTCTTCTCCTCTCCGGGATTGCGCAACGAATGGCAACACCTGTGGTTCCGCGCGCGATATTGCGAAGCAGCTTAGGGTTAGAGACGCGACGGTAGGAGCTGCATATTCCCCTGGGGACGCCACTGTAGCTCCGCGGTATAAATGACGCGCGTGCGTGCTCCGCTCCCCTCATTCTACTCCCGCAACGCCGCGATCGAACTGAAAACTAATGGGAACTTGAGTTGACCCCATGGCTGCTTCGTATACTATTCAGGGTACCCCTACGGGAAGATGGTGTATTTAATTTCATTTCCGTTAGGACTATTGTGTCTCTTCCAGACTAGCACAGCGTTTAATGATTATTGAAACTACGGAAAAGTTTCTAGTTTCATTAACTTTCTTTGGTTCTTGGTATAATGCGTGGGTGGGCACATATTTAACGATGCTCAGTCTTGTACTGTAAGTATTTCGCTTGGCTTATATTCTTATTAAAGACATGTTATTGTCCGGGATTAGGTAAACGCATCCCCGAAACATATATTTGTCTGCGACGTATGCGTTCGAAACGAACCCGCATTCGTTGTCCGCGCTGTAAAACGAAACCAACCTCTCACTGTGCCAGTATCGGGTCTAAACGAGGCTACAGTAGAATTCACTTGTGCCTGACGTATTTGGAAGTGACAGTGCTGACATGCTGCTGCCGTCCACGACGCCCGGAACAGCGGCGACGAAGAATGGAGAACCGTGTCCTCGGGTCGCTCTTGTTGGCGTTAGAGTACTTCACAAAGACGCACCTGCTTTTTAAGTCACCTAAACCCACTCCTTGCCTACAGACGTTACTATAACAAGTTTTATAGGGCACTGAAATGCGAAAAAAGGCGAAACAGAACCAAAACACTGCACGAGACCCTACCAGCCACGCAGCGGAAATCCCGTAAACGTCGCGGAGAAGCGGTGGTAGGCGGCGCAGCGATAGCGAAGCTTGAGGAGTATACAAGTTTAGCCTGCTTATCGCGTTCTTAAGGAATCCACTCCCGTTCTTCAGAGACGGGTTGACACAAACTGTTGGGATGTCGTTCAAAATATTTTTCACTTCTTCAAAATTCTACGTACTCCAGGATAAGTTCTGTTACATATGTACCTGATTTATGCAATATAGGGGCGAGAGAGCCTGAATCTTTAGCACGAGGAATAGCTTCAGCGGCCAGTGTATATTTTACATGACATATCACACTGTAGCCCAAAGTGAGACATTTTATTCTACGAAATTTGCCCTGAATTGGTGCGTCGAAGCGTCCACTTGGTGCTATGTACAAGGACAAGTATGTACTTGTTGCTGGCCAACCTTTTCAGGAAAAACCAGATGTGGTCGCATTCAACACGCTACAGAGGTAAACGTAGATGTAAAATAATTTCTGATGAGTGGTTTTGTGTCGGACGCATTTACCTTCAAGCTCGCCATGTTTGACTTACAAATATCAATGTTTAAAGTTGCGTCACACCTAAAGCCACAGTGACCATTGTCAATACCAAGCATACTTCTTTCTCGTCCTAAATAATCTGAATTTTGCCCTTTACTTAGCTATAATAAAAAATTCGTTTGCAGGGATTATGGAAGCACAAGTAGTCAAACCACATGGTGACACTGAGATGATGTCACAACGGAATGGAGAGAACAATCAACTTCAATCGTTGCCAAAGTCTTCGGCAACGTGTCAACAGTGAAAGCCTACTCGTTAGTATGTTAGTGAAAATTGTTAGTGAAATAGTATGCTAGTGAAAATTGTCCTTTCTTTAATCCCGCAGGTTTGGTGAGGGCCAACAATGATGTTTGCAATCGTTTAGCCAATACCTTCATGTATAATTTATAATCAGCATTTGTGAAACTAATTAGGCGGTAAGAAGTTACAGAGAGTAATTGAACAGAATGCTAGGTTTTTGTTACCAAAACCATGTGTGTCCTGCAAAAGGAGGGGGACATCCAGTTTACTTTGTATGCATCGACGAACAATCGCTCTAAAGCCGTGCTGATTTCGCTTTTGAACATTTTGTAAAAGGCAGCACCAAGCCATCAGGCCGGGCGATTTCCCTGCGGTTAGCACATCTGTTGCCTGTTCAATTTCACTCACACTGATCGGAGCCTCGAGCTCTGCCTTGACGTTATCATCTAGTTTGGTCATAAGTGGCGAGAATGTAGTTTTAAAATCCACTTCAACGCGCAGTTTTTTACCAAAGAGAATATTATAGTAGTCGACAAAAGCACCGGCTATTTCCGCTGGGTCTCTAGTGAGCTTATTTCGATGACAAATCTGCTTGATTTCTTTCCTGACAGCATAGCTGTTTTCGTCACTAAGGGAGCGCTTACTAAGGGCTTCGCCCATCCACAAACGTTTCGATCGAGCTCGAACAACTGCAGCTGCGTATGTATTTTGATCTATAATCTCGAGCTTCTCCTTTACTTCCCTTATTTGTTTGTAGAAAATCCCGGGGTTTCAGCAGTCACTACTTATTAAAAATTCTAATAACTTTTAAGCTCGCTTTTTTTTTTCCTTTCTTGTTGCCGCAACATGCACCCTCTTTCAATAGCGAGCATTTTAACTCCGCTTTTAAACTCTTCCCATGGCTCTATAAAGGTATTCGTCTTTGTCTTGAATAGTTTTTCTAGAATGGGAGACGCTTTCGCGCGTGTCAGCTCAGCCTTAAAAATTCTATTATCGTTGGACGGCACTCTAGCCAGGCCTGAAGCGCTCAGCTGGATTGCTGCCGGACGGCACTCTAGCCACTGAGTTTTATAAAATCCGCATGCTATCACTGGCAGAGGGATTGACGTCGGCATCGTCTGCACCCCAAAAAAGGGACCAGCATTAAAAATCTGCACCAATTTCAGGTATGAGTACCAAACGGCTTACAACACAAGTATAAGTTCTCGAATGAAATACCGCTTCTGCTTGAATCATTTCGACATAATCACATAACACCTAACATGAATATCTGGAAATATTCGTCAATCCAGGTAATTACGTTTACACTACAAAATGGGCGTGTGCACGTTCGCCTGGTTGATACGAACATGAGGTTGAGAGGGTAACAGCCACAATGTGCAGTGGAATGACACCCGGCAATGATATTGAGGCAGATAGGAAATGCACAGAATATTTATTGCGTAAGGCGGACGGGGACCGCAATTGAGGTTGACACATACTGGGAATATGTTTAGCTGAACTGGGTGTGCAATCGATAGGGATAATAGCCGCGTTGCTACTTTAGCTGGCGTCCTTTTCAAAAGCGGAAAAAAAGGTGAAATGAATTTCCGCACCAGAAATGGACAATAACGTTGGTGGTAACACGCTGTTCGAAACCTTGCACTAAAAGGTGTTGGGGCTCCCCTATAAAAATGGCAGAAATAAACTTAAGCAATTAGAGGTGCAACCTGTGTCATGTGCAAAGGTGGCAAGTTATTATTGCTGTCCTTTTCTCTCACAACCTTGTCAATATTCCTTGATTCTACGCGGCGAATAAGCATTATTCGCAGTTTTCACCGTCATGATGTGTGAAACGACTCCGCTTCCGCAACAAAATCCTGACATTGATTTTCCAAAGAACGAAGCTTGTAGGTCCGTCTGAAGTGTATCTCCAGTAAAAAGTACATTGTCCCAGTCATTCACGTAAGCCATCACATTGATTTCCGGATTTGTAGACCGATGGCTCCAGTAACTGAAACCTAGTCTCAACGTGAACAAATGGGATTTTTTATATATGCTCTGATCAGCATGCTCGCGCGTATTTCTCGGGTTCAATAAACTTGTCGGTGTACACAGAACCCCAACCAATACACGCCTTCAGTGAAAGTCAAGGAAACCGTGTTATTAAAGACCACGCTAATAATTTTTAGGCGCTTCAGTAAACATCTGCGTCCAATTTCTTATGAACATTTCTAAACCTCGGTTTGGAAGTAACGAGTTTGCTCGAAATATTGGGCTCATACGAGGAACTCAGAAATCAGTGTAGCGTAAACGTTGTTTTATAGGTTTAAAACAGTTAACTGCGGAAAAGTCTGTCCCACCATAGCCGCTGGTCAATACTTGTTTTATAATAGAGCATGAAGAGCTTAAATGTACTCACAGTGATTTTCTGTGATTTTCTGGCGGAAGCTCCAAGTATCCTGCATAAGCTGATGACTTCCCTTAATTGATGTTACCTTCGCGCAAAAAAAGGGAATTTTTCTTTGTTGCGGGAGTTTCCGACCTTACTGAACTGAACGGAACTTTTACGACCTTCTAAACTGCCTTTATCGCCCACCCTTTCGCCCAACAAAGAGCTGAATTGGCTGACAGGCAGCGGCGTAGCCAGGTGGGGTGTTTCCGTGTCATAACACATGGGAAAATATGAATTTAGAAATACTACTAAGATATTGCTTTTCCGTCGGGAATGGCCTCTCATTTGAAGTTATTGTTTTCTTGAGGGTTTATATACCCCCATAAATATAATTCTGGCTACGCTAATGCTGACTGGCTTTCCCACAGCTGGCAATGCCTGCAGAAACCAGCGCTCTTCGAGACCTAGTGATGTCCTTTAAACAATGCATGAGTTGCTCTGGAAGTCTGGGCGGCAATAAACACTAATTATAATGTATCCTTATGAGAAGTTGATTCGGCCGTTCTTTGCCTACTTGGAACAATAGATTGCTTTCAGCGGCAAGCCGCGATCACGCCTACGTGACATACAACAGCGTTGTACATTTTCTCGCAGACTGTAGAAGTGATGGCACCGCCGGGAACAACTGCCGGTTACGTGATCGAAGAGTGGAGCGTACGCCCGAAGTTCCGTGTGGAAGACGCCAATCACAAGACGGTGCTGCGTATCGACGGACCCTGCTGCCCGTGCCAGTGCGTCTGTAACGCCGTCGTCTTCCGAGTAAGCTCCACAACCTTACCTGATGTTGAGGGGCACCAAAGAGACGTGCAAGCAGACGGCAACTTTGCTGTACCGCATTCCGATCGGGTCAGCAAAGTTCACACTTGGTGTTTAAAAGTGGTCACCGTGCGATCACATCTGTGTTGGTCATGCGCACTGATAGACGCACAACATTACTGAATGCTTTGCTCAAAGCATGCTGCAGACCAGATGGCACTGCACTCTGCGCTGCGAAAGCTGCCAGCCCCACACACCGTTAGAGACCACATCGTCTTCCCAAGGGTCCATTGGATGGTGCATATGGAGCCGTCACACCTGCTACTTAGCATCCCTCGGTAGACCGACATGGCCATATTATATACTCCGTTCGGGTGGAGCGATTGCTGGCACATTTTGCCAGGCTCACGCCCCCTGATCCAACAAAACAAGCAACCACAGCTAAACGACAGTGTTTAAAGTGAATCTTCCTATTGAGAGACCTGGTTCTATTCGAGCATAGTACAAGGGTACTTTTCTGTCGAAACACCATTTTTCTTGCTTTTAACTTCTTTTTTTCTCATGTGAAAGACCTCGCATGAAGTCACAAGAAAGGCAGTAGATTTCTGTAGAGATGTTTAAGTATAAAGGTAAAACCCGACCGCGGGTAATATTCATTGACCAATAATAATTTACGCCATTTCGACGTGCACACGCACCCGCACGCACGCACGCGCGCGCTCACACACACACACATGACCATAGACGCACACGCACACACGCGTAGGCGCACGCACGCAAGGACACGCACACACACACACACGCGCCAGCGGAAGCGCACGCACACACATAAACGCACGCACGCACACACACAGGCAGACAGACAGACATACAGAGAGATACCGATTCGCTGTATCGTACTCGTAGCAATATGTAAGTGTAGGTGGAAGCAAATTTTAAATATTTTGTTAACAACCAAACTCGGAAGGCCTCATGAACCCAGGAGAAAATAACCACCACTGGGATGCCGTGTTTATGCCATTTTGGTGCATAAACATTGTTTGTTTAAGTAATATCGAACCAACAGACTCAGTATTTGACGCTAATCACCGTTTACTGAGTGATGACAAAGATAGAAGGATAAAAGAATGCATCATAGTGGGAGGTAACCCAGGCTCCGCAAAGGGTTTTGGTACTGCCCGCCTCGTCGTACCCCAGGCTGAGGGCATCCGCCAGACGACCTAGGGAGAGGACTGAGAGTATGCTAACAGTTAAAGTAGCCGATGCCTGCAGATTTACTGCCAATATGCTGCACTATTATCTACGCTACAAGAAAAACACGCGCCCCGAGATAATGTCCCAACGCCCCTGGATGTGAATGGTGTCGTTGGCATAAAAAGTGCGAAGTAAATTTTATTCCGCAGGATGGTGGGTCGAACTTTTTATGAACTTCCGGCCAGTGAGCTGCAGCTTTGTTTCAGAAAATAAATCAATGCTTCGTGCGATTTTGTTGAATAAGGACACTGATTACGAAGATGTACCCACAAGTGTTGCGCTAAACGGGGATTGGAACAAAGGCAACAGGAAGGGCGACGGTTTGTGCGTGTAGTATCATACGGCATTAGCACAATACATAACTGCATAGCTTCTTCAAGCTCACGTCAGCCTGCAACTGTAATGGTCTCACCTCTGATGCTCCCGTCATAAAAATCATGGTTCGGGCTCCTACTACTTACTTCTGTCTTGCCGGGGCAACATACACCGGCAGAGAACCCGAAGACTCACAAATCCTTCTACACGAACTAGTTTATGTCAACAGAGTTGTAGCGTCGAAATACATCGTTCCAGCTTCGCAGGTTGAAAAAGAAGGCTTTAAAAAGACAAATTAAACTAAGTGTATGTTACCATGGTGTAAACAGCAATATTCTTCCAAGATTACATCGCATATGCGTACTTATTATAGACCTCAAAATAAGATGCACCGTCGACAATACTATACAGGACGGCCAAACCAGGCTTGCGTTGGGAATCGCGCACTCGACCATCTAATTCACGGGTGACATTTTTTTGCCATGTATAGTGCTCTGACGCTAAAATATATGTTCTTATGCTGCAAATATTAGACGATGTTTCTTGCAAAAGCAAATAATCAGCGCCTTGCAAATTTTCCGATAAATGTGGCTCCTTTGCGGCAAAAATAAGAAGTTTCTCAAATGGGGCCAGGCAGAGAAGATATAAGTATGTTCTATTCGAAGGATTACATGTTTTATAGTGCCCCCACAGCTCGTCCGTCTGCAAATGATGCCGTATCCGTTGAGAAATCATTCAATTTTGGAGAAAAGTTTGATTTTCCCGCCAGATCGTGTGTTCGTGTCGTTTCGTATCGTGTCTTCAATTCAGTTGTCCTATTCGCCTAAACAATCCAACCTTAGTCAGACCCATTTCTCTAGAAAACGCGGTTACGTGTTATGGGTGGTGCGAATCCAATTATTCAGTTTCGAGGAAATTAAAATTGCAACGACGGGATTCTTCAGTAACTGTACAACCAGCGCTATTTTTTTAAGTATTTATTGATTTACGTGTACTCCATAGAAGACCGCAGGTATTTTACAGGGGGATGGCGGTCGGTTTATACAGCGAAATAACGCGTCTTCACGACAGTAGTGGGACTAATTTAAAAAAATGAACATTAGGAACAACCTTGAGGTAGGCAGAAATAATCAAATGCATACATGACAAAAAACGCGGGAACAACCTTGAGGTAGGCAGAAATAATCAAATGCATACATGACAAAAAACGCGGAAACCGGATATATACACAAAGGAGAAACCGCAAGGCGTCAATATGCGATACAGTAAAAACTGGATAATTCGAACTGGAAGGGGACCAAGAAATTGTTCGAATTAGGTTGAGTTCAAATTAGCGGGCGGGCGCTCGAATGAGTGAAATTTGCGGCACACTGCGCGGGCAGAACACACAAGAAGCCACCTGTAGACATGTTATTGCGAATTAGGCGCTACAACACGTTAATGGCAGGTGATTTCGCAAACAACGTTTCGGAAATAATAATTGCATGCGCTGGAGCACCGGTGACGGTGGCGCGGCGCCCTCTGTAGAAGCAAAATAAGCTGTTGAAGGAGCGTAGCACGCCACGCTGCTGTTTTTCTTTTTTGTTGTTTTGCATCTCTCGTAAATTTGGTTGGGGTTGGATGTGCAACATACTGTAATCACTCCGGCACAGCTTCTTCTGCGAGGCGCGATAGAAACCAGGCCATCATAGTTGGAATTATCCGTTCTGGGCACCGGCGCGTACGAATTACATAGGGCTGTGCCAGGTTCAGTGCGTGAGTTCGAATTACCGGGAAGATTGAATTAACCGAGTTCAAATTACCGAGCTTTAGCTGTAATAATCTAAATTGTAAAGGAAGCCTAACAGGCAGTTCGAAATGACGACGGATCGGCTAAGTTAAATACTCGGGATCGCAAAAAATTCCATTCAGTGATTCCAGCCTCTAGCGGGTAGTTTTGATAAATGTACGTTCTGGTCAATATAATGTAATGGCATGAGCACGATGAGGACCGGATGAACAGGGGGGGCGGGACTAATGATAGTGTGTGCAAACGGGGGAGTGCAGTGATTAATGAGCGGAAGTGTGATAGCTTGGAAAATGTTCTGCTCATGACGAGAGAAGGAAGGTCAAAGACCTGTTTTCAGTTAGGATACACCTTGCCGCGGACGATATTATGGTGAATAGAACATTGCAGATGTATACTTAGTGGGCTGGAATAAAGTTGGTAACATTCAAATTGTGGCGATGCCATATGAACGAGGCATAATTAGTCAAACGTAAATGTAGCATCTGATAATAAATTTATACTCCTATTGCGGTGCTTTAAGAGCTTGAGTGATTTCCACTGCTCTTGCAATTGCAAGTTGGATGCCGGTGTTCTAATTCAGATGACTATTAGAAGTATCTCTTAAGTATCTGAGCGAAGCTGTCGGCTCAGTTAGAGTGTGGGTTCGTAACTTTGAGGGGAAACTCCCCAGAAAACTTTTACATATTTCTTCTCTTATTGTAACTATTTCCGTTTGCCGAGTGCCGAATACTACACCAGCCAATTAATATCTAGATCGGAGCGCAAGGTAAATACACACAGAACACAAATAAGCGGAAATGGGAGTAAAGGGCTTGTCGCATAACTCAGTACCAGTTCCCACTTTTCAAAACTCCTTCGAGTGGGAGTATCGCCTTACTCCTATTATTTCCGCTGTTTTTTTCAGTAGCTTATGGGAGTTTCATTTTAGTGCTACTACAATGGGAGTTTTGAGGGTGACCATTCGGAGTATATTATTTCCTCCAACTGGGAGTTTTCAGGGGGCGTGTTGGGAGCAGTGTTGGCCGGCATTCGAGGTATTTTTTCTCTTTTTGAACGTTTCATATAAGCACTTTACAGGAATATATTACTGTATTTGGGAGTTCTTAATGAGCGCACAGGCCGAATGTTCTTATTTTTGTTTATAATTACGTAATTTCTAGTCTTTTCCAGCATCAAACGTTGAATGGCAAAACGTGAAAAGTTGGTTTTCTGCACAAAGTCAGTTTATTGAAAAGAAATTACATAAATGCGATATACGTGCGAACACGTTATTAAAACAATAAAAAAACACTGAATCAACAAAACAACTACATCGATAATACAATGTATATTGGAATGAAATTTATACTACAACACTCGTCAACGAAAAAAATGCCAGAATTTGATAACAATGAGGTCAGCAGGTCGTCAATGCGCTGTTTGCTTGCACTTACCTCCCAAACGCTGACGTTGCTACGGCTCCTGGCACGTTCCCCAGGAAGCCACAGAAGCAAAAGCATAGCAGGGATACCAAACGATTTAAATTTAAGGCAACAAATACAGAAGCATAGTGGTCATCCGACCTGAAAAAATGAAACACAAAACTGCATCGTAATGACTCCGCACTTGTCGTTCTTGCGCCCAACTTTCCGTTGTGTCTGAATGTTCATTTAAGGCTACGCAAAAGTGCACTTCCGTCCGAGACACCTGCGCTCACTAGTTGGTCAAAACGAAGTGCTGTTCGAAAGGGAGCGTGACCCTCGTGGCGGCGAACTTCTCAACATGCTTCCTTTACCTCCTTTTTTCGCGTGTAGTGTTCGAGGAGCGAGCTTCAGGTTTTACCATGCGCACTTTCCCTCTCTCTTACCCAAAGTTAAAGTAAAATTAAAAACAAAATAACCAGTGTTTCGTCGACTCTACAGAATGCTCCCTCGAAGGGCGCACTGGAGAGTTTTAGCTCTCCGTCCGTTCCGTTGCTTACGCTGTTACCGGGTTTACCGGTACCCGTCCGCGCCTGCACGCGCGGAAGGGCGAGGAGGCGCGCACATGGCGAAGGCCGGCCCGGGGAACTGATCCCACTACCGCGACGAATGCACAAGTGCCCAGACGGGTCCCGGTCAACCCGGTAACTTTGTACACGAGGGAAAAGACGGACGGCTAAAACTCTAAAAAAATCTAAACGGCTAAAACTCTGTGCGCGCCTAGCGCACGGAGAGCTCCCATGGGCCCCGACGGGCCCCTTTCCAGTGAAAGCAATGAATCCGTGGCTGCACGGGGCAGTCACCCTCCTCGTAGGAGTCACGGCTGGCAGCACACGTACTTCTCAAAAAAAAGCGGCACTGCGACGTGTGACCGGCCAACTCCCCTTTCGCATGCCGAAAAGGCACAGACACAGCCTAACAAAAACACCTAACAGCCGATCACAGTGCGGGCACTTTTCACTGCACCGGCCAGCGTGAACGCGTGAGTGTTCTGCTCGAGACCCGCATAAATACACATTGCTTTCACACTGTTCGGCCTACAAAATGACGTTCTGGGCATGGCGCCCTTTCTACCGCACAACGCTCACCTCCAGTGGCGGACAATCGCCCCTGCAGTGACGCAGGAAGTTTTTTTTTTGACACTTTAAGGGGTGCAAGTCTTCCAAAGTGTTGGTTACAATAAAAAAACGTGCAAATCTTACCTTCAACCACCTCGGAGAGGCACAACCGCGTTGTTTTTAACGAGCCACTCTCCGTTATCGGTCACTGCATTTAGGCCTTGCCTCGGCTCGCTGGCGTACTCCAACGGCTCGAAGGTCAGTAACTCGGAGGCGTCGTCGCAGTGCGCCGCACGTTACTCTAGGATGGTTCCACAATGTTCGCAACGAGCTTAGGTTGTAGGAAATCACATACATCCATTCATGTGGCCGGAAGGTAACACCGACAACACATTTTTGAGGACGCTAGAGCTCACACGACACCAACTGCCAGTCATTTTGTATGGACGCCTAGAGGAGGAACGCGAGAAGGAAAAGGAGGGGGTGTGGCAGATTTAAATAGTCCCATTAGGACAAACGTAGTATTCGCATCTAAATACTCCGTTTTTCTGGGGAGGTACAGTCGTGTGTAAATGCACCTTTTTCGGACGGCTCGTGGCCCCCGGAGTAAACTGGCAGTTCTTCCACCAGCATACCTAGCATACCTGGGAGAAGGACGCCTGCCGTGAAGAGTTTCAAAGACGTCTTTCATTAAAAAAACTCCCATTCAGGCTAATTTGTGTTTTGTGTGTACCTCATTCGGGCTGACTATTTTTCTTTAAACCACGCATAAATCAGCGGAAAGACGAATGCGAGAGTCACAGTTATCAGTATCGGCGATGTGTATTAGGAACAGAAAGGATTTCAATACTGCGCTTTCGGCACCCCAAACTGGGCGCGCCGCTTGCAGATGAGAAAGGTATCTAATCAAATTACCTCATTTAAGATTGACTAAGTCAAGTAACATTATTTAGATATGCAATTATGTCGTGACGGCCGTTTACCATGAAGAAAAGAAAGCTTACAGAAGGCCCTGATACACGAGCAACTGAAGCGACGACCGCCATTTCATGCAGCGCCTTTGTTTTTTCATAATGTGCACGCCCGCAAGAGTCGCCGTCAGCGACGTCGTAGCATGTAGACCAGTGGATATCGGCTGTTCCGCGCCGTCACGGACGTAGCGCCTCGGCAGGCTGGCCTCACCGCCGTTGCTCGAACGTGGTCGCCAGTGAACTCCAGGAGAGGGTAAACAAATCACGTGATGTCCTCCACACTTCTTTAAATCTGGATATGGTTGCGAGGTTTGCTCAAGCGTTTTTCCCTTCCTCGCGTGCTACCTTAGTGCTGTGCATGTGTTGTTCGTAAGCCTGCCTTTGTGGTTCGAGTAGACTAAATGGTATTGGAAACAATGCCTTCTTCCATCAGATTCTCTCAACGGACGGCGTGACAGAAGTTGGTCGGATTTCAAAGACATGGAGCGGTTTAACAAAAGAAATCTTCACAGATGCAGACAACTATGGGATTTCTTTCCCACGTGGCTTGGACATTACCATGAAAGCAGTGCTTATCGGCGCAGCATTTTTGATTGTGAGTGTCTGGTTAAAAAGTATTTATTTTTGGAGGGCCCAATTCCAGATAATATGTGGAGAAATTGAACCTCTTAGGAATTTAGTAATAGTGTTACTTATCTGATCCCCTCGGGCATTGTTGGAATAGTGCAAGGTAAACATAAGACCATTGAAAAATTGTTATAAGTAATTAGACGCATAGTCTCGCACGTGAATTTTATACGAAGTTTTTACTCCACGCTTCTCTTTTTTTGCGGGAAAATCAGGAATTTAATCGTATTTATGGCTTCAAAAATTTTTGCATTCGCCTATCAGCCCTGGGTGGGAAAAAAACTACTTCTTGAGCCAAGGCTTACCCAAAATATTGTTCCCTTTTTTTTGTTACGTGTGGCTCTGACAGATAGGGAAAAGGCTGAATATGTCGTGACAAATCTATGAATTTTATTAGGCTGAACTTGAAGCTGATGTGCTTATGCAAAATTGCACGGGACTTTTTTTTCTGTTAACACACTCACCCAAAATCTATCGTTAACCATTTCGTCATTGTCCTTTTCAGGATTTTATGTTTTTCGAGAGTTAGAATAAGAAGAAAACGACTGGCTTGATACCTTCTGAGAGTGAGCACGAAGGCATACACACCAAGGAATAGGAATAACCCTGACCAAACAATCTGTGTTTACAAGCTGTGTGCTCCAGTGGTGAATTGAGAGGCATAATAAAACAGAGTTGTGTATTTACGGATACGCCGGAACGCAATATTATGGAGGAATACTTTCCTACATGGCAATACCTCTCGAGCGCTAACTGTAGAGGCGCCACTGGAATCCCCCAAGGGGCCATTTCGCCGCTCCTTTCGGGCACGTTCACGACCTAAATTTAGCGTTCAGATGCGTTCAAAACACATACTAATGTGCAGAAGGCACTCCATTTGCAAATGTGTGGTATTTATGAGAGAGTAAACATATCTGACGGGTTGTAAGTTTGACACTTTTGGCCTGCGCGAGCGCTAGGTATGTGTCACAGATACACTACGATGTCAATTGGTTTTGTGCGTTTACATAATCTAGTGGAGCACTCATACACAATGATAAAAAACGGTTTTGAACGCTTACATAATCTGTTGGAACACTCATGCACTATCATTGAATCGCTTTTGTGCGCTTACATAACCCGGCGAACCACTCATACACTATGATTTAATCAGTTTTGTGCGCTTACAGAACTAGCGGAGCCCTCATACCAGGCAGCGCGCCAGTTACACTGGCAATGTCATATTGCCCCGAACCATGTATGAGTTTGTTTATTTAATCTTTGTTTTTACTGCCAGGCGATGCTAGGCTGTGTTATCTGCGTTCCAATCAAAGCGCGTCTTGCATTCTTTATTTTTATGTCGCACAGGCTATCACATTAAGATAAGCAGACTGTTTCGCCCTAACGTCGCTAGCACACAATAATCTTCTGTGATCTACAATGTTCTGGATGTGAATCGACGGTTCTGGAAACACTCGCACCGAAAGATAAAAGCCTGCAGAGCAGATGCCGCCGCATTCGTTTCGACGACACTCCCCAGCGCAAGTCACTTTGTTGACCGCTGCTTCGCCGCCTCTATATTCTTATGAGTTGTTACGGGAGCACAAGTTCGCTCCAATAAACTTGTTTCTCCTGCAAGACAACTGCGCCGTCCTTGGCTTCGTGAAATCTAGTAGAGGTGCTGGGTACATGCACCCTAAGCCCTCGTCATGCCGAGAAGCAAGCCCGACTCGTGTCAGCCGCCAACTGCAAGGTCTCCATCCAGAGTTTAGACTGCTTCCTGATAAGGTGAAAAAAGAGGACGTAGGGAAAACCACTATAACCAACGCAGGCACCATAACGCGCTACGCAGAGACCGCCGCTCTTCCGAGGAGACCTGCACAAGAAGTGGCAATGTTCTTCAGAAACGAAGTTGTGCTGCGACATGGAGCCCCTGAAGTCCTAATCACGGACCGCGGAACGGCCTTCACTGTGGAGCTTATGCAAGAAATCTTACGGTACAGCAACACGGATCACCGAAAAACGATGGCGTACCACCCCCAAACGAACGGACTAACTTAACGTCCGAACAAGACGATCGCGAATATGCTGTCAATGCACGTCGAAGTTGAACCTAAGACTTGGGACGAAGTGCTCCCGTATGTCACGTGTGCGTACAACACGGCTGTCCACGAAACTACGGAAATGACGCCGTTCGAGCTTGTCTACGGAAGACTGCCGACTACGATTCTTGACGCCATGCTTCCGCATGTGGAAGACGACGAACTCAATCCCGACGTCCAAGGGTACCTTCAACGTGCGGAGGAGGAACGCCTGCTCGCTCGAGTTTGTAAAAAGGACCAGCATGTGTTGGATGCCGAGCGCTACAACCTCCGACGCCGAGACGCCGAGTACCACCCAGGGGACTGTGTTTGGGTTTGGAGTCCCATCCGACGACGCGGACTCAGTGAGAAAGTTCTGCGACGATATTTCGGACCCTACCAAATTCTACGACGTGTCGGCCAACTTACTCACGAGGTGATCCCCGATGGTGATTCCGGAACATCATGACGACGCACGCGGCCCGAAGTCGTCCACGTGGTTCGCTTGAAACCTTACTTTTCAAGATGACGGACATTCTTGTTGTTTGTTCGGGCTGTCTTTTATTTTAGGATCGGGTCGATGCACTCTTACAGTGGGGGTAATGCCGCGAACCATGTATAGGTTTGTTTATTTATTGTTCGTTTTTACTGCCGGGCCACGCCCGGCTGTGTTATCTGCGTTCCAAGCAAAGCGCGTCTTGCATTCTTTATTTTCATGCTGCACGGGCTATCACATTCAGATAAGCAGACTGTTTCGCCCTAACCTCGCTAGCCCAGAATAATATTCTGTGATCTCGAATGTTCTGGATGCGAATCGACGGTTCTAGAAACACTCGCACCGAAAAATAAAAGCCTGCAGTGCCTGCTGAGCAGACACCGCGGCATTCGGTTCGACGACACTCTCCAGCGCAAGTCACTTTGTTGACGTTTGCTTCGCCGCCTCTGTATTCTTTTAAGTTGTTAGAGAAGCACAAGTTGGCTTCAATAAACTTGTTTCTCCTGCAAGACAAATGCGTCGTCCTTGGCGCGTGACAATATATCAGATATTGATCCCTACCCTGGACAAGCCATGAGCCTTAAATTCTAAGAACAGTAGCGAAAGACGTACAAAATTATACCTGAGAATAAGCACCCTACAAATAATTTAAGGCTGTTTCGCCTTGTCTTAACGTGAACGCTCGCAAACCTTAATATGGTACATATATCCCTCTGCGAGCATATCGACGCTAGTTGCTCGGCGACGGTTACATGACTAAGCGCTTCTTAGAAACATCAATATGTGAGACAGGGAGCCTGCAGAAAGTAGAAAAAACTAAACCCAGATGTCCTTATTACATTCCACTCTTACAGCGGCAGCTTTTGTTGTTCGTGAACAGGGGCGGATCCAGGTGCCTACTTAGGGGGAGGCGGGGGGTGGCGGGAATGGCTCCATAATGGTTATGGAGGAGGCGCCGAAGGGCACAACCAATCAAATGTCATAGTTTGTACTCCATTGTAAACGAGTTCTTTTTTCATCCCCATGTTGCAGTCAACTGCGTCACCGGTTAAAAAAAGGCTTCCTCCTCGCCGCTGCGCTGATACCCTTTGAGTAAGAAAAATTGGCTGTGGGGAGAAAGCGAACATCACGCCTAACAAAAAAGGAAGATTTCAGGGGTGCTTTGCTCGCTTCGGACATTGCTGGCTGCTTGCTGCTGTCACCACCGCTGTCTAAAAATGTGGTTGATACTTTTTTCATAGGAATCGGTAAAACACTAAAGTGAATTGGGCCTTCACAGGAGCATTTAAATGGTTAATGTGCATGTGTATGAACTTGCACATCACTAGGGGACTACAGCGCTGCTTGTACACGGATAGAAGGTAGGAGAACTACCCACACGAGCACATCGCTATTTATATTGCGTCAGTGTGTCACCGTTAGGTGATGAAAGTTACACACTTTACTGCACTCGCCGGAACATCCTGTAAGTCCGTCTGAAATCCCAGCCCCCTGAAAACGGCGCGAACGAAATGGAACTGAAACCGATTCCGAAAGCAGCAGGTGGCGGAGGGTGCGTCAATTCCCCCGCATCCTGCGTGCACGAAGACGCTGGCGTCGAGGTACCATCTGTCGGCGCTCTTTTGCGTCATGATGAACTACTTCGCTTCGCCTCTCCTAGACGACAGGACGAACTGAATGAGTAAGGTAGTGGAAAAGACAGAAGCCGCGTTCGTAAACCTACTTGCGCGTGAATTCATAGCGCCGTGGGCATAGCGCTGTGTACCTCACGTTGCGGCGAGAGAGTTCGTGGCACGGATCCGGGCGGAGCCGCGTGAATAGAGCTTTTTCTGGTAATGTTATTTCCGTGACGGATATGACGCCGGTGATATTTTGATGTCCCGGGCATACAAGACTCTCAGTTAAAAATAACACGTGCAGAAAAATCAGTGTCGAGGGATGTGGAAGGAGGGTAGGTGGATTATTTAGCGGCTTAGCGGTGCGAGATCACTTAACTGCCACCCATCCTTGAATCCGCCAATGTTTGGTATCTGCCTTCATTGTACTTGGAAGGAAGGAAGGATAATACAGTGCCTGAAAGGCAGGGAGGTGAACCAGGTTACAGTCCGGTTGGCTACCCTACACATGGGAAGTGGGGTAGGAGGGATTTAAAGAGAAAGAAAAAGTATTGAAAAGACAGGAATAGAGCTCGAGAAGCAAGAAAAGAAAAATTAAAGATAACTACAAAAACAAGACAACAGGCGCTAATAAAGCCTAAACTGAAACGGTAAACTAACCAAATAACAAATGAACAATGGTGCACAGTGTGTCTACAATCGTTCAGACAGGCCTGTGTCCTTTAAAAACTGAAGTAGTGCTTTTGTGGCCTTTTCGAACTGTGATTGGCTACGTCTGTGACACAGTACAGTTTGCGCAGTTAATGGCTGGTTGTCGAGTTTCCGGAAAGCGGTTGACAGGCGCAGTCTCTGCGTTGCAAACCGGACACAGTTTGTCTTGTCCGTGGCGCACACATCACATGCAGGGCTGTCAGTCATGCCGATAGTTAATGAGTAAGCTTTAGTGAAAGCAACTCCAATCCACAGTCGGCACAGTAGGGTGGCATCTGAACGTGGCATGTCAGTGGATAAGTGGCGCTGCAGGTGAGCATCGAGAAAGTACAGGCGGGGTTTGAAAACTGCGGCGTATTCCAAACGGTCAGCGTGATTTCGCGGGCGATGGAGCGCAGTGACCTTGCTGCATCATGGCGCGACAACGGGATGTCGGCCAATTGGGCACTTTCATGGGCATGTAGAGCCGTTATGTCTGCACATTCATTCCCTTAAATGCCGCAGTGGCTAGGGAGCCATTGAAAAATAATATTGTGCCCATGCCTTGTTGGGAAGTCAAACGCTTGACGAATCTCGGCCACAAGCTGTTCCTACGGCCAGCGGCGAAGAGCAGAGTGCAGACTCTAGAGAGCTGACGTGGATTCGCAAAGCAGAGCCCATTTTTGTGGTAATTCCTGCTTTAGGTACAGAAGAGCCTCGCGAATAGCTGTGAGTTCGGATGCAGTTGAGGTTGCTAAATTGGACAGCTTGAATTGAATGTCTACCGATCTGGCCGGCACAATTACAGCTCCCGCAGAACTGGAGTTCGTTACCGAGCCATCGGTGTATATATGAATGCGGTCTCTGTAGGCTTCATTTAAAAGGTGCATAGAGAGCTGTTGGAGGCCTTGAGGTGGAACGTCCGATTTCTTGGTTATTCCCGGGATGGTTAGGTGCACTTCTGGCTTCGAGAGGCACCAAAGGGGCGATGATGGTCATGCCGCAGGAGCGTATCCTGAGGGGAGGCTCTCGCAGTGAGCGGCGACTATCTTAGAAAAAGTTGCCTGTGGTGTAGTTGACGGCAAGAATGCAAGGTGGTGATGAGGCAGCCGAGCGAGATGTGTAATCTGAGCCCGGAGTGCATCCACTGCCACGTAGGTCGTTATCGGATGGTCTCTTGTAGTGCATATGGTTGCCACTGTAGAGGCGCAACGCGGTAGACCAAGACACGTTCGGAGAACTCGGGCTTGCATCGCCTGAATTGCACGCAAGTTGGTTTTGCTTGTATTGGACAGAACGGGCAGGCTGTAACTTAGAACATCGAGAAATAGTGCATTGTAAAGATGTAGTATTGAGCGATTAGAAACGCCCCACGTCTTTCCAGCCAGAAATTTGAAAAGTTGGATAATTACAGTAAGCCTTTTTTTCAGAGATGAGATTTGTGCTGTCCATGATAATTACCGATCGATCATGATTCCAAGAAAGCGGTGACTCTTCACGCAAGAAATGGGGTGTTCATTTAAATAGATGCCATACTGCGACATTATTTTACGAGTAAATGCCACCACTGCACACTTATCTGGTGCTGTGTCAAGTCCTTGTAAAAGCAAGAAGGCGCATGTGTGTCACATACGCCGCCCTGCGCCACCTAGGTCAAGGAGCCCGTCACACCCTTCTTTGCCGTATAAACCAGTCTTGGCAAGATTGCACGGCACCTGAAAAGTGGAAATCAAACCGTCTGGTGCCAATCCTTAAACCAGGCAAGCCGCCGCTGGACCTCGCGTCGTATCGCCCTATTACCCTAGCAAGTTGCATAGGCAAGTTAATGAAAAGAACGGTTTTGCTCCGTCTGGAGTGTATCTTGAGCACCACAATATTTACCCAAACGCTATGGCTCGATTCCGGCGAGGCCGTTTATTCATCGACAATGTTATTGACCTTGTGACATCGGTGCAGCACGAGAAATCGCTCAAACGTCTACCTGCAGCGCTGTTTCTCGATATTAAAGGGGCTTACGACAGCGTACTACATGACGCCGTTTTAAATAGCCTGGAGGATGCGGGAGTGGGTGGTCGAACGTAGTAATGGATTCCAAGCTTTCTATCTGGACGATAATTTTTTGTTGACACCACCGAGGGCACAACCTACCAACGCTACGTTTTCCGGGAGGTTCCACAAGGCAGTGTTCTTAGGCCGACATTGTTCAATCTCACGTTGGTCGGGCTTCAAAAAGTCATACCAATCACTGTACATCTCTCCATGTATGCTGATGATATTGGCATCTGGGCATCAGGAGTTTCACGTCGTCAGGTTCGGCCACGCTTTCTAAAAGCCGCGACCCTGTACTTGAAAGCAAGCATCCGCTTATGGATCAGCTGTTCGTTCGTTTAAATCGAACAATAAAATGAAAGTGGACGACCCCCTGTGTTTGTGAGGCACTAATAAAGCTTTCGTTCGTTTATTTTGTTCCGCATTCGTCCACAAAGATGGTTAAACCGGGGAACAGTCATATCTTTCGCGGTTTACTGTTTTCACCTACAGAGACATGTGCAGTAGTAGAAATTTTACTCTCAATTAACTAGATTTAACAATGTACACGAATACATACTTCATTTAGCTTTGACAAAAATTGGTTCAAATCTACGCCCTGAAGGGGTTTGGAAAGCAACGCTTTAAACGACACCCACTACAGTTGCGCATGCGAAGTCACTTGAATTCACACACGTGGTTCTACACAGATTGAAACCAGATATTCGGCCAGCCGCTACCTGGAAACGGAGGAGTGTCTGCACCGGCTTGGATAGAGCAGCGGATATACCGCCGCTGTAAAGTGGCCGTGCGTGGGCAGAAAAAAAAAACGGGTAGGGGCGTCGTTGGAAGGGTGTGCTTTGTGATTGGTTGTTTTATGTGATTTCTGTGATTTGCAATCTTCTACTTCTGTGTGATTTGTAATCTGTTGTTTTATGTGAATTTCCTCTGACCCACATCAAGTGCCTAGCATAATCACTGACTTCCATTAAGAGACACCGAGGACACATTTGTGTTTGCAGTGTATTGTGTGCGGTCTACTTGACTCCATTAACTTTGCATGAACTCCTCGGAAGAGCTCACCTTCACCGAAGAGAGCAGTCAGTTCGAGACTTTTGAAACGTCTTCTATGAGCAGTACCTTACGCGAGATGGAGTAGCCGGTGCTCCTATAAGGCTTTAACCTTTCGTATTTTTTCGCCGTGTAATAAAGAAGAAGAAGTTGGAGAATTGCAAGAAAGCTGAGGGAACTTTCGTAATTGCTATTTATCCGAACCAGTTGCTCCTTTAACCTTTTGTAATAACTCTTAAAACACAACGGAATTTTTATTGATCAATTTAGAAAACGGAGTCCCAGTCATGGCCAGCACTGCGGTGTCTCTAGCGGTGAGATGTCTGTATGTGGTCTGCATATCTTGTTTTCCCTCCCTGCAAGCAGATCCTTAACATATGTTTGCCGTACGACCACTTACTTCTATAGAGTGTGGGTTACCCAGGAGGTGCCATCGAAGAAGTTATTCAAGCCGTGCGAACGAAGCGCGCAATGTACGCGAGGCTACGCCAAAACACGCCCAAAACTACCGTCGCTAACGCAGACGAAAAAGCCGTCCACCCGAATCCGCCGACGAGCAGAAACTTCCGGGGGGGGGGGGGAACGCGGGGTAAATTCGCCGCGCTATCTACAGTGTGCTCCGCGAGTGAAACTCTCCGCCTTCCCCTACCGCCGCTTCCGCCACGTTGGGAGTTGGTTGTCCTGCACGCAACGAAAGAACCGTTGGCTGGTAGAGCTGGAAAGATATGCTTTAAATTATGTGCTTTATGGTAAAGGAGGAGGGAGAGCTTTCGTTAAGTTTCACACTTCGGAGAAAAACTACAGCAGACCTTTGTGCAGTTATATTTGTTCCCGCCACAGGGCTGGTTTTGGCTCACGTAGCGAGTTAGAAAAAGGTTGCACTTATGTTTATATGGGCGCGTCCGTGCTATCTGACAAGCGCGCTAACGAAGCAGAACACGGTGTCAGTTACTGGGGCCACCCACAGCCTAAAGGTGCCATGCAGTCAAAGCACAAGTTTGGTTCATTCGAAAGATTGCCTGGTTAGGACCATACTCACATCACTCCGACGTAATCTTCGCTCAAATTAGCTATATAATTAGGAAAACAGAGAATGGCCATGTGACCCACTAGCTCATTTTCGGCAACAGAACCTTAGATGTGATAGGCTCACGTGTGCGATTGGCTGAGGCCGGCAGAAGCAAACGTAAATTGGGCACGGCTTGCTCAACGAGCTATTTGGGTTTAAATTTAGGGCAAATTATTTTTATAGCAGTAAGAATACTGGGGTACGTAAAGTTACGAATAAATACGTAAACACTGAACCAGATAGTCTAGCACTTTGCCGGTCGACACTGCCTAACACAGCTGTCGGGCGCGTTGGACTTGCCTGACACAACACTGACAGCTGACATAAGCGGCAAGGTCACTTACATGACCATGTTTGTCGAGTCATACTTTACGTTTTAGGAAACGATTAGTTCGAACTGTAATAAAAATACGACAGGTATAGAAGGCCAGCAAGGAGCAAAGTGCGAACACTGGCACTTCAGCAGTATTGCAGCGCCATCTATGAAAGGGGTAATAAACAAAAAAAAACAACTTAACGGGGGTCCTTGAGATCATAGCAGTCATGGCCAGCAGGCTATCTTAAATTTTAAGGCCCTGCTCCGGATATGTCTTGTCGAAGTCACTAAAAAGAACGATGTAGCAGAAGAATTAACATTATTTTCTTAAACTGTATGATTTCTCACTGAACGTAGCATCGTTTGCTTCTGTACAAATGCTGAGGGCACTATAAACACTATATCTTTCGAATAAAACAAATTTGTATTTTGTCTGCCCGGTCTTTTTAATGAGACGTCTCTACATATGGAAAGCGAAGAATAGTCTGGGACATATATGGACGTAACCACTCGCTATCGCTATGCCGGCATACTTCTCTACGGAGCAATCCCTCCCTAAACCATCAGCAGTTAGTGGTGTGGTGTACCTTGAAGTCCAACAACTTTCGCAACCAGGAGGCCTAAAGCCGCCTATATTCACAACTCTACAAAGACAAATGTAGATGGTGCTCCGAACGAGGTTGCCTTCAATATATTGGGTCGGCCTATCTCCATAACCCACAACGCACATAAAAAACAATAGCGATTGCGGCTTTAAAGAAATAAATGGACATGCTGCTTAGTTCCGACCAGCGTAGATTGAAGGCAGCGTTGTGCAACTGGCTCAGGACGCCGATAGAGCTCACCGGCTGCTGGTCACGGTGTGACGAAGATGGACCGTCGAAATCATCCATTTGTAAACTTCCGTCTCCGAGTTAGGCAATACCAATTTTTTTATCAGCGTTACTGTTATGAGACAGGGGTTTTATATATAACAATCATTCGAGTACTGGCTATTTCATCTGAAATATCTTTTTCGTTATTCCTGAGCCACCATTCATAACATATAATTCAGCCTGCCCGGCATATGTGCGTGATTTTGTTTTAGTCGCCCGGTTAAAAACGTGAGTTTTTTGTACAAGGCGAATAATTCGTTTTTTGTGAAGGTTTCTGCCTAACTCCTTTGTGAGAATGCTCTTTCTGCACATCCCACTTTCGAGGATTAGTAACACCGAAAACATGGATTGCTATCATCAATAAAAGGTGCGATGCCTGTAAAAAAATTCAGAAACAAACTTTTCATCGCCACACTTACTCCTTTTTTTCACCCGCGCTCCTTGGAATAAACTTTATTCGCAAAGATTTGTTTTAACGGACTTTTACTGTGTCCGATCTTAGGATTTTGAGTTTTCTTCTCCACGAGACGGTTACGAAGTATATGAAAGGGTTCAGTTCAGTCTCAACACGTGGCATGGTTAACAGGTTAAGGTAACTTGACATCTTGGAAGAAGGGCTCAGATAAAACCACATTTCGTAGCAAGACTTCGTGGTGATCGAATTCGGAATAAATATTCACCGATATTAACGATTTCACAACATCAAATGCGGAAATGTCGGGTTGAACGCAAAGAAAACAGAATTAAAAGAAAGTGGCCGGAAGCGCCTTACTTGTCCCAACCAGTATCACACTGGGGGCGTCGATTTCACCCCCCCACCTCTCCGGCCAAAATGGTATTGGTTTGACCCGTTGGTGGGATGGAAACTTCGTGCCCGGATGCCCTTTGGCGTTTCAGGAAAGTTTGATTTCGCCAGTGGTGAGAATTCTAAATGTCCTCCTTCAAAATAGCGCCTGGCTGAGTCTGTCTTGACAAATACAAACACAATGAGGATTCATCTACGCTTCCGGGTTTGTCTGAAGCTGGGGTTGAGGTTTGCTCAGATTTCTACAGATTTACTTTTTAAACGAAGCGTAGGCCAGTTCACTGAGTACAACAGCCCGTGTTTAACAACAGAATCGGTGCTCCCATTTTGTGGATGTTTTGCCCGTTAGCTGATAGAAAAGGAAAAGAAGTCACCATGAGGTTTCGTAAATACGGTGAAGACAAGCAGCCACTCGGCCCCTCAGATTTAAAACAAAAGGTCAAATAGTCCGCTTTTAGACTCGTTTTATCGATTCTCGGTGTGTTGTTGGTGACTCTAGAAACACTTACACTTGTTGTGACCATAAGATTCTGTTTTACGACTCGTCGTCTTTCGGCGTATTAAGACAACTACGATCGCAGCTGACACGGCTATACATCGTACGGTGTCCATCCAGCATACCTGCTGTAGGCATCTATTGTTAGCGCAGAATATTCCCGGTAGTGATCTCCATGAATCCTTTTCCTCTTCTTCTAACTTCGCCTAATACTACATTATTTCGGACATTCACGGAATGTCCGCGAGCTCCTCTAGTACTAAAGAGAAGCTTCCCTGAGAAGAGAAGGTGCGTATATTGAACGTTGCCGGGATGAAGTTTCAAGAAAAAAGGAAAAAAATAGAGTTGTGAGGAATAAGCATGCCAAAATCGTCATCTTCAGCTTAGGAAACAAAACGCTAAAATCAGTAAAAGATTGCAATTACTTCCCACAGTTGTATAGTGCTAACCCCAACCACGAGAGAGAAATCCGGCGCAAAATAGTTATGCGTTAGGAAGCACTCGGGAAGCACTTCCTATAGAATAAAAAATAGGCTACCTCTGTCACTCAAAAGAAAATCTACAAGCAGTTCACACGGCCTCTGATTACATACGGAGCTGAAAGTTGGCGCCAAACTAAACAACTATGAAACAAACTTAGGTCAGCTCAACGCCCCGTGGAACGAATAATGTTAGGAATAACACTCAGGGGAAGGAAAGGAGCTACCTGGGCGAGAAAACAAACTAGAGTAGAAGAAATCATTGTTTACATATTTAAATAACGAAAGAGAAATCGACTTCGGCTGGCCGTGTAGTGCGACGAACGAATAACCGGTGGACAATTAGGCCAACAGAGTGGATACCAATAGATGGGGCTTGAAGATAGGGAATGCCATTAACACGATTGAGGGATGAAATAAAGATAATCGCGGGCAAGCCGTGGACACGGGGAGCGGAGGACAGGAGTGGTTTTAGGTCACGAACAGTGACGTTCGTTCGGCTGTGAACCCGAGTACACGGATGATGATGATTGTCGTGGAGACGATAACGATAAGCGGTAGTAGGCAGCGATCCCCGGGTGGGTCACTATACTAACATCAATCATGGGGATCAGAACATTTCAGTGATGCATTCTTCATTATCATCATCATTTTTCAGGTCCACTGCAGGACGAAGGCCTGTCCTATTGACCTCTAACTGCTGCTTCCCTGCACTGCTAGAGTCCACAGTTTACCACCGAATTTGGCTTTTTCATCGCTCCATCGGGTTGATGGCCTTCCCATTCTTCCTAACCCATCTCTTGGCATCCACTCTATTACCCTAATTGTCTTCCGTTGGTGGTTTCGTCTCACGACAGGGCCAGCCCAAGTCCATTTCTTTTTCTTTATTTGAACTATGACATCCTCAACTGCAGTTTGGTCCCTGATCCATGTACCTAGTTTACTGTTCCTGAGTGTTATTCCTACCATTGTACGTTCCATCAGTGTTTGAGCCCACCTAAGCTTGCTTTTTATTTGTTTAGTAAGGCGCCAAGCTTCAGCTCCACAGGTCACTGGCGGCAGTATGCAGTCGTTGTATGTTTTTCTTTTTAGTGACAGATGTAGCTTTCTTTTCAATATTTGGGAGTTCTTTTCCAGTGCTAACCAGCCCATGCCTACTCTGTGTCAAATTTCTGTCTCGTGGTTGGAGTCAGCATTATCCATCTGCCCGAAGTATTTATATCCTGTTACTTCTTATATTGTTTCGTATCTCAAGCGGAAGGAGGTGTTCTTGGCATGCTTATTTCTTCTCAAGATTAAGTAGTTCACTGTAAAGTTGAACACTTTTAGGAACTCCAGCCTGCTTTAAGTACATGGGCTCCAACCGGAGGCGTTTGGTAATGTAAAGGGCTGTAACTCGTGTTTTATCGAACTCTGGAGAAACAAATTGTAGCAATATGGGGTGCTCAAACGACTACTTACCCATGAAAAGTGTTCTCATGATCCATGCAGGATACCCGTCGCTCACAGTTTTATCATGAACAAGCATGAGTACCCGGTGATGCCCCTGTGGGCTAATATTCTAACAACAATCATGGGTAGAAGAGGAGTTCAGTTATTGCTTACTTGAACTAATTAGGTGGTTCACCGTAAAGTTGCACGCGATTAAGAACTCCAGCCTGCTGTAAATACACGGGCTCCTATCGTAGGTGTGTGGTACTGGGAAACACCTGGAACTGGTGTTTAATATGAACCCTGCCGAAACAGATTGTACAAATACGGTGCGCTCAAAACACTACTCACCCGTGGTAAGTGTTACCTAAGTAAAGTATAAAGGATACTTATTAGTCACAGTTTTATGATAAACAGCACTGTCTCTACCAGGGTCACGTGGTTTCAGAAAATCCCAACAGATGGGGAGTGCTATGCGAGCGTGGGAAAACTGAACCTAATTCCAATTCGCGAGGGGTGTATCTAAAAAAAATACCACTCATCTGTTTTTACGCTTGTTAGATCAAAATCTAGAATTCGCTTTTTGGGCAATTTATTGGGAACTTTTTATAAGTCAAAATAAAGTCGATAGATCGACGGGCTTAATAGTACAGGAAAACGTGTAAAAACACAAAATTTGGCTAAAATCGTGATTGTCCCTCTCAGGTGGCAGTTATGAAAAGAATGTTTTAAGCCAGTTTTTAGACTTCTATGTGCAGTACACACATGAACAAAAACCTGGTCAATATTTCAACGGGTGTGCGACAAAATTATTTTGTGAGAGCGTTCCACTCATTTTTTACGGTCGTATAGCCGTATGTGTTTTGAAAGTTTAAGCAATATTTTTTATCTACACCAGAATAGAAATATACTTGTGCAGTTTGGCACATTTGCAACCGGCAGTTTGGGCGTACGTTGACACTACTCGTCTAGCCTATTGGGCCCGTAAGGGCTGGAAAAAAGAACACTCGTTTTTCTCTTCTGGCAGCGTCCCAGGGCGAAATCCATTGAATTGGTTTTGTGCATTTGTTTGAGAGAGAAGGCTCTTTATAAAAAAAGCAGATAGGTTTGCCGGCATTTACAGACGCCTACATGTTTCTCTGATGTGGGTTGGGGATCAACTAAGGCGGTAAGTTGGTCGAGTTGGTTACTGACTAAGGAAATCATCGTACTAGCAGACACTTAACAGCGACAAGGAAAAGAGGCGACGAAACACACGCTAGAAACACACGCTACGAAGAGGCTACGAAACACACGCTGCGAAGAAACACACGCTACGAAGAGGCGACGAAACACACGCTAGCGTGTTTTTCGTCGCCTCTTTTCCTTTTCGCTGTTAAGTGTTCGCTAGTACGATGATTTTCTTAGGGTTGAAGATGTGGGAAGAAAAGACCCAAGGAAGAGCTGGGCAGAAAAGAAAAAATAACAAAATGTCGTGGACTTGGCGCGGCAGCGGAATTACATGCATATTTTTGTTCTGAGCTTGGGCCACATAATTAAAAATTTTAAAATGAGGCCAATTTCATCCAAATAAGAGAGCAAACTCCGTAGAGCTTGGCACTGCTTTGACGGAGATAAAATATTACTGAGAGTAATTGGTCCCTGTTCTAGACATTCCATGCTTTCAAGGAAGTGGGATCTCGATTCTATGTAGGGCGCACATTCAAATATAATGTGTTCAATTGTTTCGACACAACCACAATTGTCGCAGTGCGGATTTGGCGTCGCTCCAAGGCGAAATATGTCTAGGCACAGTTCAGCTGTAGACGATGGTGCATTTGTTTGAGTTGTACATTTGTTTGTTTTGTGCATTTGTTAGCAAAGCCATGTCGACAAATCAATCAGTGAAACACTTATTTGAGGATCGTTCCGAACACCCATTTTGTTCTGTACTTTAAAATCGCCCCAGTAGGGTCGGCAAAGGCGAAACCGTAAAATGTCTTTCTAGAGATTCGTAAAACTGATCACATCAGGAGCCAACCATTTAAATATGCCAACCGGTGAGCGAGGTAATGATGAATTTGCGTAAATACCATTTTTTTCCATTCTCTCAGTGGTTGCACAATTTCGGCAAATCCCGGCATAATGATCCCCATGACACGAATGCATTCCTGGAACTTCAGTCTCAATTGATTGTAGGGTATAACGCGCCGACGCAACCCAGGTGGTGAGGCGCGCTGTAGTGGAGGGCTCCGGATTAATTTCGACCACCTGGGCATGTTTAACGTGCCCCAAAATCTCGTACACAGGGCCATTCTTGCTTTTCGCCTCCATCAGAAAAGCGGCCCCCGCGGCCGGAAATCGAACCCGCGGCCTTGTGCTCAGCAGCACAACGCCTTAGCCACTGATTGATCGTGGCGAGTGAAACTTTAGACTCAAGGTGCAACAGTTTTGGCTGGGCGTTGATGATCGGAAAGTCGGTCAGTCAGTCAGTCAGCCAGTCCGAAAGTATGTGAGTCGGGCACTTTTCTTTATAGGTATAAATATTTGCAATGCCTTGCGAAGCAAGCAACAAAGGAATACGGCACAAACTATCCTCCCGATACTAAAATCTGGGATATGGCGATCTGTATTTCGGGAAACCGACGGGAAGACGGAGGAAATAGAAAATTTCTAAGCGAAGTAGCCCTTGCAATGAAGACAGTTAGGGCTGATATTAACGGCGTTGCGATGGGTGGGTAGAGAGAGGATAGTTCTAGGCGGCCGCTCTTCTTCTACCCGAGCTACTGCGGTTGAAGCCAGGTAGTAACTTTGTGCCCTATTGTGTCCTGTTCATGGTAACAGCTGCTAATTTATTCTTCTGATGCTCGCTTTAGAGGTGCCCCTGTTGAAGGATATATTAATCTCCTACTTGATGAAACGCTGCACTTTATTGTAGCTTTTTCATGCCAGGCGTTGCTTTCATTGGTCAGCCCTGTCTGAACACATGTGCTCGCAAATGACCTGTGATCACCCTGCATTTTGTGATAGCTTCGTCGTCGAGGTGTTACTGGCCATATGAAGGACAGTGATTTCAGATAAGCTGGGAAAGGCAGGCGAAACCGTATATGCCCGTTGCATGGTGCGCGTTTGTCGGGGGCGACGCAGGAACAGTGGATAATCCTCTCTGAAGGTCCTGAGATGCCTTCCATGAATACATGTCTGTATCCCGCAAAGTGTTCATGCAATCGCTGATCTACATCCTGCCCTGAAGAACAATTACGGAAGTTTGTTTGGTAATCTTTACAACGGAGGGGACAACAGCGTGAACCTAGTAAGCTAGGTTTCCATTTGTGTCCATCAACTCGAGCTGGCGCTAACAGGTGCACGGAAACTTGGGGTATGTGGCAAGCCCATGTTGGTTTATATACGTTTTTCCGAGAAGCGCAAGATGGGAAATGATGAAGCACACTATACTATTTAAAATGGAAAATATATAAACGCAGGACAGCTGTAAACTGCTAACAAAGTTGCCAAAGCCCAAACGAGTCCCCAAAATACACTCAAGAGGGATGCTCAGGCATATTTGAGCGATATATAACTAGATAACCGTATCTATAATGTTTTTGTATTTTCTATAGAAGTTGCATTGCTTGCTTTGCAAATGAAAAACGACGGGTCGAAAATGACCCCATAAACAGGCTTGGTGAAAGACACTTCAACCTGCACTATCTGTAGTCAGGCCCGCAACCCGTTTGCAGCATGCCGTCTCCCCAAATGATGCACAAGCATTTGGAGCTCAAAAAAATGAATTGAGTGCAGAACGACTCCAATTATTGATCATTGAAGGATCAAGAGGGGAGGATAAGATGTTAAGGTGTGAGAGGGGGAGAAAACGGGATTTTACATCGCAGGCGTGACGGAGGACTTTCCCCTTTTGAATGCCTTCAGTGCAAAGTGGAAGCAAATATACGCAAATTTGGCCCGTCGACTGGGGAATTATTCAACTGAACAACAGCGGGTGACACTGGGTTAGCCGTCCTTGGGTACAGAAAGCTTTCTCTTTAAAGGAAACCATAATATTTTACTGCTCAAGACACCCCTGACAAGCATTTCGCGTCAATGTGCAACGTAGAGCTTTTTTATTATAAGCGACAGTGTCTCCTGTGTATTCGGTATGTTTGGACGTTACTTTAAAAAGCGTACCACTCCGAATAGTCGTGAAATGTAAAATTAGTGTGTTAGCCGTAAGCCTTTATGAACAGCCTGCCACCTTCACATTGCCTTATAAAATTGCACTGTGGAAGCGTCTCTGATCGGGGTGATACCAGATGCCAAAAAAATAATGCATGTTTCTACAATATCGTCATTATAACCATTAGCTCTGGCCATCAGGAGAACAAAGTTGCTCAAGAACTTAACCTATACATAACGCGATGGCATGGCAAGGAAAAGTAGTTTGGTGAGGTTTTAGGTTAAGCGTTGTGTTGGAGGCAAGAACTGTTGTTCAACAGCAAATTTCAGTTCAATTTGCTATTGGCTGCATGCTAAGAGAATCTCAGATACGACAAAAAACAACACACTCGCGCGTAAGCAGCGGTAGGCCGCTTTTCGGTATTTGTTTTACCCTTAATGATGTCAGGAAACCCTGTTTCCGCTGGAAGTACGCCATGGTCTCACCTCATCGTGGCGGTGTTTTGTCAGCCGACGTCGGTGAAAAACGAAGGCGGCCTGGCCAAATAAAAAAGGGCGGAATAGGCATCTAATTCTGTCTGGGCGCATGTAGAGCGACAGCTGAACTACAAACAAGAAACAAAAGCGGCAGGGCATAATCTTACTTGTTCGCCAGATTGGCTTATCGACATTCGCTGAAGGGTTAAGAATGTTTCCGGAAATAAGGGCGGTAGTCTTTCCTTAGGCCAACGAAACTTTGTTCACTGCTGTGAGCGCGGCGCATACAAAGTCACCTATCGTGAAACCAGTCTGCAGCGGCGTCGATACTTCGCAGCATATTCAAGGTGCTTCAGAAGCTTAGGTACGCTTCGTTTCCCGATAGAATGCGCGTCAACATAACTTAATTTTGAGCTAAACGAAAATAGGCGACCAAATTAGAATTCAGTCTTATTTTTGCTGGTGGCAATGCGAAGCTCGAAAGGGAAATTTGGGACCTTTGTTCATACTTTCCTGCATTGAAGTTTTATGAATAAGCAATCCCTCCCAGAACACATACCGAAAAATAACTTTTAAGGTTTAAAATACACAGTTTGTTTATTTGTTCATGTCATATATTTATTTATTTTTATTTACTGATTTTTTAAATTTATTTAAGTGAAAATACTATAGGCAAATGCGCTTGCCCAACCAGGAGAGAGTACATCAAAACAAAAGTGTAAAGGAACAGGAGACAACCGTACAACAAAAACATGAAGGTTATGAAAGAACGTAGCGTTCCGAGTAACCAACAAGACTGTTAAAATGAAAACCGCCAGAGGGCAATGAATTTTATTCCTAAATATTTCTAGCGAAAAATGTATATTTGATGGCATTTTGTCGGGCGAAAAAGTTGCTAGAGAATATTCATGACCATTACGAGTACGTCGTGCTGAAAGCGCTTTAACTCTGTCATGGAAATCAATTTTTATATTACCAGACATCCCATTGTAAAGAAATGAATGACGACTGAACTTCCTCGGAGCTTCTAAGTTATAAAGACAGTTTAATTGCATACGGGTGGCTGGGGAATGAAATCTGCGATATTTGCCAAAAATAAACCCAAGTGCGTTTCGGTAAATACGTTCCAGTTGCGTGACACCACTTTTGTATGGGAATCCCAAATAATAGAACAATACTCAATCTTTCAACGAACACAGGCATTATAGCCTGTAAATGTATTGCGCGCGGATGCAGATGCCAGCGGTCTGTTGAGACATCACAGCCTGCGAAATGCGGAAGTGGGGATGTCAGGTATGCGGGTTGACCAAGTTAGCATGTTTGTGTGAGTTACGATCAAGTACTTATATTATTTATGTTACTTCTCCTTCGAATATAGGAGATACGACTAGGGTTTAGTTTCGTGGTGATACGTAGGTGCACAGCTTTTCTCTCATTTTAAGAAAACAACAGCCCGCCATTTAACCGTGACAAGAACAGATGACAACATAAGCGCGGACTCGCAACTGGTTTATTGTTAAGCACATCGAAAGCTCAAAAACACAAGGACCTAATCGGCACGCGCACTACTTGCGCAAGCATTCTTGGCGCTTTCGGCCGTACGCGCAGAAAGCCTTCTCTGAGGAAAAACACAGGCAAGACATCTATAACCGCATCACAGGTAGCGCATGCGTAAGGCCTCCAAACACACACGCCTTGCACTGGCACCATAATTGCGCTTACTGCGCATCTTAGTATGCGACCTACGGCTAAGCAAAGCGACAGACGGACGACTGATGCAAACTGACACCGATAGTAAATGTGTCTATTTTGATTGTGGGGTTTACGCACCGACGCAACGCAGGCGATCAGGCGCGCCGTAGTGGAGGGCTCCAGAATAATTTTGACCACCTGGGGACCTTTAACGTGCGCCGAAATCTCGTACACACGGGCGTTTTTGCTTTTCGCCTCCACCAGAAAAGCGGCCGCCCCGGCCGCGAATCGAACCCACAACCTCGTGCTCCGAAGCGCAACGCCTTAGCCACTGAGCCACCGCGGCGGGTAATAAATGCGTCTAGCTCTTAGAATCTAGAATTTCTCGTGTTTGCTGATTGTTATACCGAAATAAAATGTCGGTGCACTCAAACACACACGCCATGAGAAACTCATGCGCGGAAATAAGACGAGTGGCTCAGGTCTCATTTCACCTTTGAATATTTATGCTCCTTTGGCCTGGTAATTAAACAAAGTCCGGTATGGGTAACGTATACTTCCCCACAGTAAAAAAAGAGCGGAATACACAACCCCTGTTGCACACAGGACGAACTTCTTTTTGGCGTAACACCACAAGTCCCTGATGGTTTTTGTGTCTCCTTGTTGCTTCTGACGCAGATTCCACCTAACTTACTAGGGTCTGAAACCACTACGCTCTTATGATGCCTTCTTGCCACTTGTAGCAATCCGTGAGGCACTTTATGAACGTAAGGCACCACGCCAAAGTTTTTTTGCTTTTCTTTTGGCTTTTTGCTTCGTTGTCCTTCAACCATTTTACCAGGTTATCGTTGATCCTAGGAATTATGTGATCAGTGTATCCAAATATTTTTAGCTTCTCCACCTGCTGTAAGACGCCAGTAGCATTAATTGCTCGAAGGATTTGGATATGGCAGACTTCAGACAGGAAAGCAAATACCTTGCTTCACCAATTTTCACTGTGCCGACTCAATATTTCAAAATTCTGTTACAGACCTCGGACAGTACCTGTAGCCCACGTGCCCCTCCCTGAAACTCAGTCTTAAAACCAAGTGGCTTTAAGGCCTCAAATTCATTTGACAATCTGGATTGTATTGCACTAGTCCTGCGGCTATTGCTTTGGTTAGCCTGGAGGTCACATGATTAGATACGCATTAAGGGCGATTATGGTGCCTGATCAGGGCTGTGTCTTCACAGGCTCCACGCATTGACTATAGGTGACGCAGCTGTCGTTGTTTCCCTTTGTTTGCCTCGAAGATTGCTCTCCGTACATGTGGCCAGGTGCGCAGAGAATTGTTGCGCATGTAGAGCATGCTGATTGGGCTCTTGGTTTTTAGGCTTTTGATGTGTCTACCAATAAACCAGTTGCGATTCTGCGCGTGTGTTGTCCTCATATGTTCTTGTCGTCCCCGCTAATTTGCGTGCATTGCCAATTTTGAGTGGAAATATTACCAACTCGCAACACTTTCTCCCCGTTTACAGTTTTTTTGTGTTTATCTGCATGCTCCAATTCTGACAGCATTTGTCGATACAGATACGCTCTTGTTGTAAGTCGACATCATCACAGGGTGAAGAAATTTGTTTAAAAATTAAACAATCATTTGTGAACAAACGTAAAGACGCACGTTTAGGAATGACAGAAGCCAAATCATCAACATAAATTCAAAAGATAAGTGGGCCTAGCACACTACCTTGCGGGCGTCCAGATACACACAAAGAACAGTTGATAAGGAATTGTTAACGACTACATACTGACTTCTATCGTGAAATTAAGCTTCAAATATTTTAACGACTTTTCAGGCAAGCCGAAATGCCGTAGTTTGTGTAACAACTTCCTTTGTGGTACTTTATCATAGTATTTACAAAGATCTAAAAACAACACATCAGTTTTCTTAGACACATCAAGAACACGTGAAAATTCATGCCCAGTTGTAGCTATTATGGATAACAGTAACCTTGTGCTTAATCCGTGCTGATTCTTTGATAGCATATTCTGTCCACTGAGATATTCATACCCGTAATTTGCGATAACATGCTCAAGACGCTTGCAACAACTGCTTACAATAGAGATGGTATGATGATTCTCAAAAGGCAAGCAATCATCGCTTTATTGATTGATTCACCACGTGCTATAATTCAATGAGCTAGTATTTCCTCCGTAGCTAGTGGAAGAACAAAACGACTGGTGAGCAATTCTTATAAACACTTCGCATATCGTTTGAAAAAGGCATAAGAAATCCCGTGATGCCGCTTACGTTTTAGTGATGAAGTATTATTAAAAAGTGCAGTGCGCCGTCCTTTGTAACTTCTAGGTCCCGGTCTCAGTCAACGCATAAATGCTGAACTTATATAACCATCGGTTTGAAGAAAAACTTTTATTTTGCTCCAAAACAATATGCTTCAAAAGGTTCAGCAATTGCCAGGAAGTACGTTATATTATGCCATAAACCTTCATTTTTCTTTTCCCGGTCTTGGATATAATTATATAGCGCTAAAGTGTGTAAGATATACGGTGATGAAGTTTGGGTATTTCTATAAAACTGATTTTTGGAGGTGTGGAGCCTACTTGTAGATTATTTTTCAAATCCGTGATGTCGGGTGTGATACATACATTCTTGTATCAAAACCTTTCAATTTCACACTTCGCGGTTTACTTTTGTGTCTTCTTGCCGGTTGGTATAAGAGCACTTCCCACTTCTTTGGTGAACATTTGATGGCGGTGTCTTGGAGGTAATGATCGATCTCGTTGACCGCTCTCTCGAGTACTGTCTCCATGCGACCATCGCTGCTTTCGCATACCCATAGGGTAATGGCATCGGCGTAGATCGTACTTTCGACGTCCTCAAGCTTCTCGAGTCTCTCGGCCACTCCGATCATGACTAGATTGAACAGCACTTGGGAGATTACCGATCCTTGTTGGATTCCTTTGTGCCCCATGGTACGTTCGCCAACTGGTACGTCTCCCGCCACGAGTTCGGCGCTTCTGTTTGCAAGAAAGTCTCTAACGTAGTGGTGGTTACGCTCTCCCTTGTTGAATTGTGATATTTGGCTTACGATTGAAGCGTGTTCGACTTGATATTATTTGGTTTTTCAGCTGAAGCATTGCGTCTTCGCTGCATGGCGTCTTGTGCGCCCAGGTTTTGCCAAAATCCGATGATTGTGTGGGGGAAAGCTTCTATTCATTCAAGCAACCTTTCCCGCCGATTGAGAAAGACGTGTTCGGGGAGTGTTCCAACACAGGACGTCAGCGATATCGGTCTGAGCCCAAACAGGAGAACAGCGCAACACATACGAAACACGAGAAGAAGAAAGTGACAACCACGAGTGCTGATTTACAACTGAATTGATTTTTCGGCATGTCACATATATATGCTGAAAGTGATAAAATACAGCAAAAGCTAAAAAAAACAAAAAAGCTAGTGATAACCCAACCGATAGTCACGCTGCACCCGACGCAATGCGCCACAAACACGTGCCTAATGAACTATGGGACAGAAATTATTCTGTTTTTGGGAGAGGAACAACGAGGGTACGTTCAACCTAACTTGTCCCTCTCGCACAAAGACACGAAGTTTCTGTCCATGGTAAGTCAGAGCTCGTGGGTATCACTTTCTTCTTCTTGTGTTTCGTCTGTGATGCGCTCTTCCCCTCTTTGTAATCATGCACCAACTTGCCCAAGCCATAACCCCTGCCAGGCTTGAAGTTTGCGGGTCTAGCCCGGTTTCGGGATTAGAAACATTTTGGCCTATATACACTGACGGGGAAGCTTGCTTGTTCTTCATCATTCGCTGTAATAATCCGTTAGGGCTTCTATTGACTGGTCATCGAGGTTCCTAAGGGTTCTGTTCGTTATCCAGTCAAAACGGGCGCTGATCTGCTGTTGAGGTCATGCAGTGCCGTTCTTACTTCTTCGACCCTAATGTCGTGGTCTAGGGCTCCATTAGTCGTACCAGTATATAAGCCGCGTTGTTTCGCGGACGAATATGGCGCTTTCTTGTTCAGCAGATGCATTTTGACGGCCATCTCGCCCTTGGGCATCGTATCCAGGTGTAAGAGTTTAGCCAGTCGGTCACTGTGATGCGATGTCGTCTTTGTCTAGTCTAGTAGCTGTCTTGGGATGTTCCTGGCTTTGCAACTGGAGATTTGGCCGTTTATCGCGTTGCAGAGCTCGGGCCATTGTTGCTTGAAAACTGCCGACAATGCTCCTCCATGATGCCATTTAGCTCCACGATCTTTTTGCGAAGTTTTCGGTCGAGGCGTTGTTTATTCCAACGTCGGAGTAGAGAGTTCTTGACCTCGATTATGTTTGACAATCGGCTGTCCATATTGTTTACTTCAAGTTAAGCTTCGACCTCCTTAATTGCTGCCTCGACGCTGCCTGTTAGGTCTCGGCACTATGCATCGATGTCCGTGATCTGGCTAGTCGTAATGCGATTTTCTCAGTTTCGTAAAGGTGCTCCAGTCTCGTCCCTCGTTTCCGCACAAACGCCTTTTTTCTGACCGCCAGATGCCACCTCCCTAGAAGAGCACTCCATCGCTCTCGCCATAGAGCATGCTGCGCTCATAACCTCCACCGAACACCCCACATACATTTTCACAAATTCGCAATCCGCCATCCGAAATTATTTACGCTATACCACCAACCCCTTTTCTTTTAACCTAGTGACTAACACTCTCATCAGACATCCTTCTCACCTCTTTGTCCGGTATGGGTACCTGGCCACGCTAACACGGACTGCAGCGCAAGAGTAAACGCGCTTTCCCGAGATCTATCGCCGGGTCCGTCTATGCTCTGGCCAACCTTATACCATGCTCCTTTCACTCGTCTGCACGATCGCGCAACCCGTAAATTCACTTTACTTTCATACGCCTCGCCCAGCAAGTCCACCCTTCTTAACACCTGCGCCTCACTCGCACCCAAACCGTTTTTCTCCGCCAGGCTCATACCCGCTCCCTCCCATCTCAACACATTCTACATGGCATCAGTAAGTGCTCCGGTCCCCCAACCTTCCCTTCTTGTAGCGCGTACCCCTCTATTCCACCACACTACTGAGACTGCCACACCCCCAAGCTTCCCGCCTCCCTCTCCCGCATCACCTCATGGGACACTTGGCTTGCTGCGCCACCCGGAATAGACATTCGGGCCGCCCAGGAGGCATTCCGCCTTCATATCCAGATTTCCAAGGACATTCTGGATTACTACGAAGATAGTGAGGCCTCAGGATCCACCATATAGCTGACCTGGACATTGCTCGGTGACTGGGCAATAAATGTTTCTCTCTCTCTCTCTCCAGTCAATTTATTTGAATTTGCGGGTGCCCGCCTGGTGTTCCCCGTGATGCTGGATCTTGATTTCCATGATGAGGTGGTCGCTGCCCAAGTTCGTGGATGTGTTGCGCCTCTTTGCCGGTTGCGAGCCAAAGTTCTTGATGAAGGTATGGTCGGGTGTGGTACTTATAGTCACCGAGTTGCCTATCCTTGTCCTATGAGCCGGCTGCATAATGAGGGTGACCTCGAGCTCGTATGGATGTTGTGATCAGTTTCTTCGTTTGGCGAGGATGTAGCTCTAGCCCCACGCCAGGTCAGCGGCGTTGAATTTTTTTTCTGGGTCTCTTATTTATATATGTACATATATATATATAAATAAATAAATCTATATATATATATATATATATATATATATAGAGAGAGAGAGAGAGGCAATGCTAGGAGACTTGGAGGACGACGTTTATTCGACGAGCGGTACCCTGGCCAGAACAGGATCAACCACGATGGCGATGATGGCGCGTCCGAGAAAGACGACGAGCGATGAGATGATGATGGACGCGCCTAATGCAGCGACGACGACGAAACACGAAGGCGGTATTGGGCAGTCATAATACTGAGCTATGGCCTGATGACGGGACATTTAAGATTCGCGCTTACAATATTATCCCCCCTCCGCGGAAGCGGCCATCCTGGCCGTCACAGTCAGGTAGAGGAAGCCCGTCGAATAAAAGGCTTGATTCGGGAAACAGGCACGATCTCAGTTCCACGGCACCGGCGGTCACTGACACCGGAAGTAGGGGATACGCGGTAGTTAACTGGTGAGGTCTGCGCGAGGATTGTGTAGGGGCCAATGAAGCGGGGAAGGAACTTCTCGCCTAACCCAGGGGCACAAAGAGGGGTGCACAGTAGGATTTCTTCCCCAGGTTGGTAGGAGGCAGAACGATGGTTCTCATCGTAGCGGGACTTGCGGCTGTTTTGGCAGGCTGCCGTGTTCATACGGGCAAGGCTGCGGCAGTGCGCAAGTCGGGAAACAAACTGGTCGGGCAGGCTTGCAGTAGAAGATCCGGGTAGAGAAAGGAAAGATGTGTCAAGTACCGAAGAAGGGGAACGGCCGTAGAAAAGGAAGAAAGGAGAGAATCCTGTGGTTTGTTGTACAGCGGTGTTGTAGGCGTAGGTGAGAAAAGGTAAGATGGTGTCCCAGTTGGTGTGGTCCGGTCGAATGCAAAAGGAAATCATGTCGGAAAGAGTGCGGTGAAAGCGCTCAGTGATGCCATTTGTCTGCGGGTGGTAACTCGACGTAGTCTTGTGAACGGTTTCAGCGGCACGAAGAACTTCGGAAAGAAGAGTAGAAAGAAACGTTATTCCGCGGTCACTAAGCAGAACGCGAGGCGGACCATGGCGTAGGAAGATTGCTTGCAAGAAGGATTCCGCAACCTCTGAAGCGCAACCCGTGCGAATAGCCGCTGTTTCAGCATAGCGGGTGAGGTGGTCAACCGCGGTGACAACCCACCGATTACGGGCTGGGGTGGCTGGAAGGGGTCCGTACAGATCGATCCCTACAACTTCGAATGGAGTCGAAGGACAGGGAAGGGGTTTTAGCGTCCCAGCTGGACTCGAGGTGGGTTGTTTACGGCGTTGACACGGTTCACAGGATGAAACGTATTTGGCAACACTTGTTGAAAGTTCAGGCCAAAAGAAGCGGCTTTTTATGCGATCGTATGTCTTTATGTAGGCAAGATGACCAGCGGTGGCATCGTCGTGAAAAGTTCGTAATATCTCTTGCCGAAGGGAACGCGTAACCACAGGGACCCATTTGTCGCCAGTAGGATGACATTTGACGTGGTAAAGGCAGCCGCCATTCATGAGTTTAAATTTGTTCAGTTGTCGACGTGAACGGCTGTTGAGAGGTTGGATTGAATCGTCTAGAAGGTCGATAAATTTGCGGAAGTACGTGTCAGCTCGTTGTAAGGAGAGAAGATAAGAAGGTGGAGGAGGAGGAAGTGATTGTTGGGGGGGTGGGGGGAGGGGGGAAAGAGGCCAGTAACTGTCTGGCGTTTCGCCGACACCTCAACCGGCCGAACGGAAGCGAGGAGGGTGGGAGAGTCGAAAGAGAAGGTAAAGGGGGGGGAAGGGTGTAGGGAAAAGGTGAGTGAGCAGGTATCAGGAGTCGCACACACGAGATGGTAACGCCGGGCTGTCGTGCTCGGTGGAGGCAATAGTAATAGCTGGCTCTGACGGAAGTGGCGCTTGACAACTTTCCTCTGTTGACAACAGCGGACAGCGTGAAAGTGCATCGGCATCCGTGTGCTTTTTGCCGGATTTTTACACCACGTCAAAATCGTACTCTTGCAGCTTAAGTACCCAGCGGCCAAGGCGTCCGGTTACATTCTTGAGAGAGGATAGCCAGCAGAGGGCATGGTGATCCGTTACAACGGGGAAGTGACGACCATACAAGTATGGTCGAAACTTTTGAACGGACCAAACTACAGCCAGCCACTCCTGCTCGGTTATTGCGTAGTTCCGCTCGGCTGGCGTCAACGCCCGGCTGGCGTAGGCAACCACCTGCTCCAAAGATGTTGCATTACGTTGCAGGAGCAAAGCACCAATACGATGTTCAGTGGCGTCGGTGTGTAGTATCGTCGGAGCGCTGTGCTGTCATTAAATATATATATATATATATATATATATATATATATATATATATATATATATATATATATATATATATATATATATATATATATATATATATGCAAAAGCTTGGGTGCGACCACTTGGAAAACACTAACAACAAAGACTTTATTTCGACAGTTTCGACCAGTGGCCTGGTCTGCTTCAGGGAAAATTACAAGTGGCTGAATATGCTCTACGATACACACTTCACGAGAAGGGGAATTTTGCCCTCTACCTCTCTTTCTTGCCAGAAAAGAAACCAAATAAATGAAAGCAAACATGTACAATAATCTCAGCGGCACATATACGCGTCTCTCCCCAGGCGAGCGGCGATACAAAGCAAGGAGAGGGGAAAAGGAAAACAGAAGAAAAAAGGAGTATAAAGAAGGAGGCAATTAGAAACAGAGAAAGAGGGGAGAAAAGGAGAGGCAGAAGAAAGGGGGGTTCTCAGAAGCAGACACCGACGGATACGAAGGTCGAACAGCGGAAACTTCAAAGGTAGAGTGAGGGACCGCTCAGCGGCTCAGAATGACGTGACGTGCCGCATTCCGCGTACTGTAAATAGGGCTGCTCCAGCGATGAGACGGGAAGCGGCTGTTCTCCCAGCGCGCACGCACCGGCCCACGCGCTGTGGAGGACACACGAAGCGAACACGTACAAACGGAAGCCGTAACACCACCTGGGCCAGAAGGCCTCGCCAGCAAAGTTTCGAAACGCTTTAGCACCGTGCTTTGTTATTCTTCAAAGACTGGCAGTAAACACTTTTGTAACCGACAACGAAATTGCGCGTGGCCGTTAGGACAGTGGCTTGGAAGAAAAAAAGACATCCCCCTCGCGAGGGGCACGATCAAATGCACAGCATTTCCGAGGGGGTGCCCCGGCAAGTCGTATCTCTCGATCGCGGGACCCGTGTCGCCATCTTTCGGAGGCGCGGGACAACTTGTGGCGCTTTCGAAACAAACGAGAAATGAGTGAAGGATATAAGGCGCGTTCGGTGCATCGAAAGCTGTGTCGGTTTCGTGGCTCGGTCGGTAGTGCGCCGGGCACCTTGCGCTCCGCCCCCGGCGTCATGGGTTCAAAACCGGGCGCCGGAAACTGTTATTTCTTTCATAGTGTAGTGGCCTGGCTGCGGACTACGACAAGGCGCGCATGCGGACTACGACAAGGCGCGCATGCGGACTACGACAAGGCACGCCAACGCCGCGTGACATTGTGAGTTACTAAAATGCTATGCATTTAAAAGAGAGAGAAGAACAAAAAAAAGCAACGGGAAGAAAAACCCCTACGAATGAATTATGTTTGAAGAACGTTGTTGCGAATGTAGATAGGCGCCACATGGCCCCCAGTAGCTCACGAATGCCAATACAGGGTCTAAACACACATCGCGAGAGGAGCGGGGGAAACATGAGTACGGAGGCTGCGGCGTCGGGCAAGGTCCGCGCACTCAACATGGTCCGAAGTCGTGTGGTAATCAATAGCCCGAGTCGGCGCGGCGCGCCACGGAGATTCATTCGTGCAGAAACGCTAGCGGAGCGCCGAAACGTCGCCGGAGGAGTCATTCCCGTGCGGAAACGCACCCCTCTAGCCCCCCCCCCCCGTTTTCCCGAAGCTCGTAGTCGCCAGGCGCGTGTTCTCTATTTTGTTAAAAATGGCAAAACGATAATGAGGAGAAAAGTAGGTCTGAACCGCAGATTTATTGCTAACAGCACTCGTTTGGCTCCCTCGCCGCACGCCCCCCGCCCCCAAAAATAATAATAATAAAAAAAAACAAAAAAAAGTTCACGTAAGGTCTCGTAGGCAGCCCAATCTCCCTGCGCTCTCGTTTATACCCTCAGTAAGCGTCCGAAATTTATGTATAAAGAACGATTCTCTCTGTTCCCGCTCGTAAGTATTGCGGAAGCCGGACTGAATTAACACTACTTGTATTCTTTCGAAGGGGCGATCCGGGAGGCGGAGGTGCCTGGACAGTGGAAGACCGGGAAGTCCCTTTACATGCGACTTGTGATTGTTAAATCTGGTGTGGAAGGGCGTTTCGGTCTGTCCAATGTACTCCTGATTACAAACGAGGCGACGAAGTTTATAGATTACGTTTCAGGTGTCGCAATTTAAATTTTCTTTGATAGCATATTTAAAGGTTGACCTGCTGGCTTGGGCAATATTAGTCGTATCGATGTGGGTGCAGACTTTACAGCGCGGCTTGCCGCATGGTCGGCAGCCTTGAGCTCGCTCAGGTGGCTCTGTTTTAGCGTTGACTAAGAGGTCCCTCAAGTTTTTGCCACGTCGGTACACAACAAGAGGGGGCTGCTGAAAAATCGCCGACAACCGGTCGCTCTGTTTAATGATATTCAAATTTCTTCTCAAGAGGTCATTTACTTTAGGAATTTTGGAAGAGTAGGTGAGAACCAAATTAGTCTCGGGGTGGTTTTCTTTTCGGCTTTCAGCTAGAATGTCCTGTCTTTCTAAGTTGCGAGCGCGCTCAATTGCATCGTCAACTATTCCTTCTGGGTATTTTTGGCCAATCAGGGAGGTCTTAAGTTCAAGTGCATTTTTCTCGAAATCCTCCTGCCCAGAGCATATTCTACGGTACCTGTGTGCCTGTGAATACGGTATGCCTGTTTTACAATGCCGAGGGTGGCTGCTAAAGAAGTGGAGATACTGTTGGCGGTCAGTGGGCTTCCTGTACAATGTTGTTGAAATGTTCCCACTGTCCAGGAGCAGCGTGACATCTAAGAAATTAATTGTTTTGGTTGAGATCTGATGGGTTAGTTTTATTGAAGGATGCAGGGAGTTGATATCTGAAATGAATTCCGTGAGGCTCGCCTTATCGTTGTCCCAAATGAAGAAGATGTCATCCAGAAAGCGCTTGTAAATTACGGGTTTAGGGCAGCGTTTTCCAATTATTTCCGTTTCCAATGACGCCATGAAGATATTGGCATATGTTGGTGCCATTTGTGTCCCCATGGCTGTGCCGTTAATTTGAAGGTAGTGGTCACTGTCGAATTCAAAGTGATTGTATTCAAGGACGAGGCGGAGGAGGGTTTCTAATGTGCTAGGGCTGACATCTAAGCAAAAATTAGAGTCACCGTAAGATGAAATCGCGGTGCTGTTAGCAATAAATCTGCGGTCCAGACCTACTTTTCTCCTCAATATGGTTTTGCCATTTTTAACAAAATAGAGAACACGCGCCTGGCGACTACGAGCTTCGGGAAAACGGGGGGGGGGGCGCTAGAGGGGTGCGTTTCCGCACGGGAATGACTCCTCCGGCGACGTTTCGGCCCTCCGCTGGCACTTCTGCACCAATAAATCTCCGTGGCGCGCCGCGCCGACTCGGGCTATTGATTACAACATGACTTCGGACCATGTTGAGTGCGCAGACCTTGCCCGACGCCGCAGCCTCCGTACTCATGTTTCCTCCGCTCCTCTCGCTATGTGTGTTTAGACCCTGTATTGGCATTCGTGAGCTACTGGGGGCCATGTGGCGCCTATCTACATTCGCAACAACGTTCTTCAAACATAATTCCCTCGTAGAAGTTTTTCTTCCCTTTGCTTTTGTTTTTTTCTTCTTCTCTCTCTTTTTACAGTACGCGGAATGCGGCACGTCACGTCATTCTGAGCCGCTGAGCGGTCCCTCACTCTACCTTTGAAGTTTCCGCTGTTCGACCTTCGTATCCGTCGGTGTCTGCTTCTGAGAACGCCCCTTTCTTCTGCCTCTCCTTTTCTCCCCTCTTTCTCTGTTTCTAATTGCCTCCTTCTTTATACTCCTTTTTTCTTCTGTTTTCCTTTTCCCCTCTCCTTGCTTTGTATCGCCGCTCGCCTGGGGAGAGACGCGTATATGTGCCGCTGAGATTATTGTACATGTTTGCTTTTATTAATTTGGTTTCTTTTCTGGCAAGAAAGAGAGGTAGAGGGCAAAATTCCCCTCTCTCGTGAAGTGTGTATCGTAGAGCATATTCAATCACTTGTAATTTTCCCTGAAGCAGACCAGGCCACAGGTCGAAGCTGTCGAAATAAAGTATTTGTTGTTAGTGTTTTCCAAGTGGTCGCACCCAAGTTTTTGAATATTTAAACAGTAGCCAAGAATTCCGTCTCTGCTATATATATATATATATATATATATATATATATATATATATATATATATATATATATATATATAAATATATATATATTTATATATATATATATATATATATATATATATACATATATATATATAAATAGTAAGGAAATGAGGGGCTCGTGGAGGAAATACAGAAACATAGGTCGGCAGTCTACAACGCCAAAGGAGGCATAGGGGTGTTGTTAGGCTCTATTTTTTACTACGGTTAATGAAGTTAAGATTTTTTTAAATATAAGGAAGAAAGAAAGAAAGAAAAACACGCACCCAGAGTGGGGACCGAACCCACACCGAAACACGCGCCCATTCTGGGCGCGTGTTTTTCTTTCTTTTTTTCTTCCTTATATTTAAAAAAATCTTATCTTCATTAACCGTAGTAAAAAATAGAGCCTAACAACACCCCTATGCCTCCTTTGGCGTTGTAGACTGCCGACCTATGTTTTTGTATATATATATATATATATATATATATATATATATATATATATATATATATATATATATATATATATATATATGAGCGCATGCCACGGAGGCGTTGAAAGAGAGAGACGACGAGACCACGTAGCAAGGCCGGTGTATTGGGAACTTCATGGGGTCTCTATCTACTGATGCCAGGGGCGCGCGAGCCCTCCGGCGGGTGAGCGCGCTCGTGGGCCTGCGTCACGCTGCTGCCGCTGGCACTGTGGCTTGCCACTACATGGCTCCCCCCAAGAAAGGAGCTGGTTCGACGCTCTGATGAACCCAACGTACATGATGGTCACGGTGGTGTGCAGCCACAGTTGGAAGACTCGTAGGGTTGATGTCGGCGGCGGTGGCGTATGTCGGCTTCAGGAGCTGTAGGGCTATGTTATCGTGAGAGCCATTGATGTCGATGACATATGTTGACGAGTGTCGTTCTACCACTGGGAAAGGGCCAACGTAGTGTGCTTGCAAAGGCCGGTGCACGGGTCCGTACCGCACAAACACATGTGTTGCCTGTTCAAGGTCCGGAAGATCATAAGGTCCTCTGGGTTTTCGTTCGCGTGTAGGCTGCGGTCGAAGGTCCGCGAGGATCAATCTCAGAGATTTCACGTAGTCCGCGGCTGAAGATGCTTGAGACGGTACCTCGAACAAGTCGGCTCGTAGTCGAAGCGTGGTTCCAAAAACGAGTTCAGCCGAAGAATACATCAGGTCAGTTTTGAAGGCGGTGCGTATGCCCAGAAGTGTGAGGGGCAAGCGCTGGACCCACTGTGTTGGGCTGTCGTGTGCAGTGAGCGCGGCCTTAAGTTGGCGGTGAAAGCGCTCGACGACTCCATTTGTTTGTGGCCGGTACGCTGCCGTGCGCAAACGAGTCGTGCCGAGGAGGCGAAGGAGCTTGGCGAACAAAGCAGACTCGAATTGCCGTCCGTGGTAGGTGACGTTGGATGATGGGCATCCGAAGCGCGCTACCCACGTCGACACGAAAGCTGACGCTACCGCGGGCGCGGAGATGTCGGGTAGCGGTGTGGCTTCAGGCCAGCGTGTGAATCGGTCCACCCAAGTCAGTAGGTAGTGGTAGCCTTGGCAAGGGGGCAAGGGACCGACGAGGTCGATGTGCACGACGGTGAAGCGCTTATCAGGTTGTAGGAACGTCTTTGCCAGCGGAACTGGATACCGGTGAACCTTTGCGCGTTGGCAGGGTGCACACGCGCGGAGCCAATCGCGAACATCAGCGTTCTTTCGAGGCCAGACAAAACGAGCCGTGATGAGTTTCTGCGTGGCACGAATACCAGGATGGGCCATGTTGTGCAGGGCGTCAAAGAGTTCGCGACGGCAGGTTCTGGGTACGAATGGACGTGGCTTTCCGTTCGACAAGTCGCAAACAATCTGCTGTCCATCGAGTGTCACGTCTTCGAGCTGGAACGCAGTTGGGGATGTGCGAAGACGCAGCAGCTCCTTGTCGTCTGCTTGTTCAGCAGCCAGCCGGCGGAGGTCGGGTGCAATTAAAAGCGGCGAAGTGGAGGCAATGGCCTCCACGCGGCTTAAAACATCCGCAACTGTGTTGTCAACGCCACCGACATGCTTGATATCCGTCGTGTACTCGGACAGGTAGGCAAGCTGCCGCACTTCTCATGGCGTATAATGGGTGTCGGGCCGCGTGATGGCGTACGTCAAGGGTTTGTGGTCAGTGAAGATGGTGAACTGAAGACCCCCAAGAAGATGTCGCAAACGACGCACAGCTAGATACATTGTCAAAAGTTCACGCCCATAGACACTGTACCTGGTCTGCGGTGAGGTTAGACGTTTTGAGAAGAAGGCCAAGGGCTGCCACGCGCCATTTACGTGCTGTTGGAGGATAGCTCCCACAGCAGAACTTGAGGCGTCCGTCATCAGCGCGAGTGGACGTCCTGGATTTGGGTGAGCCAGGAGAGTGGCATTTGCCAGTGCACGTTTGATGGCATAAAAGGCTGCCTCAGCACTTTCCTTCCAGTCCAATTCAGGGGTGGGGCGCTTCCCGAAAAGCAGGCGATCGAGAGGCTCAAGCAGAGTGGCGCAGTTCCTGATAAAACGATTGTAGAAGTTTACCAGAGCCAGGAACTGGCGAAGCTTGGTGACCGACGTTGGTGTTGGGAAGTCAAGAAGGGTCTGGACCTTGTTGGAGAGGGGCCGTATGCGTGTCACATCCAGTCGATGTCCCAGAAAGTCGAGGGCGGGAACACCGAACTCACTCTTCGTTGCATTGATGACAGCGCCATGGGCAGCTAAGCGTTCAAGGAGAATGCGGAGATGACGAAGATGCTCCTCTAGGGACGTACTTGCTACCAGCAGATCGTCCACGTTAGCATAGACGAAGGGCAGTCCACGCGTCACTGTATGGATGAAACGCTGAAACATTTGGGCAGCCTTCCTGAGGCCGAACCGCATTTGTAGGAACTCAAAAAGGCCGAAAGGTGTTGTGATGGCCGTCTTGTTTATGTTCTCCTCAGAGACGGGGATCTGGTGGTAAGCCCGGAAAAGGTCCATTTTTGAAAATATGGTGGCACCGTGCAGACTGGCGGTGAAATCTTGTATGTTGGGAAGTGGGTACCGATCTGGGATGGTGGAGAGGTTCAAGAACCGGTTGTCGCCACAAGGTCGGCAGTCACCGTTCTTCTTGGGTACCATGTGCAAGGGTGATGCGTAGTGGCTAGAAGAAGGTCCGACGATGCCAAGTTCCAGCATATGCTCGAACTCTGCACGGGCGATCTTGAGTCTGTCGGGAGCGAGACGTCGAGGACGAAAGAAAACGGGTGGTCCAGCAGTGGTGATATGATGACCAACGTCCTCATTCACCGGCTGAGTCCAGTCGGGTGGTGACGCGACGGTGGAGAACTCCTTTAGCAGGCGGTAAACGGTTCTCCAGCAACTGTAGTGCACGAAGGCGCTACGTCAGCAGCTGTTGTCGCTACGACGCCTTGAACCGAGAGGAGGGTTGTGGCGTCGAGAAGTCGCCGTCGCTTGACGTCGACTAGGAGGTCATGTTTGGTAAGAAAGTCCGCACCAAGGATGGCAGAGCGAACGTCCGCGACGCAAAAAGCGACCGAAAAGTTCTGCAACGACCCAAGTTCAAAGTTAGGGATCGCTTCGCGAACACGGGAATGCGCGTGCCGTTCACTGCCTGGCGGTAGAAGACTGCGCTGCAGTTGCGATTGTGGTGTGAAGCTGGCAAGACGCTCACTTGCACTCCCGTGTCGTTGAGAAACGTTTGTCTGGTGGTACGATCGACGATGTGAAACAGGCGACATTCTTCAAAGGGGCCAGAACCGCTCGTCGCCGGTAGCGGTCTGCCGGGCCGTTTCCCGTCCATGAGCATGGCTAAGGCAGTGGGGAGCGTCAGCGCCGAAACGGTGGTGGTAGATGCATACACCAGGGGCTGAAGTAGGGCTGCGTCCACGAACGGCATCACGGCGTCGGGAAGATGAGCGGTCGCATTGGCGTGACGAGCGAGGAGAATGTGTTGAGCTGTTTCGCCTCGCCGCCGCGACGAGTTGCTCCAGTGGTTCGCACAGGTTATCGACACTGGCAGCCGACGCAGACGCACCTTGGTCGGCAGCAGCTGGCGTAGTGCGAGGAGCAGGTGATACTGGCGGCGTCGTGGTCACATCAGCAATGGGTGAATGATGATGATGATGGTTAGTGTTTAATGGCGCAAGGCCAACGAGGGCAAAGAGCGCCAGAGAAGACGTTATTTAATGGAGAAGTGATTACCATACAAAGGTAGGTATAAAAAAGAAGAAAAAAAAGTGTAAACCGAACATAGTAAAATCAGTTAAAGAAAATGGTGATGGCTGGTGTATAGGGCCAGATTTGATTATGCGTGATAGGAAATGAGGTTTAAAAACTTGACGTCTAACAAATACTCAAACACACGTTTCACAGAAACAATGGCATCGTCACCTAGAAAAAATGATGGATGTAGGGGAATATGTTGTCTGTAGAGTTCTCTGAAGTGTTTGTGTCGTGTTGTGTGAAGTGCCTTGCATGTGATTAGTATGTGCACTACGGATAGGGCCTCTCCGCACCTGCTGCACTGGGGTCTAGAAGATCCCGTCAGCAGATGCGAGTGCGTCGCATGGGTGTGCCCTATCCGCAGCCTTGCCAAGGCGACTTCTTTGTGTCTGTTGTGTGAGTCAGTTGTGTACCGTCCCAAGTGTGGCTTTATTACGTGTAGTTTGTTGTCTGTCTGTTCGTCCCAGTGTGTTTGCCATGTTCTGCGCAGGTGTTGTTTTATGTGAGGCTTGAGGTCTGTATATGGTACGCTTGTTATGTCGACAGTGTTCCTGAGTGCAGCAGCACCGGCCCTCTCGTCCGCCAACTCGTTCCCAGCGATCCCAGCGTGTCCTGGGACCCAGCAGAGGAGCAGCCGATGCTTCTCCGCATACACCGACATTACAGTGTTGAATACAAGATTAATTATGTGGTTTTTGGGGGGTTTATGAGATGATAATGCGCGAACAACACTCAAAGAATCTGTGTAGATGATAGAATTGGGAATTTGATTTTCAAGGATATGTCGTACAATCAGTAAAATTCCGTACGCTTCTGCTGAAAAAATTGTTGTGTGCACGCTCATGGTTCTGGCTGCATTGAAATTTGGACCATGAGCAGCGCACGACACCATAGTGGAGGTTTTAGAAGCGTCACTGTAGAATTCAGCACGTGGGTATTTGAACTGCAAAGAAAGAAAGTGCTGAAGTATTGCAGCTCGCGGTACCCGGTTTTTGTCAAGCTTTATAAAAGAAAGGTCACAGGACACAGGGCGAACTTGCCAAGGCGGTAAAATGTTTAAAGAGGATGACCTGTACACGTCTAAAAACGAAGCACTCAGATCCGAGGCTCGCTCTCTCGCTCGAAGTGAAAAAGGCGGAGTAACGGACGGGCGATTTAGAAACAGCACAGATGTGGATGTATCGTTAAGGACAGGATAAAAAGGGTGGTTATTCTGAGATGAAATTTTAAAAGCATAAAGTAAGTCCATGTACGTTCGCTGGCTCTCAAGGCTCCACTTATTACATTCAACATATAGACTCTCGACAGGGCTAGTGCGAAAAGCACCCGACGCAAGCCGTAGCCCCAAGTGTAGTACTGGGTCAAGCATTCGCAATGCTGTTTTACTCGCCGACCCATATACCACACTGCCATAGTCCAAACGAGACCCAACCAAAGCAGTATAGAGCCGCAGTAGGAGTTCTTTGTCAGAACCATACGAATGGTGGGAAAGAACCTTCAGGATATTCATTGTTTTAAGACTTTTTGTTTTAGTTGTTTCATATGAGGGATAAAGGAAAGTTTTTCATCAAGAATTATACCAAGGAACTTGTGTTCTTTTTTGACCGGAATCGAGACACCATTCAGTTTGATGTCTGGATCTGGCCTGATCCCACGCCTTTTGGAAAACACAACACAAGAGCTCTTGACTGGGTTCAGCTTAAAACCGTTCTGATCTGCCCAGCCTGCTAGTTTGTTGACACCAAGCTGGACTTGGCGTTCGCAGATTGACATATTGCATGATTTAAAAGATATTTGCACATCATCTACATATATTGTACAGGAGATGGTTCGTGGCAACGCCTTTCGAAGTGAGTTCATCTTGACAATGAACAATGTGCAGCTCAAAACGCCGCCTTGAGGCACGCCGTTTTCCTGCAGGAAAACATTTGAAAGGGCAGTGCCAACTCTCACACGAAATGTTCGCTCCGCCAGGTAGCTATGAAGTGTATTAAACATATTTCCCGAGATACCGAAGGCTTTTAGGTCGCAAAGTATCCCGTATCGCCAAGCGGTATCGTAGGCTTTCTCGAGATCAAAAAACACCGTAGCACAAAACTGCTTATGGACAAACGCATCCTTGATATACGACTCAAGGGCGACGAGTTGGTCGTTTGTGGATCGCCCCACCCTGAAGCCGGCCTGGCAGCTCTCGAGAAGACCATTGAACTCTAAGAAGTACACAAGTCTCCTGTTGATCATCTTCTCGAGAAGCTTGCCCAGGCAGCTTGTGAGGGCGATGGGTCGATAACTGGCGGGAGAAGAAGGGTCCTTACCCTCCTTCAGCAACGCCACTACAATAGCCTCCCTCCAAGATTTTGGGATGTGCCCCGAAAGCCATATGTTGTTGTATAGGTGTAGGAGTGTTTCAAGAGTGTCCGGGTGTAGGTGTTGTATCATGGTGTATGTAATCTTATCTGCGCCGGGAGCTGAAGGTTTACACGTGCTCAGTGCAGCCCTCAACTCATAGAGTGTAAATTCAGAATTGTAACCAGATTTTGACCTGTTATTGCAATGTAGGGACTTCTTTTCACATGTATTTTTATGTTTCAGGAAAGTGTTTGTGTAGTGTGCAGAGCTGGAAACGTGTTGGAAGTGTTGTGCAAGAGTGTTAGCCTGGTCTTCGAGTGTGTCCCCTGTTGTACTGACCAGGGGCAGGCTGTGTGTATGTTGTCCTTTAAGTTTGCGTATTCTTGTCCATACCTTATGTGCATCTGTGTATGAGTTAATGGATGTAAGGAAGGTGCGCCAACTCTCTCGTTTTGCCTCGCGGCGCACACGTTTTCCGAACGCCTTGGCCCGTTTGAACAAAATGAGGTTACCCGACGTGGGGTACCGACGAAGGATACCCCACGCCTTGTTCTGGGCCTCTCGCGCCCGCCTACAGTCCTCATTCCACCACGGCCTCCGCTGGTTGCGCGGGGCTCCAGAGGCGTGGGGAATGGACCTTTCGGCGGCGTCGAGGATGTGCGCCGTGAGGAGTTGGGTAGCTTCTTCAACGTGTAGGTGTCCTATGGATGAGTGGTGTAGTTTGGATGTCTGTGTAAATGTATTCCAGTTAGCTCGTGCTTCATTGAACCTATTATGGGAAGATGGACTGCTTGGGCCTTTACCTATGTATGTGAGTGAGGTGGGGAAGTGGTCACTGCCATATGGGTCAGTTCCCACTCCCCACTCGACAAGAGGAAAGAGAACTGCGGAGCCAATAGCCAAGTCAAGACATGAGTATGTGTTGTGACCTATGTTATGGTATGTAGGCTGTTTATTGTTGAAAAGGCATGCTCCAGAAGATGTAAGGAATTTTTCTATCAGGCGACCTCGGGCATCCGTTCTGGAAGAGCCCCAAAGAGAGTTGTGAGCATTAAGGTCGCCTGTAAGGATGTATGGTTCGGGCAGCTGGTCAACCAGCGCCTCAACGTCAGAGCTCGAAAGTGGAACATCAGGAGGAATGTATATGGAGCATACCGTTATCAACCTATTAAATATTATTAAGCGTATTGCTACAGCCTCAAGGATAGTGTTTAAAGTGACAGGGTGGCATGCTAAGGATTTCCGGACGATTATGGCCACACCGCCAGAGGAGTGTGTGCAGCCATCCCTGTCCTTTCTGAAGACCATGTAACTATTCAAGAAATTTGTGTGCTTGGAATTCAAATGTGTTTCCTGAACACACATAACACTTGGCTGATTAGCATGCAGTATTTCGTATACATCGTCAAGATTTTTGAGAAGGCCTCTACAGTTCCATTGAATTATGTTTTCTCTTCCCATTATTTAGTGTGAGAGCTACTGGAGTGTGTGTGTTTGTTTATGTGTCGTCTTTCGGGGCTGTGACTCTCGCCTTTTTAGGCTTGTCGGGAGGCTTTGGCGTCGGGACGCGTTCCTTGCGCTGCGTTGCAGGCAGGAACGGCCCGACATCCATATCGTCGTCGGATGTCCGAGGGGTGCCCGACGGACCGGGCCCCCCGGACTTGGCCCCCCCTCGGGAGCCCTTCGTTTGAGCCGCCACCGCCGAGGGCGTCCGGAGCGCCAGAGGTGGCACGGGCGGTGCGGTGGGAACCGGTGCAGGGCCCGTGGTGTCCATCACCTCGGTACCCTCCAACGCACTGGAGGACGGGGAGACAGAGGCGGGAGCGGCACCGGTCCCGACGGAAGACGTTTGCACCACAACCGCTGCTGCCTTAGCAAGCGGCGTGGTGGCGGGTTGGGCTGCCTGAGGCAACCCAGGGGGGGGCGGGGGAGGGACCAGGTCAGACTCGCTGAACTGGGTCCCTGTGGAAACCAGACGCCGCCCCGCCCCCCGGCGAGCTGCGTCGGCGTACCTCCCCAGAGGGAAAGAGGCGAACCTCTTTCGCGCCTCTGGGAAGGTGATGTTCTCCGTGACCTTGATGTTAATTATCTTTTTTTCCAATTGAAATTTTTCGCACTTGCGGGAGTACGCTGCATGCGGACCGCCGCAGTTCACACAAGTGAGGGTTTCGGATGGACAGTTGTCAGTCGGATGATCGTGCGCCGCGCATTTCGCACACGTCGTTCGGCCACGACAAGAGGTTGTACCGTGCCCGAACCGCTGGCACTTAAAACAGCGCCGCGGCTTCGGGATGTACGGACGGATGGAGCAACGGATAAAACCTGCATTGATGTGTTGTGGAAGAACTGCGCGGTCGAAAGTCAAGATAATGTGCTTGGTGGGAATCTCCTTGTCGTCTCTGCGGATAGTGATGCGTCTCACGGCAGTGACGCCCTGATCCTTCAAGCCGGCAAGGAGATCCGCATCCGTTTCGTTCAAAAGATCTGTCTCGGATATCACACCCTGGGAGCTGTTGAGGCTCCGATGGGGTGTGACCCTGATGTCTAGATCAGCCAGTCTAGTCTGAGCTAGAAGCTTCATGGACTGCTGCTTGTCATTTATTTCGATGAGGAGTTCACCAGACCTTTGTTTTTTGCACTTATACGTTTTTCCTACTATGGCTTCAAGATACTTGGCGATCAAGAAGACTGACTGAGATGCAAGAGGATGGGTTGGATTGAGGGATTCCATCACAAGAAATCGAGAAAAATGGTCCGGTTCAGGAAAGGTTAACGACGGCAACGGAGGAAAGGATACTTCGGTGCGGCCCCTTTTCAGGGACCGATCACGGTTGGGGGGGGTTTTAGACAATACCATAAAGCATAGTATAAAAGCAGGGAGACGGGGGTACTTTCTCCTTTGACCTTACCCTGGTAGTCAAAGAGGTCCCGGAGCTCCCTGCCTGGTAGACAGGCAGGGAGCCCATCGGCCGGAGCTTGACCAAGGCTCCGACGGCCACCGTTTACGGCTTCTACCCTTCACCTTTAAACACATCGCCACGGTTGGACACGGCTTATGTTGGGAGCTCGGGGTCCGCGGTGTCGCTGCTCACCGTCACCATGAATACTCAAGGTGCCCCGTGCGGGGCAGCAATGGGTGAAGCTGTGCTGGCTACTTGCATTACCTTGTCGGCCAGGGACGCGAACGAAGGGAGATCCATTGATGACGCTGTTGCGAGGACCATTTGCACGTTCGCAGGCAGGCGCTGCAGAAAGAGATCGCGCAGCAATGCGCCGTCCATGGCTTGGGCACGTGAGCCGAGGTGTTGGGTCATGCGCCACAGGAGTTCGCTCGGTCTGCGGTCGCCAAGCTCTGCGTTGTAAAGTAGCTGCTGCAGGCACGTGCGCTGAGATGGTGATGTGCGTTCGAGTAGCGCTGCTGTGAGCTGGTCTTAGGCCGCTGCAGGTAGGTTGCGTATGAAGCAGGCAAGGATGTCCGCAACCTCTTCCGCAGCAGTCGCTGGTAGAGCTCTCACGACGTATTGGAACTTGCATACTTGGGAGGTGATGCCATACAGCGCGAACTGTGACTGGGCCTGGAGGAACCAGATGGTCGGGCTGTGTTCCCATTACGGCGGCAAGTGGTTAGCCAGGGCGGCGATCTCGGTGGCGACTGCTTGCGGCGCTCGCTGGTTCGGGTCGTTGCTGGATATGGCTCTACGACTTCGCTGGGAGGGATATCACGTCCGGGTCACCAACTGTAGAGCGCAAGCCACGGAGGCGTTGAAAGAGAGAGACGACCAGACCACGTAGCAAGGCCGGTTTATTCCGAACGCCATGGGGTCTCTATCTACTGATGCCAGGGGCGCGTGAGCCCTGCGGCGGGTGAGCGCGCTCGTGGGCCTGCGTAACGCTGCTGCCGCTGGCACTGTTGCTTGCCACTACAGTATATATATAGCGAATCAGAAATGGGAAATGAGGGGCTCAGTGAAATAAGACAGAAAATAAGGCTTGGCACTAAAGAAAACCTCGGTAAGCAAAGGGGAGGTTGTGGTGGGTCATAGAAACAGATGAAGAATTTTTTGAGTCAGAAAGAAAGTGGTGAAAAAATGCCCGCCAGGTGGGATCCGAACCCACGACCTCCAGAATACCGGTCTGATGCGATAACCACTACGCTACCGGCGGGGCTGTTTCCCCAACACTTTCTCGGGTATTTATGTTAAGGTATTTTTTTGTTTGAAAATTATATGAATTAATTTTGAAAATTATCCTGAAAATTAATATGCAGAAAACTACAGTAATGATCAATAACCTCGGGACAGCACAGCAGTTTGAGATAGATGGCGAGGCAGTGGATGTGGTAAGCGAATATATATACTTAGGCCAAGTTGTGACCCCAGATCCCAACCATAAGGCAGAGATAATTAGAAGGATCAGAATGGGGTGGGGTGCATATGGCAGACATTCTCAGATAATGAATAGCAGCCTACCATTGTCGCTGAAGAAGAAAGTATATGACAGCTGCATCTTACCGGTACTCACCTACGGGGCAGAAACTTGGAGGCTCACTAAGAGGGTTCAACTTAAATTGAGAACGACTCAGCGGGAAATGGAGCGGAAAATGATAGGTGTAACATTAAGGGACAAGAAGAGAGCGGAGTGGGTCAGGGAGCAAACTGGTGTTAAAGACATATTAGTAGAAATTAAGAAGAAGAAATGGACGTGGGCAGGGCATGTAATGCGAACGCAAGATAACCGCTGGTCATTAAGGGTAACAGAGTGGATCCCTAGAGAAGGCAAGCGCTGCAGGGGGCGGCAGAAAGTTAGATGGGCAGATGAGATCAAGAAGTTTGCGGGGATAAATTGGTCACAGTTGGCACAGGACCGAGGTAATTGGAGAATAATGGGAGAGGCCTTTGCCCTGCAGTGGGCGTAGATAGGCTGGTGATGAGGATGATTTTTTTGTTTCCTGCACTGGGGGTGCTATCCAGCGCCGCTCGGACTACTCGGGGTGAAGAGGACCTCCTTTTAACCCCCGGGTCGTGACTCTAGTGTCTATGACATGTCTTGAGTGGTCGACCAGCATTCCCTCTTAAGCTACTTTCGGCACAAGACTGCCAGAACAGGGCGTCTCTTCTGACCCTTTGCTTTCCGAGGTTTTCTTGACTGTCAAAGTGTATTTCTGTCTTATATATATATATATATATATATACATATACATATATATTGGTATGTACTGAGGATGAAGATGCTGCATTTTCTTTTCTTTGTATGTATTAGTTCGATGAAGGTATGCTCTATCTTGGTGTTTTTGTAGCCGTGCTCTAAGGCTACCCCTTTCTTGAAGAAGGATCAGACGCTTCGGCCCTCCGTCGGACTGGAGTGAGCTCTGCATCCTGGAAGTTTCGGGGCATCCCCGTGTGTTTCTGCAGTAGTATGACGTCCGGTGCATTCTTGACGTATTTGATGTGCTGCTGTATCGCCGCTCTCTTGCCCTTGAAGCTGCGCCAATTGAATTGCCAGATATTGTTGTGGTGTGTCCGTGGGCATGTTAATTGGAAGGTGGGTTGCGCGTGATTGCCTTGGTGGCTGTGTGTTTGGGCGTATTGGGTGAATGGGGCGTGGGCTCGGGAGTATTGGTGGCTTCACAGCTGACATGTCGCGCTTGTGCGTTTTGTAGGCGCTTGTGGCGTTCCCGGTTTTTTGGCGCCGACGGTTTCCTGCTCGACCCCTATGAAATTCCACGGACATAGGCTTACCAGGATGACAGCACTAGGCCAGCCAACCTCACCGAACCGGACTTCCTTCTGCTGATGCGCAGTGTCAGCTGCGCATCGACATCATCGACGGCAATATCCGCCCCTTAAAAGATATAAACTAATCGCCACGACGACAGCCTTTCAGTGGGCACGGGAGCATTCACGGCTTCAGAGATGGCATGTCGCGCTTTTTCGTTCTGTAAGTACGCAAGAAGTACTCATTATACGCTTAGAAAAGCGGTAATCGTTAACTTTTTCTGCTCCCTTGCACACTAGTGCTTTCCCAAGTTTCTGGTGAACGTGTATGGATGGATTTGGTGTTGCTTCATTCCGGAGACGTTTAAACAAACGCGGGATCGCCTAAAACCCGCTCTGCAGCCTCTGTAGTTGTGGAAACCTCTTTAAACGTGGAAACCTTGCTTCACAAACCATCAGAACATATGAATGTTATCTTCTAGCTTCTTAAGCACCTACAGTCATGTTCTGTGCAATCCTCAGTGCAACAAGCTGAGCTTATTGCGGATGTAAATGCCATTCAAACATGCATTGGTCAAAATGAAAACAAAGATTACTGTATTCAATGAAGGCTGCATGCCTTAGCGGAAAAAATGCAAAAAGTACGAACTCATTGATCATGCTCTGACTACAATGCAAGATTCAATTGCGACCTTATCTCCTCAGCATGGCGCTCGGCAGTCCTGCGTCGATGAATTGAAAGATAGATCTCTGCGGAATAATTTATTATTTCATGGCAACCCTGTATGTAGAAACATGGCTACAATCGGAATTCCGCATTGAAGAAGCCCTAACAAGCGTAGTTGATGCGGAATGTTTTAACTATCTTATTGAACCTGCGCATTGCTTGGGAACGTTCGTGCCAAACAAGAGTCGTCCAATAATAGTTAAAATCTTCTTGTATGAAATGAAAAGCAAAATACTTCGCGTGCGACCGAAGCTAAAAGAAAAGGATATTTCTGTTACGGCTTATATATACCAAGCCAGACGTTATGTTCGCTAACAACCTATCGACTTTTCGAAAAGCCAGCCTAATGCTCGTCAGTTCAAACTATAGTATAATAAGCTTGTCCTGAATTACAAACAGTACATGTAGCAGCCGCAAACCGAAAGTGTGACCGAGCACAGTACACATGTTTTGGATCACAATCCGGCGAACTCTGGATCATGTGCCAATGCGTAGGATTGCGCGCAGGGCAGTGGATCAAGTGGCCTGGCTGCCCTAATCAAGTTGCATAAACCTTCTTCGGCCCGTCGGACGTGATATAAGTGTTCTGAAGTTTTTAATAAGTACTTGTGTTAACTCTTTTATTATAATTACCGCGATTTTACAGCCGCCCCTCGAAAATAGTTGCCTGCCTCTAGATCGGCAGGTCGGGAAGCTGGTTCGACTACGTAAATCAGGTAGCAAGTACTCTCCTTTGAATTTCAGCCCTGTATCTCTTACTACTATACCATGCAAAAAATTTAAACACATTTTGTTTTTCAATCTTAAATTCCTCGAGTCAAAGTTACTTTTTTACAAACATGCTGCATGGTTTCCGTAAGATTTACTCATGTTAAGCAAAACTGGTATATTTTGCGCACAAACTTGACGTAATCCTTCACCGTTCTTCAATAGCTAACTGCATATTCCTTGATTTCTCGAAAGAGTTCGATAAAGTTTGCCATAAGTTATTTTTATCTTAACTTCACCAACTAAAATCTTGACTCCAAACTTCTTACTTGGCTTCAAATATTTCTAAGCAATCGTTTCCAGTACGTGTCAGCTAACAATACTTGTTCAACTCAAACACCCGTTCGTTCAAGGATGTCGCAATGTTCCGCATTTGGTCCTCTTGTTTTCTTATGTATATAAATGACCTGCCTTCTGAACTTTCTTCTCACATAAATTTGTTTGACAACGACTGCGTTCTTTTTGCCGAAATCACCTGTAATGATGAAGTAGCCGCCCTTCAAGCAAACCATAATACAATTTCTGTCTGTTGTACCAAGTGGTCAATGCAACTAAACACTAGCAAATGTAAATTCATGAAAGTATCGGGAACTTGTAAAGCTCTGCCTTCCTACTTCCTTAATAGCGTTGCTTTAGATACTGTTAACAGTTATAAATATTTAGGTGCTCATATAACCCCCAATCTGGCCTGTGGTTTTCACATTGATTATGTCAATAACGCTTACAGGATATGGGTTATTTGCTCCGCAATTTTTCTGAAGGCCCTTCCTCACTAAAACTTCTTTTATATAAAGCACGAATTCGTACGAAACTGGAATACGCCGCCTCGGCTTGGGATTCGGCCAAACATGACCGAATGCATTCCCTTGAAGTGATCCAAAACAATTTGGTCTGTTTTGTACTTACTGACTATAATGGAACAGCTAGCATAACAGCAATGAAATATAGTATTAACCTTCCATCTTTAGCATCTCTACGCAAAATATTTCGCCTCAGCCTGTTTCATAAAATATTTCACCATCCAATTCTACGTGGGGAGCGTAATCCCTAGTATACATCTCATTTAGATCACGTACATAAACTAGCAGTGCCATCATGCCAAACCAACAGTTTCTCCCAGTCATATACAACTCGTACATCTATTGAATGGAACCACCTTCCCCCACTTCCGGCCACCATTCAAGATCGCCAAATATTTAGGAACGCTTTAGCTAACATTGTATAAGCTAGAATATTTTTTTATGTTTTACTGCGCTATTTCTATTTGTTTCTGTTTGTTAGCTAACATTGTATAAGAAAGAAAATGTTTTGTATTCTATAATGCAGTACTTCTGTTCTGTTTCTGCTTATAACCACTGCCCTCTGTTATACCATATGGTCCTGAGGGTACTAATAATTAAAAGATAAATAAATATCGGGTGGTTTATGATGACCTCCATCGCTGATTGCATACTGGTGAAAGTGTTCTTTATCTCCTGGATCTCTTGTTTGACCTCTTTGTTTTCTGCTCGCAGATGCCTATCTGTTGCGCGAGTCTGCTTTTTGAATGAAGGTTCAGAGATTTCCCTCTTTTTGGCCGCTCGAGTTTCGTTGTTCTGATCTTCCTCGGTGCTGTCGTCTTCGTCGGCCACTGGCGTAGGCTGTTTCACTGCTTTGGGCGGTCTTGCGACGCTGCGACGTTCGCGGACTGGCGTTATGTTCTTTTTTCCGCGATCTCCTCAGTGAGCTTCTGAATCGCGGCTCTCATGACTTCATTTTCTTGCTTGAAAGCGTTAATTTCGTCGTCTCTGTATGGTTGGCTTTGATTTTGGTTGCCATTCGTTTTTCCTAGTGCTTGCGTTGTTGTCACGGGTAGCCACGTGGCATGTTGGTATTCCTTAACTAAAAAGAAATGAGCAAAAAATAGGAGACACGGACGAAGGAAAGGATGGACACACACGGCACATGTGTGCCCGTCCTTTACGTGCTCAATGTCTCCCATTTTTCGCGCAAATATTTTTACTTCTAATCACCTTTAACCATGTCGGCAACGGTAACTCCGTCGCTCGACGAGCGCCTGTCGGTGCTTGCATCGCTCCTACTGCAGCTGCTCTGTTTCTCGAACAGTAGTGACGTGTTAAGGTGCTTGTATACGGAAGACGGAGGGGTCCCTATTTTTCCGAAATTATGGCGAAGTACTTTGGCGAACTACGTAGTTCAAAAATTCGCGGTACTTTTCCTTACACACACTTATGATGGCATGATGTAGAAAACTTGTTGAAGCTTACTTGGAAGAATCAATGTAATGCGAAGATATTTGTCTGAATCGCCTCTTGCTTATCGTCATTCACTAGAGTGCGCAGTTGAAGTCGAGGAGGCTGCCAAAGAATCATCATAACTATTAAGGGTGATTGCAAAACAAAATGGAGATATAATCGGAGAATTCGACCAAGAAATCGTGACTCTCAGCAATGTTGACAAGCCAAAAAAGTTTCTTGAAAACGAGGTGTAATATGTATGAGACTAGACGTTTAGAAATCAAGTGATCCAGCTTCCCTTTTATTTTTATTTTTTCAAGTATGTTTTGTTCTGTCGTTCCTGTACTTCTACTTCAAACGGAATCATCCGGGAAATCTGTCAGTCTGTATAGGAGAAATTTGACTCTGCGCTTCCTCACACCTAACATTGACACGGACGCTACGCCATGATTAGGTACGCATACGTGCGCAATCTGTCACGTACGGTACGCGATGACCTCAGTTTGTATTCGCCGAACGTGAGTCTAAAGAATATGTTGCAAGGGTACTCACAAACCTTTAGTGATGACTGTCGTGGGCACGTGGTCGATGGCTGGGCGCATAAATGCTCAACTTGTTCAATATCAAACCAAACTTTCGTCCCGTATGATGATAATATTTTGTGATTAAAGCACATTGGTTCTGTTCTCAAAAAATTTTGTGATGATGATGTTGGATGTTACGTCATTTACGCGTTTCCCTGCGGCGTTGTTGGTAGCAATATACAAAACAGCACCGTTTTAATGCACATTACACTACTAGTATAAATGTTCAAATAAATTAAGAAACTGCCGAGGCTATTGCAGGCACATCATTTTTACAAAGCGTTTTACTATACCATACAGGACTGAAGCTCCACGGAGCTGTTTGTCTCGTTCTTTATAACTAGCGTTTGCTTTTTTTGCCTTTGACTTTTTTGCCAGTGACTAAGCGTCAACATGACCTGTTCTTATTTGTTGTTTGGTGTAAATTTGTTTAAATCGAACTTTTTTGCAGTCCTCTTGAACCTCGTATTAAAGAGAATCGGCTTGAACAGTGTGTTGTGTGCGCAGCTTTAGTGGGAGCAATGAGCAGTGCCAAGTCATGAACAACTTGAGCAGTGCCAAGTCACACAACAGTTCACCATTGTGCGTCAACATTGTGCAACATCTATATAGTGAGCAAGTAAGGTGTTTCTAACCAACCAATTTTCCTTTTCGAATTAAATTATGTTGCGCTAACATTTAAGTGGATTGCAAACAACTTAATAATTATGCTAACAAGTTTACGAAAAATTAAAAAAATTAGATAACAAATTATGCAATTTGGGCGCCGTTTGTTGTGCTACAGAAATTTATTGCAATGCATGCACCATTACTTCTTTTCTTATTAAAAAAAATTTATGTATATCAAATGAACCGCATGCTGTTTAAACTTTCGTGTAAAAATTTGTTCAATCTCAATTTATTCCTTCCCTAGAGGGTGGTGTAGGTATGCTGTTTTCAATATAAGGCTGCACGTTAAGCAATATACGAACTCACTTTAAGGATACACGTATAAACAAAGGGTACCATTGTGTAATCTGTATCGGTATGTGCCGGCTGGCAGTCATAATAAATCAGTCTCTTAAGTGCACAAATAAACGAGGAGTCTTCATTAAAACAAAACACCTATTCACCATTTTGTTTTAAAGTCGACATAGGTTTGGCATATTTTAATTTTAAAGAAGCTGCAACCCATGTTCTGAAAATAAATAAAATTAGCGCCACCCGCGGCAATGGAAACCCGCTCCTTGGTATCGTTTTATTGGTTTGTTATCAACACCGCGATTGGGGGATTGGCTTTGTGGCGTTGCTGCTGCATCTGACTGCGAGGGAAGCACAGACGGGGATTCTCTTGAAGTCACCTGATTCAGTTGGACTCATTTGTGGACGCTTCCTGCCTCCGGCACTCTGCAGAAGCAACCCGATTTCCTAACCTCATCGTTCTCCTGAAATTGAGAAGCTGCATGGCCCCCCAGGATTTTTCGTAACTGCTATCAAATGAGCTGTAGCTACAATTGATCCCTCCTGCAGCTAACCCGTGCTTAAAATAGACTTCCATGAATGTGCAAAATTTGAATTGACATTTTGGGAATAAAAAATGCATAGACCTCTCATTTCCGGTTCTGTAAAACATACCCCAAGTGTTATGAAAAACAACCACTCTTTCCTTTGACGGACGCAGGGTGGACCCGCCCTCGCGCTCTCACTTTCGAATATATCGCAAGCGAACAGCCCCTATTCTTTTACACCACCTCCACAAGAATTAAACTACATTACGTCCTGTTCACCTAAACATGAAAAACGTTTACGCTTGCTACACACTGGTTGAAACATAGTTGTGTACGGCCATCACAGCCACTGATTGCATAGAGATTCACGTCTACCTGGGCGTCATCAACGCAAGATCGAAGAAAAACGACCCACGATGAGCGCATACGGGGGGACATTCACATGGTCCCAAGCTATGACCATGACGGGAAGGTCACTGCGATCTTCAAACGCGTCTACTTCTCTTCCTCGTCCACAGTTCGCTCCCCAGTGGATGCTGATTTTGCCGGAGCACCTACCCTAGCTGGCTACGCCAGCATCTGGCAGAGCAAGATTACCTTACACATTTAAAACCTGGTGGACGAGGACGCGACAATGAGACGTGTGCCCGTGGCCAGCTATGGTGCTCTCGCCATGTAGTCCGATCCTGCTTAGGAGTGTGTACCTTCTCACCTGCGAAAGCAACCTACCTAGAAGAGTTTTGAGGCTCTATAGTGCCACCAATTCCGCCGTTCCTGTCAAAAGCGCACCCGATATAACGTAGCGCTAGGCCGCGACGATAGCGATGGCTGCTACTGCGTCTTTGACCGAACTTGGGATACTGCTCAGGGGCGCCGACAAACGGGCCTCTCCGTACGTCAGTATTGAACGTCAACCAAGCAGATTGGACGGCCGCAGCGTAGCGGCCCCCTTAATCGCACAGAGACGGACTTGAAAAAAATGTACACTTTCACGATAAGGTATCACAATTTACTTGGAATGCATGTTACACATCATTCCGACATCAAACTTCACTGATCGTCTTTGAGCCCTGATTGGACTTACGTAGGCAAAGCTTGGCAGCTCACAGACTTGAGATCAAATTGGCACTTTCTTCAACCAACCGGCCATGCTTCCCTTAGCAGCCTACGTACGTGCTTGCCAGGAGCACAATGCTGAGTGTGCCGGTCCAAGACGGCGCCCACGACAGGCTTAGTTCCCCAATAATTTCTGACGGTTTCCTCACCACGAACATTGCCAAACGCCGGATCACGTTTTTGAACCAAGACCCGCATTTTCAGTGCTGCAGGAACACTACCGCCTGTCGTCAAGCAGAACAAGTGCTCAGGTTTGCAGCTTGCGTAATGCCTCGTCTAGCGTTGCGTTGAGACGGAACGGTATGAAATGCCAAAGTACCGTCCAGACGGAACTCGAAGCGAAAAGGGCTGAGTTTCGGCCAGATGAAATGGCAGCTATCACTAAAATTACGTCCAGAGGAAACGCAACTTGCGGTGAGAACAGCCTTCCTTGATTTTACCCAAACTGGTCAAACCGTTTCCCCTGTCTCAATAGCCGCAAGCACTGTGAGGGAATAATCTTTCTTAATAATTACACATGATCAGACTACCTCTAGCACAATGCGGACCGTCACCCTCACGATATTTGGCCGAGAGTTTTCTTTCTTGATTTCTACCCGACCAGCCAAAGCGCTTGTGCGAACGGAATAACAAGAATTACTGTAAATATATAATCACTACGAGTAATTACAGATGATCGGCTAACTGTATCGATCAATACGGACGGATCTCTAAGCCGCTATCCCACGCCCACTTTTCGATATTTCCGCAAGAGCAGTCCTGTTTGACCTATAAACAACCGGCGAAACACCTTCTACTCACAGACTAGCCAGAAGACATCGTGAATTGTAAAGCGGGAATGAAATGCAGCTATGATGGGACAATAGCCACAGCCAATTAAAATGATAAATCCGGGGGAGGGGGGCAACTGAACCCGCGACTATACAGTCCCCAACCGAGGCGTAAGCTCTATAGCAAATCCTATGACGGGACATGGCATCTAATCGATGGTTCTCATTCCGTCCGGACCGAACTCGACACATTTCCCGTCGGTTCTTTCAGGACGGGACGCTTAGGTCTCCATTTCATTCCATCTGGAAGGAAGGTTACCCGCAGGCCTTCGGGCTACGACTGGACGGTACATTTGCCTTTGTTACACTGCTTGCAGACTGCACACCTTGCTAAACAGTAAAGCACTAACGTACAGATGCTGTTTGCGCTTTGCTCCCCATTTCGAAATAACGTACCGCTTGTCGTCTGCTGTTGCCACGTTGACGGTGCTCCACTTGCACCACCTGTACCTCAGACCGCTGTTGTTCTTGAAATTGTTCTTCGAACAATTATCAAATTGGTTATTAGATAATAAATTGCAACTTAACGCTACAAAGACCACTTACATGAATATTTAGGCCGTACAATAAAAATGTCGAGAAATAAATCCCCATTATATTCAACAGAACCAAGTTAAACCGGGTGACAGTGGAGAAGTTCTTAGGTGTTTGGTTTCAAGAACAACTTTCGTGGAATACGCATATTTCTCACCTGTCCTCCGAACTCTCTAAAAGTATTGGTCTCATATATAGAATCGGTCATTCGATACCACTATGGCTAAAACAAAACTTATACAATGCTCTCATTTATTCGAAACTATGCTACGGGTCTTTGGTGTGGGGGATAACAACTAAAACTAATTATAACAGGCTCATTGTATTACAAGAAAGAATGTTGCGCATATATTTAGATTATTGTGGCTGTTACACAGATTTGAGGAAAAGTCCATTATTTACTGATATTCAATGCTTCGAGCTGACCAAATCTATTACATGAAGGTTCTGCACACCATTTATAAGCAAAAGACCCACAATCAAGTTAACAATAAATCTTCTGGCTACCATCTCAGGCAAACAATACGGCACAATCTAAAAGTAAGAACGAACAATGGCGAGCAATCTCTATTGTACCAGTCAAGTGAAATATTAAATAAATTTGAAGGAAAATTAAACTTCAACGCCAGTGAACTTACGTTTAAAAAACAGGTCAAAGGAGTGTTACTTAAGCAAAACACTCGCAATACTGATATATAATTAAGGGCTCGAAGTATATGTGTATATGTTCCCCTAAAGGTAGAAATTAAAAACAATTACAAACAAAAATATAATAATACGTAATTGTGACATAGTAGTGTAGCTGATGAAAGTTCATGCATACGAATTACTGCGTTTATGTGTACATTGTGATGCATTTGTGAATTTGAGACCTATGCTTTGTATAATACAAAAGAAGTGTAGTAATGACTTTGCTTTGTGCCATTTCTCTATTACGATTGTGCCATCATGCTTAAATTTGGGAACAGACGTGTTGTTATGTACGCTGTAAATCCGGTGGCTGACGCCTCTGTCAGGCCACGTTCGCCTTTTGTCTCAGCCTCCCCTTGGTTTTTGCCAAGAAATAAAAACCAAATAAAAAAAATTGCTTCACGCTATAGCTCGCTTAGAGCGTCTTGTGCTGCGGGAGACCCTTTCCACTCTCTCCTATGCACCCTTCCGAATTACCTTCGTAGGCAGATGGACGAGTGCAGCTACATCATCTACAACACAGCCCGTATTGATTATCATCTACCTTCTGGTGAACACATTTTTTCTCGCATCTTCGTTGTGTTGTGGCCGATGCGTGTTCTGCCTGCACTGGAACGCTGGATTTTCGTTTTACATTCTTGCATTCTTCAACGAGAGCAACATATATTGTATGTTTGTACACGACTACCAGACGACGAAAGAAGGTGTTTAGTTTAAAATAAGTACATTATACGGCTGTTTTCCTTCGTGGGTTCTACGCTTGCAGGCTAATGGCTTACTGTAATCGCAAACACTTTAATGTCGCCTGGGCATTGATGTTTGTCGGCATTCATGCTTATGTTATTGGTTTTCTATGTATAAAACACGCACACTGTGTGTTTTTTGTTCCTACATCAGCACAATGACATAAGCCACCCCTCTGGAAGAAGAGAAAAGTTGATAATTTTTATACAACACAATGCATAAGTGCTAATCATGGGGGCATAAAGTATTTTCACTCAGATGACGAAGCAGCAAGATGATATTGACGATAGCAACTACCTATTTACAACTTTCTATTCTATAAGCCAAGTTTTCCTCATATGATTATGTTCATTTAAACTACACACCGAATGTAAAAGGTAACCCTACATGCGGGAAATGTGGTTGCGCTGCGAGAACGGCGCTCAGCGGCACTAGCGGCGGAAGCAGAGTTGGATTGCGAGACGGGACCGACTGGTAGCCGGGCTGTCTGCTATGCACGCTATGGCGAAGCAAGCACATGTTTTCGGTGGCGTGATACTTCGCGCTGGCTTTAGGAGCATATATGCTCGCTCTACCTTTCGTGACAGCACCATGACGAAAGGTGAAAATCTGTACGGCAGCAGGCACATCGTTGACATGAATAAGCGCGTGAGTACAGCGTCGTTGCTTTTGAGAGCGAGGTGAGTCCGCCAGACGAACGTCCCACAAGAGGCCTACTCGATTACTATGAAGGTAAGTCACCGCTCGTAAACGCTGTATTCGCAAAATTCTTTGTGCATAATTAATAGCTGCTGATATATACGGGCCATTAGGTTCAAGCGGTAATAAATTGCAAGAGGGTGTTCACTGCCGATCACGGTGGCTCGAACATATTGTCACAGCGTGTATCCGTGTACGTATAGTGCTGTGGAGTATCACTTCTCGTTTCCTCGCAAAAAAAAAGTTCGGCTCCGCACTACTGCTGGTTCGTCAGATCGTGCGCTCGTGAAGCTGCGGTTACGCGAAGTATATGAAGTGCTTCAATCAGTAAAACCACAAACCGCTCAAAAGCGCTTTTGGGAAATTGCGTTAAACGCCCGTGGAGCTCAAACCTACTGCTGAACCCGGGATTAAAAGTAAAAAAAACGGTGCCACAAAGTTTATGGAGCACATCTGTCTTACCGCACCCTAGACACCGGGTAATTACCGGTAACCAATTTTGTGATGCGCGTCTGTTGTAGTACTACTTTCGGGGCTGCTAGATAAAGTTTTTGCATCTTGAAGGATCGAAGTTATGTCGGGGCGAACGCTAAAATTGGATATAGTAATTGAGCCGTACTGACAAGGTTGTCGTTTTCATAAAATATGTTATGTTCGCGCGGGTGGGGGGGCGAAGGAGAGGAAGGGGGTCATTCGCGAATTACAATGACAGCAGCCTTTTCAAAAACTGGAACCGTTCTAATATCTGATTTTGTTAACTATATTTTGTTGACGCCTGTATTTTGACGTTATTGCTTTTTAGACGTAGCTGAGGAGTAGCAGTAGAGCAGTATTCGTAACAACATTCGGTCAAATTTTTTGGCTTGATCATCTGTGTTTTCTTTTTCCCATCAGCGTGCCGACAAAAGGGCGATTGCGCAAGCCCTTTGTACCTGTGAAGGGGGCACTTCCAGCGCGTGCAAGCATGCAGCCGCAGTGGTGGTGCATGTGAACATGGAGGACACCGCAACAGAAATATCCATACATAATGTGTGGAAAAAACCATATCAAGCAGTTTGGAATGTATAACAAAGGTGTTTTGTTTTCGGATATGTACCCACCGAAAGTGGCAATTGTAAGGCACGAAAAGATACCTGTCCTACCAGGAATCATGGACTCGGACTGCCCTTAGGGCATCATGATTCGCAAGAAGCAAATAAAGAAAAATCTTGCAAAACTGAACGAGCCTGTTCCGCACATGGGACACACAGAAGCAATTTTCGGTGCCACGCAAATTTCAAGTGAACACGCTTGCACGGACTTCATGCGTCAAGTCATGATTAGTGACGAGGACTGTGCAGAAATAGCAAGGAGCCCCCTGCTACAGAATGCGTGCCCACAGTGGCATCTCGAAAGAGAGATGAGGATTTTAGCAAGCACACGAGCCCATCGAATCAAGGTAAGAAAAACCAATTTTGACACACTTGCACAAGACCTCGGAACACCTCGGCAGTTCAGCAGTGCAGCATGGGCTGACGGCTTGGAGAACAAGCACGCCGCCCGAAAAGAATATGAAGCATCGCAGAAATGCAAAGGGACCGAAGTCGGCCTCGTGGTTTGCATACCGCAACCGTGGTTATGCTGGAGCCCCGATTAGTTGTTACTAACGGAGGGCAAGATTTGCCTGTTGGGGAATAAATTTCCGGCGAAATGAGAGAAGGGGCCAATAGTAGGGGATAACATCAACGTTGACTACCTTTAAGGTAACGAAAAAGAACTTAAGCTGCACAAAAAGCTTGTGTACTACATGCAGGTGAAAGTGAGCATGTGCGTTGTTGGTACAATGGTCTGTGACGTTTCCATCTACTCACCAAAGGGGTTTCTGCTTGTGTAGGTGAAGAGAGATGACTCTTTTCTACAGAAGTAGTACCGAACTTGGAATGCTTTTTCTGTAGGCACCATTTCTCAGCTGTTCTAGAGAGACAAACAAGCGTGTGGTGCACGTCATACTTGTTCTTTATTGCATACGAAGTACAAAATAAAAAAAACACAACAAAACCACACATTTTTCTTCATGCAGTCTTGATTACTGGACACTGCTTGTTTGCTAGAATGCTACATACGTGCACAATTTTGCCGATGTTGTACTTGAGCTCTGGAGTCACATTTTGTCTCAATATCAAACACATCTTGATGCGCTGGATGCACCTTTCAACGTGGCATGATGAGCGTAACGTCATTGCTATCCAAGCTGGACTTATTTCACGTGTGGAAAGCCTTTATCCGCCATAACCACATCACCAGCTTCCAGGAGATCAACTAACCAAGAATTAGCAAGGATGTACGTGTAACTTGCTTTGCCACCGTAAACATTTTAAACGAATGTGATGTACCCTGATGGGGTAACGTGTGGAGAAACTTCAGTGTGAAATCGCTCTTGTAATCGCTCCAGCAATTTACGCAGTTTGAGACTTTGCTATGATTCTCAATTCTCACTTCAGTACAATAAGCAATCACCCTACCCTTAGGGTACATTGCACGAAAAGAAGCAGGCGTTGCCCCGAAAACCACCTCCCCGAAAAACATTAGAGCCAGCGTTTTGTGCTTACATACAGAGTCCACAATAGCGTAAAAAATGCGCGATGCGCTGCTACGATGAATACCAAAGAGTGCTCCCAGGGTGGAGAACGTCATGCCACACTTAATCTTCACGAGGAAGAGAAGCACCTCGCTTTCCATCGGAAGATCTCAGTACCGCTGGGCCCGCACCTCTAAACAACGATTTTCTTCTGACTTCACCTTCACATATCGCGCTCTTATTTGGCCCCTGGAAGGCTCGAACGATTGCGGTAGTATTCGTAGAATATTTTGGGCGCATACCAATGGGTCGAAACATCTTTCGGCGGCACACCTCCAACGATCCTTGCCCAATCCTTGTCCCATATACGCTTCCTTTTTCCAGCATCAGGTAACTCCCTTTTTAGCAGAATAGCCTTACCTTCAAAAGGGAGTCGCCGGCCTCTCGCGGAGAGGGGGTCGGGGTATTCTCACAGGAGTTGTGGGAACAGCGTCCGGCAGTTCTTTCACCGCGGGTCCAATAATTCCTCCAGTGAGGGAGTTATACAATTATTTACCAGAATCCTGCTATACCTCTGCCAAGAAGGTTAACATACACTCCCTCAGAATTACCTTATTCCACCAAACAGCATTTTGCAATACTTCACCAAGAAGGGTTAGCTTACTCTTTTCAGAATCAATGTATTCTTTCACCCAGAGTCCCAAAATGCCTCCTCAAGGAGGGCTAGCTTACTCTTTGTCAGAAAAAATGTATTCCTTTCAAGCAGGATTTATGCACTACCTGCAAGTTGCCAAATTATACTATTCAGATGCAGCATGATGTTATCTTTTACAATACTACACTTTAACATCCCCAACAGCATTAGTGTCAGCCCTCTTTCCTTCTAGTTTCCAAACTGAAATACAGTAAAATTACTTCACAAGTAAACATAGCAAAGCGTAGGTTCAAAAAAAGCCATCGTTTGTGCTTAGCCAAGAAAAATAGACAAATCGTTTTCACACTGCATTTCATGCCTTATTTTGACATCATTTCTTTCCTCACACACGTCGCCCCACCTGTATTGCAGTCGCTGCTTTTATAACCGAAACAATCTGTTCTTTCGCTGATAGGCCGAGCATCATCTGAAAAAGCAGACACGTCCGCTTTGCCTTTGGGGCGTACTGGATGTTGAAGGTCCAGTAGACAGCCAAAAGCAAAGCGAGCCCAGCCACTATGTACGTAGCCGTCAGCTGGATCTCTTCGACCTGCACAGTCACTGCTCCAGATTACTCCACAGTTTGGCCCGAGAACAAGATCCTGGGGTAATGGGAAGTCTCTAATGGCTTCTGCATAAAAAGGACACAAATGCTACTAGCAGAGGTAACACAAGTAACAGTATTTTGCTCTTCCTTCCACAGTGGACACATTCACTGCATGACCTGCCTTACCCAACACTGTAAAAAGTGATTCCCAGAAAACGAATGGCTAATTAGTAGTCTATACGCTTACAGCTAACAATTTATGACCATGGTAACGACTCATCGATGTAACATTCACAATTGTCCACTGATGAGGCAAAATGCCCCTTCTTAAGCAAATTTGAATTGCTGTGATGGTTACTACACCACAATTTTCAGGCCCTCAAATTCAGTAGGTCAGCACTCCACTGTGAAGCAGTTTGGTAGTGTGTGCAGAAACTGCTGATGCGCTCGCAATGGCTGGCTAGTTGAGTGACTGGAATGCTCCGAATATTTGCACGAAGTGTTTGTTATTAGTCATTGCTTCAGGCATTGTGACTTCAGTAAAAGGGGGAAGCAAAGTCCAGCAAAAACCCCAGTGCTTCCACACTTGTCTACAATGCCATTCAAGCTGATTTTTTTCCATGAAAGTAGCTAAACAATAAGAGTCAAATACAGTAAAATCTCGCTATTGGAACTTACAGTTAATTTTAGCTGGCGCCCTGGGCCCGACAAAACATTGTATATTTCAGTGGGTGAAAACACCTGATAATTCGAACTCTGATGTGTCCAGAACGATTAATTCGAACTGGGATCCCTTGGTTTCCTGCGCTCCCCGCATAATACGCTGGCCCCGAGAGTTTACAATGTGTTGCAAATCCAAAACAAACCAAAATGACTAGAGATGCAATGGAATGAAACAGAAAAACAACAGCTTAGCGCGCTCGCTTTGCTGCTGCGATCACTTATTTCGCTGCAACGGTGCACACCGGTGCAGGTTTTCTTTCTGCCACAGTCGCTGCTTTTGGCCTGCGATCTCGGGGCATGCGCAACAAAAGTGTAGTATCTAATCGGCGATAACGTTTCCTGAGTTGGCTTCATTGCGTTTTGACCGCGCAGTGTGGCAGGATGTCTATTCATTCAAATTCCCGCCCGCTAATTCAAACTCCGCTTAATTCAACAATTTTATGGTCCCTTTCGAATTGACATTAGGATCTTTTAATTAAATTCATATTCATGCTTTCATAATGCAGTTCTGAAGATGTAGCCTTACTAAAAAGGTGTTTTTTTATCCCGGCATTTCTCACAAGTTTTAATGTATTAGCTTTACCTTGCCCAGCACTCCTCAAGCCTGCAGTTACACAGGCCATGAAGACAAAATAAAACTTTAATCAGTTTGAAAGAAGTATCTTTGCGTAACTCACTCAGCTCCATTCCAACCCCATAAGAACTTTTTGTAGCTGAAAAAAAAACACAAGAAACATTGAAAAGCATGCAAATTTCACGCTACAGCGACAGATAATGTGCAGGCCTGACACGGAGAATGCACAGCACAAAAACCATAGTTTTCAGTGTGTTAACTGCACGTTACCATTCCAGTTGTATGCGTTGCCTGCATTGCATCGGGGCGTTAAATCCTACAATCAGGAACATTGCACTACAATCACCCATTCATGTTTATATTGGCATTTGCTTTGGTCAGTGGCTGCCCGTTGCACAAACAAGATCCTGCGATGGCAGAGGTGCTGCAGGAAAATGGATGGGGACCAGCCACTGCTTCATCTGTTCCCCTGAATATCCTGAATATAATTTGAAGCTTGCTATAAAAATAGCATTATTGTTGTCGGGGCAAATGAACCAAACTTGTACTTTGTCTTCATGGCCCCTTTAAATAAAGAGACAAATTTATCCTTGAAGAGGATTTATCCCCGAGGGGGATATTCCATTTGCAGGCGTTTTTTGTGCCTTGCCTGTATCAGTGTTTGACCTCAACCACCCACAAAATAAGTGACCTAGGTGCGCCGTTAGCAACACGTGCAGTATGTGGGGGTGCACTTTTTGCTCCCTTTGTATTTACTCTCTAGTCTCTGCGCGAACAGCTGTTGTGATCGCACAGAACAATAATGCAGTTTTACTGATTGCAAACAAGACTAGGTGCCGAAACACTGAGCTCGACTTCTAGATGTCCTGCCAGCAGGAGCAATAGCCGTTTTTCGTTTCTGCCAAACCCAGAAAATGCATGGCATACCTATCAATTGGAATTGTTGGCACACTGACGGCCCGAAAAATCTCACCTAAACAATTGTAGAGGGGAAAAAATTAAAGCTCCACATAAAACACAGATAAGGCTTGGCCGGCCTACACATTGAATACTTAGCATAATTCCCAACCACTACAGTGGATTTCACTTACTCAACATACAGAAGAAAAATATGCATGCCAGCTTTGAGAGCAAGGCCCATGGCATTTCTTTCACCAGAAGGGTCGGGCAAGACAGCACTGCCACTGAAAAGCCATCTGGAAGAAGGAGACCACGGATTAATTTAAAGCATCGAGGTCCTGATCACCTATTGAAAATTTTAAACAACAGGATGCTCCTTCTCTTCTTTCAACCTCTACCAGAAAAAGCAGCCAGACCAACAAGAGAACCTGCAAACTCAGGCCCACCTGCAAGTACTTGGTTTTATAAAAAGGGTGGCTTGAAGTCGATCAATTTTACAGCAAAACTGTCAGCCTCTCGTTATTGGAATTAATCGGGGGATTAGTTAACAGTAACAAGGCCGAATCATGGAGAGCAACAGTAGGCAAGCAGAAAATAAATTCAGCCAAGCCGCATACTTAATCCCCATCAATAATGAAGCTGTACATGGCATCTTACTGGTGACCAAATAAAGTTTGTTAAAAAGTACTGCAGTGTTTGGCACTTTGCAACAGCTACAGCATTAATGCACTGCAGTGGAAGCGACACACTTTTAACCAAGCAGAAACTTGGTTATGCAGGTGTGTTATGTCTCTGATGATATTTATAATAAAACACAACTAAGGTCAGTTGATGCTAGAAAGCAAAAGTGTATGCAAATGACACTGTAGCGCCACCGTCATCATTTTCTGAAGCGCCACCATCATCATCAACAGATTGGCCAGCTGGCACGGAACAAACTCGGCACCCGGCACATCTCTGGAACGGCACTCTCGTTCTATGTCGTAGCGCCTGTAATAAGTAAAAAAATACTACACTATAATGCTAAATACACGCTGCTTACTAAATACAGCACCAAGCACCAGCCCTACCACATGTCTGCGTGAAAATATTCAGTCTAAAGTTCTAGCTTGTCAACACTCGCTAGGCAACATAAAACGTACTGCAGTAATAATTTTTATTACTGCGTTTTGCGGTAGCAGTTACTTGGTTCTTTCTTGAGAAAACAGTCCGGAATTTCACCGAGAATGGGCTTCACTCTTATTGTAGTCCCGCACGGTAATATGAAAAAAGTCCAATACACAAAGCAACACGCCAGTGGTTCCGTGAAATTTTGTTGTGGCTACTGTAGCCACATAAACAATTATTCGCGACTGAAATGTCGTGGCGTCAACGTTTTATTAGCAAAAGTTTTGTTTTCTAACAACGCGGGACCAGAGGCTACAAGGCAACGCACTACACAATGGGTTCGCAACACAGGAACGTTCACGTTTTTTTTTTGGAAGAAATCTATGCCAACTTCGAGGTTGAATAGAAACCTTGTGACCTTTTAATCCGTTGTATTTATAGGGGTAACCAAATAAAGCGACTCTACCAACCTAACTGATAGGGTATTAACCGGGTTACGGTGTTGCTGTCGCCGTCGCTCACATGTCTGCCTCGTCAGACGCGCCAGATGCGAACGGAACCGACGGAGAAGCCCAGCGGCAGTGTAATTACCTTGTCGCTCGACTATATCTTCACGTTGCTAAAGAAAACAATGAAACAAAAGCTGAATTTACAGCTAGAGTTTAATGAAGCCAGCTTAATAAATCAGCAACTCTTATACTGCACACGAGTCTTGCTTCAACGCATGCTGAACGTCGTGAAAATGCAATGGGAGCACGGCCGCGTGTTCGTGAAACACAAAGCCGGAAAAAGGATAGGTAGAACTGGCGTCACAGAAATGGACGCACAGGTATGTGACCACTTAATTCTTCGAATGAACGAACAACGCTAAGCAGCCCTCACAAGCGCCTGTTGTTACAAACGACAGCTGAAGTTTAGCGGGAACGAGCACGAGCTCTCCCGTACCGCGCAAGGCAAACTGAAGCGGTGACTTACGTTTTCAGCGGCGGCCGCAGCAGGCAAACGGTGTTATACCACGAGTCCGGTATACTTCAAACACAGCCACCGACCCCAAAAAGCACCTCACAGACACGTGCAAGAGCACTACGGCGGTTGCAATACCACAATAGAGACGGAGACGTCGGAGCGACGCGTCCGTCCACCAGCCCCGCCGCGTAGAAAAGAAAGCGCAAAGGCAAAACGCTCAAGTAGTCCGGCGGCCACAGTTGCGTAAGGACACACAAATGACCCATTCCCAGTGAACGTGTAACACTATCTCCCGCGCTGTTTTGAATACGCTGCAATTTGGTTTAAGTACGCTTTGTTTCACGGCCCGGTGCTGTGGTGCTTTAGGTAACTACTTTTTCATACGAATTTAAAGAGTTCGCGTCCGCCACTTAGGTGTCTGCCTTTTTGCACACCTGAAAGCGTGCAGGTGAAGTTGATAGAGTCGATATACTGTTCTATTCTCTCTCGTGGATGATATACGAACTCCATCGATGCGAGACAGAGTCGGTACGCTATTCTATTCTCTCCCCCGAAAGAGGTACAACCGCCGGTAAGTTCCATCAAGAGTGTGGAGAGTTCGCCAGCAGTTTTATTCTGGTTTCCTAGTAGAGTGAACACACCATCTAACGTCACGCGTGGTGCGGGCTTTGCCAAATGACCCTCGCAGGAATAGAAAAGCTGTTTTATTCTTCAACTACTCCCCACATTTCTTAGAGTGTGGGCTCCCAGTCCGTTCCGTCGTTGCTAAAAAGTATAGATGTTAAAGCATCAGATAAAAACGCAGAAAACAAGACTACGGCAAACAAATATGGTGGTCACGGCGATACGTTTAGAAAGGTGATCGGAGCATAATCGCGGTCCAACTCACTTTTGGCGTCGCACGGCTATGATACACTGTTCGCGCTGTTCAACGACGCACGGGCGAGTGAAGAAACTGTGAAATATGCCGGGTGTCCATGACGTATTCGTGGGCATTCGTACAGCCAACCACGCAGCAATTCAATGGAACAATAAAACGCCAAAGAAACAATATTACAGACGAAACGCAGCATCGCACCAATACGAACCACACTGTCGGGCGGCGGAGGCGGCTGCGTTCGTTCTCGCACGGCCGGACTGGAGGAGCGGCGGGCGCGCACTTTCATGGCGAGCGCTTCAGGTATGGTTCCTACCTTTAACCGCCGCTAGTTCGTGGCGCTTTGGCCCAACCCTCGACACTTCAGCTCTAGCACGGGCGGGGTGTAGCATCGGCGCGCGCAGATTTGCCGCTCCTCTGGCCGTGTCGTGGTTAGAGGTGATACCTCTCCGGGCTAATATACATGGTTGTCCTTAAAATAGGTGATTCCTTCCCACCTTCGGAAATTTCTGCCTAGTAGGGTCGAACCGCCTAGTAGGGTCGAACAGCGAATCGTCGAGAACCACTCAGTTATAAACATTTGAAAGCAACATTTTATTGCGGGGCCCATAAAGACAAATAAGCAAAACAATTGTCCCGAATACTTTTTATTGAAAGCACCTGTTGCACTTCAAACATTATTTTATCAAATTTCAGCGCGAAGTTAAAAACTAAAAACATAGAACCGGCATTAATTCTCCAAGAAGCAGTTCGAAGAGGGGTGTTTTTTTGCCTCGTCGTACAGATTTCAGAGTTGTTTGCATGATTGAAATATCAATTCTTTTTCACTTCGGATGACGTCTTGGAATGTTCGCATCACTGGTCGTGCGGCACGACCAATGAAGCGAAAGGTTACCCGTCGAGCTCAGGTGTGGCTTTCGCTTAGCTAAAACTGTTTCTGCTGCTCACGCTCCGGTCGAGCTGCGCGGGCGCCCATGACTAGAGCGGACTGTCACGAAAGGTTAGATAAAATTCTCTAATCCTGCAACTGTATCCTTACTTGGTGAGATACCGCAGCGAATGTATTGGTTGATACCGGTGATATTACACCGCAGATCCAAAACACGTGCGCCAAGGATGAGCGCCTCACTCGGCCGGAAGCGATGCGTCTGCTAAGAAAAAGGAGAGTAGGAAGGGTAGAGGGTTGGTTCGAAGCGCCCCCACTTTTTAAAGAATAGACTGCATTCTTCCCTTCGTGGGTACGCAGGGCGTTTGAACGTGCGCGCCCAGTCAGGCCGTGGTTCTCGCATCTTGCTTTATTGGTCCCTAACCGAAAAGGCAGCGTATTTAAGCGCCCTTTTTGTGCTGGAATCCACTGAAAGCGATGGTTCGCGCTGCTAGCGCCGCTGAAAGCCGCTTGCGCTGCTTAAAAGCGCTTCAGTCCCGCTGTCAAGCAGCGTGACGTGCGCCGGAGCGGCTGAATTGCTCTGAAATGTGCTGCAGGCGCTCCAACCTCACTTGTGAACAGCGCTTTACATGCTGGAATTGACGTCTCCCTGGCGGGCGGTACGCTGGACCCAAGCGGTGCTGGCACTGCAGTGTGCGCGCGCGTGCTGTGCGGTGAAGCAAAGAAAAACTTTGCGTGCAGAAACTTCGAAAAATTGCGTTATTGCCAAATCAAGGCTCCCAAAACTCTGCCCTTTTTACTGTCGCAGAAACAGCTAACGCTAACGATATTAGCGTGTGCGTAGGTGCGTGAATACGATCCAGGCAGTGGGGTTTGAGGCACTTCGTAATGTTGCACCTCTATCCATAAATTTGGTATTGTTAGAAGTAAAATAATTCGCGGCAATCAAATGACAGCCCCTGCGCCGCCCGACAACGGGCGATGATCAATTTAAGGAATGATTATACCCTAGTTAAGCAAACCGCGGTTAGAAAAATCCCCAGTTTGCTGCGTTATACACTATTTACACGGCGGAAGTATCAGTTACGTTTAACCGTTACGTTTAACCGACGGATGAAGCTGCGGTTACCCTGCTAACCATGGTTAACGCAAACTTAGGTTTGCTAGCCGCAGTTGTCGCAGCCGCAGTGTTCAAACTCGCACAAGTCAGTTCGGACACAAGTGGCAGCGCATCAGCGGAGCCTGATGCGCTGCCACTTGTCCCCTGGTGCCCGGAGGACACGAAGGCCCTGAAATACCGGGAGCCCCAAAGCTGCCCCCAAGGGCGCTTGCGTTCTTTACGCCGCTCTCGCAGTCAGCGCGACTGCCAATAAGCAGCGTCTGGTTTCCCGATCTACCCGATCATCTACGACAGGAGCCGTGCTAAATTCGTAAAGTCTGCGCGTCACTCGCAAAATAAAAAAGATTAAAGCAGGCATTCATGAAGCTTTTTCAGCACTCAGAAACGATCCGCGCGCCCGTCGGCCGTGGTTTCAAACACGCTGCCGCGCCTGCCCGCTCGGCACTAGAAGCGGCTTAATCCGGCCCAGACCACGACAGCAAAAGCCTGTCGCCGCTAATAGAAATCAATCTAATCACGGAAAAGAACTTAAACATGCGAGAAAGTGGATGTTAGTATGGTAAAAAATTGTGCTATGTATTGTAATTCGCAGTTGTAGAGATGGCGGTGGTCAAATATCCACCGCGATGCTAAGCCGACACGAGAAATTCAAGCTGGTTGCGAGCTGTTGGGGAAGCCCCTCTCTTGCCGCACGCGACTTCGACACGTTTGGGTCTGAAGCAACTGTGAACGATATTTCCTTCTGTCTACACTGCTTCTCTGTTGTTTTTCATCGTGAGGTTAAAAGTTGGTCAATTTACTTTTGTTACGCTCACAACCAAGTGACTGCTTATTTCGCGTGCAACAGCCAAAACCGTAGTTTGCGATAACCGCGGTTAAAGCTTAGTAACCACGGTTAAACCTAATTATTAGAAATAGGGGAAACGGGGCAAGCGTAGGCGAGCGACCAGATATTGCCAGAATGAAGAGCTGACTTCAAAACGGATGTCCGTACCTGCGACGTACAGGTAGCGGCACCCTAATGGACGAACGGATAGCTGCCACAATTCATTACTGGGCTGGGCACGGAAGTTCCGAACGCGGCGGCCGCACAATTTTTCGCCAAGCGCTTGTCACGTTGCCTGGCCGCGCTTGGAAGCGGCGTTATCCCTCCTGTCTTGTTCGTGCCCCGTGTTTTAAAGAAAGTTGTTGCATATCACAATCACTCACGCACAACTGCTTCAGCATTTACGCTATAGTATCCACATACCAGGAAGTCTGGTTGCCAGTCAAGAGCCTGCAGGAACTACTGGCGCGATAGTGCACTGCGAACACGAGAAGCCAGAGAGGAAAAATGGATCATAATAATGACAACTTACAATTTTCTTGCTTAACGGAATGTTCTGAAGGTTTGAACAAGAATTATGTCCTTGTTTGGAGAACCCACCTGCTGAATATATGTTACGACAAACGTAACAATGTCCTACATAGTTGACAAGTTAGGAAATGTTTATTGTATAGCTTCACACAACAGACACAACATATCGCTGAAGCCGCTGCCAAGTGTACCATGTAGCACGCACCATGCAATGCATACAGCAAGAAATGTATAGATACTGTAGAATACATGATGTAAGGAAAATGAAAACGCCACATAAAGCACAGCAAGCATGCAGCAGCCGTTTTGCACGAGGAAACAGCAGTCTGATTGATTTAGGCATGCAACACGTAAGCCTTGAACATTTTACTTGCTAGTAATACCTGCCTACACCACGTGATTGATCATACTGAATTTTTGATATCGTACAAACTTCCCGCTAATAAACTTTATTATGGCGTTCTTGAAACCTTTATTGTGAACACATTCAAGATACTTCCAAGGCAGAGTAAAAATGTTAAGCATTTCTTTTGTTTTTGGGACAAAACATTAAGGTACCGAGCTACCATATGTGTTGCTCTTAATTGCAGTCTGCTACACAGGTATGTGGATTTAGTACAGGCACACCATTTGCTTCACAGAACAGAAACATGCCTTGAAAACACCGATCTGCTGCTACTTTAAAGGTAGGGACAAGATGTTCATGCATCCAGGTTGCGAATACCTGTATTGCAGAAGTTCCTAAAAATTTTCTTAGATGTTAGAAGGAAGTTGTTACTACAGGAGAACAAACCTGAACTGGCATCTTTTTCGAGATGCCTTACAGTGAAAACGTATAAATTATAGTCCTTATTTATTATTAAAATTAAAATTTTTTTTCGCCGGCTTCTACTCATTCAATATAGTTAAGGGCTACATAATTTGAGCTCAGTCATTCAGTTGATTCATACTTTTAGTTGTCCACATAGGAAAATATCTGCTACTTTCGCACCAACAGACAACAATTTCGGTCCATATATTATTATGGGAGTAGTAAAACTGGGTATACAAAAAATAAATGATTTGCGGCTGGTAAACAAGCATAACAAATCAAGCAAAAAATTAGTATAGATCAACTTTCTGAACCATAATTATATTCAGAGTTTGGCCAAATTTAAAACGCTCATTTTTGACATCACTTCACAGGTTGAAAATAACCAGTCATGTCATACAGGCACCTGCTTGCTGGTTTTGGATCAGCAGTAGACTGCCAATAAACTAGTTCTGGACTTTTCCCCTCTTCTCTATCTGTTTTGTGTAGTTGAAGTGTAAAAGTGTTTAAAAATGTGATTCACATCCGTGCCCAATCATAACGTGTGGTGTCTTCTTGCCTGGAGTCATATATGGAGTGGGCTCGGTGGCACCGCCAGGCGCACGATGTTAATTTCGTGCTCTTCTATGCACAGGTATTCCTGGGACTGGGTTTGCGCGGCGATGCCTCGCTTCCGGCGCCTTTGGGACACACTGCATCCGTGATATCGACAGCATCGTATCAAGTTGGCCTGGCCCCTGCTACAGCCACATCGCTTCCCCGGTTTGACTCGGCGAAGCGTCACGTGGTCCATATCGATAGAAGTTTCGTCAGCCCAGCAACCCCCGCGACCTACGAGGAACAGCATAAATTGGGGCAACGCCTACGTCCAAGCTTCAGTGGGCTCGGTGGCACCGCCAGGTGCACGATGCTAAATTTCGTGCTCCGCTATGCACAGGTATTCCTGGGACTGGGTTTGCGCGGCGATGCCTCGCTTCCGGCGCCTTTGGGACACACTGCATCCGTGACATCGACAGCATCGTATCAAGTTGGCCTGGCCCCTGCTACAGCCATATCGCTTCCCCGGTTTGACTCGGCGAAGCGTCACGTGGTCCATATCGATAGAAGTTTCGGCAGCCCAGCAACCCCCGCGACCTACGAGGAACAGCATAAATTGGGGCAACGCCTACGTCCAAGCTTCAGTGGGCTCGGTGGCACCGCCAGGCGCACGATGCTAAATTTCGTGCTCTTCTATGCACAGGTTGGTGAAAAAAATTGTTTCACCAAGTGTTTCAGAACTAGCTGTGCATGCCTTGTGGTGTTGCCGAGCCCCGGCTGTTTGTGGTCATGTTGTATGGATGCGTCTCGTATAGTTACCTTATTGCTAATTCTGAGCGGCGACGTAGAGGAAAACCGAGGTCCCGATTCTGATGTAGAGGGTAATCTTGGTCCCGATTCTCATGTTTTGCAGAAGATTTTAAATGCCGTCACAGAAATTAAGGCTTCCCAAACTGAACTTCAAATCGGAATGCGAGGAGTCCAAACACGCTTGTCTCTCATTGAGAATACACTGGCATCATTCAACGACTGTAAGGAAAAAGTTGAAAAGTGTGAAGCAACTGTTAATGCGGTTCAAAAGCAAGTCGCACAGTTATGCAGTAAAATGGACGACTTGGAAAACAGAAGCCGCCGGAACAATATCGTGATATACGGCATACCAGAAAATGATGATGAAGGCCCCGCATCTTTGAGGAAATAGGTCGAGAACAAAATCTTCAGCCATCTGCCGGAGTGAAGACCGTGGAGCGCGTTCATCGTGTTGGCAAAAGAATCGCTGATCGGGATCGTCCCGTCATATTGCGTTTTTATGACTTTGCTGAAAAGATGGCAATACTGCGCAACTGTTCAAAGTTGAAAGGCACGAACATATCGGTGTCCGAAGATTTTTCATTTTCAGTCCGTGAAACACGCAGGAAATTATGGGAGTCCTCAAAAGCTAACCGAGACAGCGGCTATAAGGCTGTGCTTCTTTTCGATAAACTGAAAATAAAGGACACGCTGTACGTTTGGGATAGCCAAGTTGGAAAAAGGATACCTCTGCAGCCGGCGCGTTCCGAAACTGCTGGCCACGAAGGCAGTAGTTCAAGTACATGAAGCCAAGCAGGTACGCCGTCGTTTTCTTTGTTATGTTTCAATGCCAGAAGTATAGTGAACAAAACGGATAAACTAGAGGAGATTTTACTGGCTTTCGCGCCTGATATTTTAGTGATTACCGAGACGTGGCTTCATGCCAGTATCCATGATTCAGAAATAATTCCAGATGGCTATAGCCTACTTCGCAAAGACCGTGATAGCCGCGGAGGCGGAGTGGCTATCGCTATAAAAGATGGCCTAGCGTTCCAGGAAGAACATGGTATACCGAACCATGAGAGTCTGTGGTGCACTGTCACATTTCAAACCACGCCTCTACTAATAGGTGGAGTATACAGACGACCTGGGGCACCTGAATCTTACCTTACGGAATTGCACAACCATCTTCTCGAGAAAATGCATTATCGGACGAAGCTAGTACTTGTTGGCGACTTCAACTTGGCAGGAATAGATTGGGATAACCTAACTGTCAGCAATAGAGAGGCAAATAGCTGCGAGCAACTTCTGGATACCATGCTAAGTTTCTGATTATCGCAATGCAGTAACGCAACCGACACGCATTCAAGGGCTTGCTTCAAACATCTTAGATCTTGCGTTAATTTCTAGCTCAATAAATGCTCAAGTTACGGTGGAAGATGGAATCTCTGACCATAAACTGGTTCTATTTGAATTTCCCAATCTTAGCCCGGTAAAAAGTGGCAATGAAAATTCACATGTATTTATTAAAGACTATTCCAGAGCGGCCGATGAAAGCATTATTGATTACCTAGAAATGAAGTTAGACGATTTTTACGCTGAACCTCCCGATGATGTTGACAACTTGTGGTTAAAATTTAAGGCAGCAATTTTTCACTGTGAAGAAACCTACATTCCTACGAAACGTAAGAGGACAAAACGAAGGACTCCTTGGATAACGCGAGAAATAATTCATATGAAATGGAAGCTGAAAAGAATGCGGAAGCGTAAATGCGATCCAGCTGTAATAAGCCAGTTTTACCAAGAATTTAAAAGCCTGTTGCTCCAAGCGAAGAACAATTTTTTTTCACACACCCTAACCGATTTTATGACGGCACAACCGAGAAAATTTTGGCGTTACCTTGCTAAGCCGGACAGTCCAATCCGTAAGATGGAAATCAACGGCATTGTCACTGAAAATACGCATGCAATAGTTAACTCGTTCAATTCCTTTTTTCAATCGGTATTCACCCAAGCATGCCCAGTCCAAGGGCCGCTTGTTGAACGTGACTCTGCCATGCCGGAAATCGAGATAACCGAACAAGGTATCTTGAACCTGCTTTTACAACTTGATGCTAAGAAATCGCCGGGTCCAGATGGAATCCCAAATGCGTTTCTTAGGCGTTATGCAGAACAACTTGCTCCTTTTTTGTTTAAAATATTTATGCTTTCACTGAAAACTGGTGCACTTCCGAGAGACTGGCTACGCGCAAGAATAATTCCGATCCATAAAAGTGGTAACAGATTTCTGGTGGACACGTACCGACCCATATCGCTAACGACCTACTGTTGTAAATTAATGGAGCATATCCTCAACAAAGCCATTATAAACTACTTAGAGTCTAACAATATGCTGTACCCGAAGCAACACGGATTCCGTAGGGGTCTGTCCACGGTAACGCAACTTACAGAAATAACGCATGACTTCGCTGGCATAATTGACTCCAAACTTCAGGATGACGCAATATTCATAGACTTTGCGAAAGCTTTCGATCGTGTGCCTCATTCCAAATTAATATCCAAGCTTGAATCATTTGGAATTAATAGTTAAATAATTGCATGGATCTCGGCTTACTTAACCAATCGCTCTCAGTATGTAACTTTAAACAACATAGATTCTGACTGCCTCAGTGTTTTGTCCGGTGTACCTCAGGGGTCTGTTTTGGGGCCAACATTATTTCTTATCTACGTTAACGACATCTCTTCTTGTGCGGAACCGGGTGTAACATTGCGACTTTTCGCAGATGACTGCGTCATTTACAGTACAATACGCAGTATTGATGACCAATTAAAGCTAAATTCTTCTTTACCAAACATTTCCCAATGGTGCCAGATGTGGGGAATGGAAATAAATGTGTCTAAAACCGCGTTCATAAGCCTAACCAAGAAAAAACGACCTTTGTCTTTCGTGTACAGCCTTAATGGTTTTAATATTAGTAAAGCTGACAAGGTAAAATATCTGGGAGTCACATTTTCGCAAGACTTAAAGTGGGAACAGCACATGACCAATACATGCGCCAAGGCATATAAACAATTAGGATTTCTGCGTAGAAAATTGGGCAAAGCACCTTCAGCAGTTAAACTAACCGCCTACAAAACCCTAGTCAGGCCCATTCTAGAATACGGAAGTATAGTGTGGGACCCTCATCAAAACTACCTTCGCGACAAACTGGAAAGACTGCAGCACAGGGCCCTGAGGTTTATCTATTCAAAATACTCTTGGCGCGACAGTGCAACGGACATGCGCAATCAAGCGCACATAGCAACTCTGTCTTGCCGGCGTCACGTTGCTTCCATGAAGTTTTTTTATCTCCTTTTTCACGGTCACCTTAAAATCTGTAAAGACGACTATATTCATCTGCCTGGCTGCCGTTCTAGTAGCACGAACCACGATAAATGCATACGTCCCTTCAGTGCGCATAGCAATGTATTGAAATATTCCTTTTTCCCTCGCGCTGTGAACGCTTGGAACGCGCTACCAAGTGAAGCTGTTAATATTACAACTATTGACCAATTTTGTTCATTTGTGGAGCAGGTAACAGAGCCTGAATAGTTATTTTTGTTGTTCTTCTTATTGTTGTGATAGCAAAAAATGTGTTTTGCAGTGGTGTTTTGTACTTTTTGTGCATACTTTGTTTGTCATGCGTAGAACGCGGTTTCTAGTATTTTTGTTTTTTCTTCTCGTGTATGGGAAGAACACCAAAGTACTATCGATGTACTCGCTATTGTAAGTGTTCCGCTGTTCTGCGTATCGTCCCTCGAAATATTGTATTTCCTTGACTTTGTATCTAATCAGATACCTGGGATGTTTTATGCCCGCTTCCTGTATGGGTCTGCAGAAGACCTACAGTATTGATAAATAAATAAATAAATAAATATATCAAAACTTCTGGTCATTCAAACATACTCTTCAGGTCCCCTCAAGTTCTAAATAATGTGAGTAGACTGTACGAGCAGGGCAGAATCAATAATTACACCATTTGTTTTTTCTATGAGCAAAAGTTAAGGACACTGAGAAGCCACGTTTAGTTTTGCTACAGTAGCCTAATCGGATATTCGCAGCAAGGGCTTGGTATGGAATTGCAATGTACAAGTCCCCTACATCTTTTTAGTGTGGTCATTGGGTACGTATTATTTTGGGGTGTAGCTGTGATTGTCAGCTGACAACTGCAAACGGATTGCTTGTAAATAGCTACATGTGCGCGTGTGTTCCCTTGAATTTTTTCCAGTGGCATCTCTAGGTTGTATCTGCTGTGTACATCTTCCATTAGTCTTCCTGTGCTTAATGCACTCTGCATGCAACTATTGCTTGGAAATTTAAGTTTTAGACCTCTTTTCGTTTTTTATAGCATCCTCGACAAACCACACCGGTCCTCACCAGGGCGCGCTGGTGCGTCTTTTCATCCTCTACAAACTGCACCAATGTGCACATTCTGTCCTCGTTAAACGGGGGTGCACCACTGGGGGACAATTTTTGTTTCTCCCGTCGTGCACCGAGAAAGGCAACGAAGTGCCGGGGTCGAATCCCAACAGGCATCGAAAACGGCTTTGGCAAAGTGGCTTCCACCACCGTCTGCTGCACGGACGGTGCATCAGCGCACATTTGTAAAGGCGGAATCAGCTGTATATTGTTGCTCAGAAGAATGAGTTGCTTGTGAATTCCTCAGACAATGATGCAATGTACTCTGTACAGGACGCTAATACCAGCCAGACATTTCAAATGAGCATGCCAACATACTGTGACATGCAGAAACGTTTTGTACTGCAAAGAAGGCTGCATTGCATGGCCAGCCAGTAAAAGTAATTTTGCAGCTTTACATCTGCTTTGTTTGACTGAATTATCGCGAACAGTAACCGTAGTTTCTTGACCATGAATGGCCCACATGCTTTGCGGTAGTGGAAGTAGGGAACGTGTAATAACAGGCACTCACATTCTGGCTAGCATAAAAAGACGAGAAGCAGCTTGTAGGCAGCTGTTCAGTAGAAAAGTGGAATTACCTTGTCGCATATGAGTGAGGGATATAAGTTGTATGTATATATCATCGTTGGCTTTTAATAATATCATGCTGTTGTCGCGTGTCGTCATTTTACGTTGCTTTACTAGTGCTTTTATGAGTTGCTCTAACAGCCCTAGAGCTGGAGCTAGGGCAGAACACTCAGTTTGATTTCGACCAACGCTCCGTGCTGGTGCACACCATGATGGAGTAGTGTGCACTGCGCCGGTTTTGGGGGCAACTCCCGTGCACGTTTATCAAGGATGCTATTAGTCATAGTTTGTGTTTTGATTCCTCTACTCCCTCAGTCAGCTATCCCCTCTCCCCACCTTATAACACTTGGAGGCACACCGGTCCCCACCCCAGGGCATGGCACATTGCGCGCGCTGGCACTTGGACTATCTCGCCCACCATTCAATTAATCATTCTGAAACCTTAAACACACTTGGCGACGTACACATATAGCCCTCGCGCGCCCCGAAGAGGACCTACGTCATCTTCGGGGTTGCGGTTACTCAGAACGGGTTTCTGCCTTTCGAGCGCCCAGTGACTTGCTGGACGGCTCAAAGTTGTTGGTCTTGGTCGTGGCTCTTCGCCGCTGCCTGAGGCCGCGGTGGGATCGTTCTTGATCTTTCTTCCTGTGGGTATTTGATTCAGTCCAAGAAGATGTGCGTGTGATCTGCAGGCGCCCTCTGGCAGACCATGCACTGGTCGGACGGGTATGTTTTGGGGTACATGCGATGCATCAGTCCTTGGCTCGGTAGTGATCCAGTCTGGAGCTGTCTCAGTAGTGCCACCTCCGCTCGACACAGGCTTGGGTGTGGGGACGGGAGAGTCCTGCAAGTCATGCGGTAGTCTTTCGTGAGATCAGTCTAGTCCGTTATGTGGCCCGTGGCTTCGAACCACTTGAGACGGCTGGTCGCCGGGACGCGGTTCGTCAGCACTTGCTCCGTTCCGTGTGCCATCTCGTTGTGCGTCGAAATTTGTCGCCTTCGCCGGAAACCACTTTATTCGCACTTTTCTGTCTCGCAGTTCGGCCGCTTGCAAAACGCGCTTGGCCTCCCTGCATATTTGTCCTTTGGGGAAGTTACCCGCAGCGGTGGCTCAGTGGTTAAGGCGTTGCGCTGCTGAGCACGAGGTCGCGGGTTCGATTCCCGGCCGCGGCGGCCGCTTTTCTGATGGAGGCGAAAAGCAAAAACGCCCGTGTGTACGAGATTTGGTCGCACGATAAAGATCCCCAGGTGGTCAAAATTAATCCGGAGCCCTCCACTACGGCGCGCCTCATCGCCTGCGTTGCGTCGGCGCGTTAAACCCGATAATCAAATCAATCAAATCAAATCCTTTGGGGAAGTTTCGCACAGCCCCGTCTCGAGTCAGCACCGTCTGGCAGTCTGTGTTGGCGACGGCCCCGCACCCTACTTGTTCTGCTCCGGCGCTTCTCACGCTTGCTGCCATCCTCGTGGCACCGGTCGACGCCTCGTTGAAGACCGCTGCGAAGGCGTTCGTGTGGCAGCCACCTGTGGTAAACTGCAACGTACGTGATGTGGCTGAAAATGAAGGCATTTAATAGCCTGATTAGGCTCTCCTCCCTCATGCCTGCCTTCGGGGACGTGTCTCGTTTAAGAAGTCGCATCGCTTTGGCCGCTTTTGCTGTGAGAAGGGCAACGGTTGCGCCGTTTCTTCAGTGCGTTTCACTGACCTTGCCTAGGATCCTGACTTTGTAGAACTCTGGGATAAATATGCCGGATTTGGTGACGATTGGGATCTTTCGTATTTGCGTTGGCTGGCCCTGCATCTGCTTTTGGTGGGTGGGAGTATTAGGAGCTCCGATTCGCTCGGCAAACATCTCAGTACGGTGCCTTCCAGCTGGTGTTCGATCGCGTCGACAACGGTTTGCAGCGCGCCCTAGGTGTTCCTTGTGAAATATATGACTGCATACCGCAGCATACGGTGGCATATTCAACAATGAATATTAAGAAGCTGCACGTAGACGTTTGTGTTATGAGTATTCAGACTGCCCTTTAAAGATGTTTATGCTCATACCACGGCAAGCACAGTTGTTCATTACTGCAGCCTGCGTAGCTTTTCATTGATCACAAACTGAAATGACGATACAGATCTCTCAGAGGGCAAGTAGACAGGGCTTTTTTCAACGAGGCCATTTTTGTTATGTTGCTAGCATGCATAGGGTTATCGTACAGAGAACCTGCTGTGATGGTGGTCAATATTGTTGTCTATTTATTATTTTAAATGTGGTCAAATGGTTTCTGGTAACACCAGCAGGTTCACTCGTGTATTTTCCATTACGATTTTGTTATTATAACTAAGCAGTGCAATTGCTTCAGAAGCGGCATTAAAAAAGGCACTTTCAATTTTTCGCACTGCACGTTGTTTGGCTCACACTTCCTCACATAGCTGCCAAATGCAACAACGTATTGTTAAACGTAGCTGCAAGTTTGGGGTTGTACAGCTAAGTAAATATTTGTGAGGCGGCGTGTGAATGAAGTGCAGCAAATAAGCCAAGTCCCACGGCAACACATTGGCCGAAACCGAAACACAAAAGCAACAAGCAATGACAACTGCGGCTGTCCTTGTAGCAGTTGAACCAACGAGAATTTCATCTCTGTAATCGCGAAGGGCTGCTTTGGTGGCCTTTGCAACCTCCACACACACATCAATGGATATCACAGGTCTGCACTGCTGTCAGCTGTCGTCTTGCACGACGGGGTTGCTGCGCTTGACGTGCTTGGAGTGGCATCGCTTGTTGTAATGATTAGCATGATGGGGCTTGTTTGTGAGATCGGTGCGTGACAAACAAGTGTTATTAAAGCCAGGGACGCATATTCCAATTCACAAATGGCTACCGTGGCTTGCCGAGAAGAATCGGAAATGATCTCCGAAAGCTTTTCTTGAGTATATACGGGAGTTTTCGCGAAATCACTTGTACCAAAAGTATATTTGGCCTCGTCTGCATGATCTGTGCGTGAGGAAAAAGCGTGATAACTGCCATAATTTCTCAAATATGGGGGAAAACCAACAACAAGCGACAATAATCACCAAGAACGAAAGTAATTGTATGAACGTTTTGCAAGAAATCAGACTCTGCGCGATAGCTCAGGGGTTCAATGCTCGACCTTCCCGCTTTTGCCTGGAAAGTACAAGGTTCAAACCGCCGCAAATCCTTTTTTTGCACTGAGCGTTTTATCAGTTCTCCCCCTTCTTTTACCGGACTAACCGATTGCCACCCCTTCCTAATCCAAGAGTGAAAAACTTCTCTCCGTCAAGAAACTACCGTGAATTAATTAAGCAAAAAAAAGCCAACTTTTCAAACATCAGCGCCAATTTCTCAGGGTAAATTCATATGTATTTACTTTTGCATAGAAAAATCCTAATTGTGAGATTTAAACTATTATATTTGTAGGAAACAGAACGATTATTACCAATATTAGCGTACGAACATGACTTTCATTAAATATAGAGCAGTTATTATTGCAGTCTTGCAACTACCTCTTACTTTGTCTATGTTTGTTTGTGCGTATGTGCGCTGCCTGTTGCTGGTGCGTTTTCTTCAGTTGTATACCTTGATTTTTGTATTAAGTCATCTTTATAGGAATTTGATAAGGTGATGTCTTCTCTTCCGACACACGCGTGTGTTGGACACACGGGGACGGTTAGAGCGCAGGTATTACGATCATCGCCGTCTCCTTCAGGCGTCGTAACTGATGGATATCGTTGCATGCGAACAAAGTGTGCTGTTGTTCGCAAGCTCAAGACTGCAGTGAAGAAGAATTTCGCGTTGTAAACGTCGTTTGTAGTAGGGTAAGTGCGCGTTTTTTACAATCAGTACTTGTTTGGAGTTTTTTGGGTTATTTGTGGATCAGTAGTTCACTAGACTCCCCCACTTCGCCCCTCCTCATTTGCTCTGAAGGCATCGGTGACCCTAGTGAGCCTGCCGGATTTACCGGTTCAGTTTCCGCGACAATCAGCATCAAATCATGCTGAGCTGGACCTTGGCTACGATAATGGTGCTGTAGTAGAGGTCTACGCTTTAGTTCACACCACGCAACGCTTTTAACAGCGGGGCATGTTCGTGCAGCCTGTCTATCCAGAATTGCCCGCGTCTGCCGATCAAAGTCGAAATTTAGCGTGTGCTGCGTAACGCCGTGGCCACAACACCCGGGTGGACACCTGCGGTAGATTAAAAAATAACTTGTACAGGAGGTGCCCCAAAAATATTTGCGAATATTTGGGGTTTGTTTTTATAGGCAGCTGCATCGTTGTAAATAGTGCAGGAAGTTAAGGAAGTTTACAACGTACCCTTATCCGAGACTACTTACCACACAGAAACTAACAACAAATACTGCAGGCGCTCAATCAACTAAAGATTTATAGTTAATTATCGAACTTAAGAAGGCAAGCAATGCAATGGATGGGCCTCTACTAGCACACCCCAGCCCCTAATGAAGGCTAGTGATACCGATGCACTGCGCGTGTCATGTGGGCTCGTGCACTATTTGGTGAATAAGGCCCACCAAATCAAGGCTCTGAGCTATGAAGTGCTGAAATTTTGGTTGTGTAAAAAAATAGTAACTGATGCGCAAGCACTTCTAGCTGTGACACGCTCGCTTCACTCAACAGTGCACGAGTTCAGCTCAGTCATTTCTCTCCAATTACAGTGTGCTTCTAGGTGTGTCGTTCATAAACCGATACCCAGCAGGGATCCTTCAGTTCGGCAGTGTGCGTAGCTGAAGCCAACGGTTTGACGTATATGTGAGCAGGAAGGGGCGGCTTATGTGTCAAGCAATCATCAAGGGCTGCATCGACGTTGCTCACCGCACGCTTTCGTGGAATGCAAAATTTTGTCAGCAGTTCCGCATATTGAAAAAGACAATTAACATTTTCACGGCCATGATTTTCTTATGGCTTGTCAATTACGAGAAATGTTGTAGGAATCCAGTATGATTCTTTGCAAAACGTGAAGAATCTATTCAAGGTTACACTTAACTATTTACAGAATAATTACCTGTTATTACGATGTCAGGATGTTTCGAAAACTTTTTATTGTAATATTGTTTAAAACAATGCACCGCACTAAGTGGCAGCTGGCTGCTAACACACAGATAGCGAGGCTCTCTTTGGTGTTTTAGTCAAATCTGACACGCCATGGCAAGGGCGGCCATGCCACTGATATAAGACAAAGTAACCTGAGTGAAGAAACATCTGATGCAGTTGTTGTCTGAAATTTACCTGACACGGCTTATGCATTTCTGTGACACATCAATGCATGGCACGACATGCCCACAATATTTTTTAAATAAATTGTCAAGAAGTGGAAGGCAGTTAGGTAAAGAAGCAACGCAGGTAAACGTGTGTACGTGTGTGTTTGCTCGAATGATCGTGGGAGTGGCAGTGAAAGGGTTAGTAGGGTGTCCGTTTCTAGTTATTGCCAGCGTGTGAATGCATCTTCTTGACTGCGCTGTTTTGAAACTTAAAACAAGGGAAGAGAACGCAAGGATGGGACGAAGCGCGAAATAACAACTGATTTATTTTCCACAACACACAGTTACACATAAAAAGACACTCGTCTGAATCAACGGTATAAATTGATAACAAGAAGATTTCAACCCGTCAAAAACGCCATTTCGTCTCAGCACGTCTGCGCAGGTGTAAGAAATTATACCCCGCTATCTGTGAGGGTGACTGACGGCATGCTTATGCAAGCGTTCTTGACTGCAAAGGCTTCAAGAATCTCTCTTTCTATCCTCTAGGCCTCGGCCGATGACACTTGTCTTGGTGAAGTCTGGAACGCTGAGAGATTGGCGGCAATGATGGCAAAGATGGGCGAGCCCCGCCCCCCCCCCCTTCCGGGTGAGTACTCTGCTGGCAGTTATTCCAATGCTCTCTGAGCATCGTGTTGACGCAGCGGCCCGACTGTCCAACGTAGTCCTTTCCGCATGGTTATGATTGATGACAAACATCTTTTTTGTATTCTACAAACTTTTGCTCCTTGTGTCTGTTTTTGCTTAAGTTTCACTAATGGATGTTCACCAACTAACTCGTCTCTCCAGTTTGCTGGTTTATTCGTTCCCCGCGCCGTATAGGGCTCCGCGCTGGAGTTTTGTCAACATCGAGCGCCCCCACGTGTCAACAAGAGCTGGATAGTACTGAAGCGGACAACCCGAACCGCCCTCTTTATATTTTCAAATACAACCCAGAGACAACTGAGTTGCACTTATTGTAACGCATTTTGGGGCGTTGAAATATTAGTATACTAAATAAAATAGAAAATAAGTAGTTGCAGAGATAAACGAGACAATATCCGCTACAAGACAATTTTTCGGCTTCCTTTTGAGCGAGGTGCCCCGATCGTCGCGACGCGCGTCAATATCACACATTCGGGTGGTGTAACTTCCTGACGAATATTATCGTTTTTTATTCTTGCGTACGCTGCAAAAAAGAACAGTTCGCAAGAAGCGTTAACGCACAACGTTGCCGTCCTATAAACTGAGGTTGCTCTGCTATAGCATAAGGTTGCTTAAGCGGGAGTATGCAAGCGGACGCGAGAAGTGGAGCTAGCTCAGCTGACAACACCGGCGAAGCGCCGCCCTGAAAACGAGTGGAAATTCAATGTTATATTTTCGCAAAATAAATAACTGTCAGCAAAATTTTACGCCGCATGATTTGGGAACGGCAGGGTGCGTCTATACCAGCGGGTAGAAGGTGAACTCCCGTTAAAACGAACTTGGTTAAGACGAATTCTCCTTTAAGCCGAACACCGTGGGCAGTTTCTATGGCTTTTCATGCACTCAATGCAAAAAGAGCCGCTCAAGACCAACCAGCAGCCCTGCTTGTATTCTAAGGTATACACGAAGGGTTTTAAAAGCCGGTAAAGTGCGTATGTTTCTGCATAGCCGGAAATCTCGTGGTTTACTCGTCAATGTTATCCTGTAATTATATACACTTAACAATGGATTTCACGCGGGGTATGCGGGAAAGCCTTAAAGAGAATCACTTCACGTGGACAGACGCTGCTCATTGTGGAAAGGCATGCCATGTAGTCTTTTTTATGGAAACGGCAGTATTGGGATTTTTCAATAACGCGCAACCAAGAACAAAAAAGTCGCAAATAGGCCAAATGATATAACTAAAACACAACTATCCCTCACACGTTTTTCAGAAAGCGTCGTTTGCTATGTTTTTGTGTGTAACAGGGTGTTCAGAGGGACTGGGAAACAGCCAGCGTCTGGGTGCGCTGTGTACTGTGGTCATATCCTCTGCATAGAACAATTTCCCTTCCGGCAGCGTCCGTAAAAGGTTCTGTGATCATCATTTTTGACATGTGGAAAATAGATTGCGACGACTGAAAGCGGTGAAAGCTGATATTTTTTTCTGTTACTAGCCTAGCCCGCAACTAACTGCGATAACCAGTTCTTTTTAGCCATTATGGTCACGAGATACCTGAACCTGGAGAAGATAACAAAACGCAGGAACGCAAAATTCCTTTGACGTACACTACGTGGCTTTACTTGTTACCTAGTCATTAGAGAAGGGGTAATTAGGAAAATCGTGAAACCCCAGGTGTCCTTAGCATTCTTTGAAGTCATTTGTTTGAGTTGCCGCAAAGTCACTTGCTTGAGTGTCGGCAATGGGACATGATCATAAATCATTGATTAGCCTGTTCACGCTCAGTTTTATTTTAATTCAATTGAAACCGTTTGAGACTTTTGGGTGAATATTATTTGAGCCACAAAATAAAAACGTTTTATTAACTGTTTTCATAAATGTCTATTTTGGAAAGCGAGAAATTCTGAGAACAGGGCTGTCTATGTAAAGAAATACCAAACTTACAGAAAAAAGTAAATGCACTGCTTTATTTTCTCGCAATTATTCTTCAGCGCCTTTTTCCGCAGCGCTGCAACATTGACTTTGTCTTTCCTTTGAACACTGTGTATTCAGTTACAGACATTGTACGTTACACCGGTTACAACTGATAAGGAATAAATGCAAGAGAGAAAACTTTCCACAGTGTGGGTTGGAGATGTTCGTGTCCCTAATATCTCTTCACCAAAAAGAGCCTGCACCGAAATATACATGCATTAACGAGCAGAACCGGGACGTAACCCACATAACTATCCTACACCAAAATGTAGATGTTTTTGTCCCAGTGGTGGCAAGTATAAACGCACACCCACGCACGCTTGCGCTTGCGCGTGCGCCTGCGTGTGTGTGCGTGGGCGTGCGTCGTGTGTGCGCGTTCAATCAGCGCCGAAGCAATAGACCTTATGTAGAGTTCTTGTATATGCTCCCTACGGGAGCAGAGTTGCGCCTTTGATTTCCATTCGCCGCTCACGACCCTATTCGCTGATCGCCGTCACGTGCACAAAAAGCATCCACGCACCGCAGAAAAGCCGGCGATGCGGCTGCAACGCCGCTGCTGCCCTCTGCTGTCGGCGTCTTTCGTACATTTCGCGCAGCTGCCATGCCGCATTCGTAGTTCGTAGCGCGACAGCGACAAGCCGCAACACGCTAGTACATGAAGAGTATCTTTTTTGTACAACTTCAGTACGCGGTCAAGCCGACAGGCCTGAAGGCTTATAATTTGTTTTGGTCTTCCATTTTCGCTGTTGTCGGTTATTAGCAGCTGACTGTTCCTTTTGTTCGAATGCTTACATGAGAATCTGACGCCTAACTCTATTTTGCACAGCCATATCTTCCCGATATTCGGATATGCATTATAGGACAACTGCACTCAAGAGGAGGAGGAGTAGTACGGGGAGGAGGGGAAAACTTTGTTTAACAATTAAATCGATCTGGTTAGTGGGCCGGGTCCTCAGTCCAGGACAAGAGAGTAAAAGTAATTTTCTTAAAATCATAGAACGCCATCCCGAGTAGAATAGGATTTGTTCTTCGCGTCTGGAAGGGGTGAAACACGCCGTGTGGCAAGAGAGAGACCTGCAATTTTTGAATACCCTTATACACTGCATGGTTCGCCCCTCCCCAGGCTAACCAGATCGACTTAATTGTTAAACAAAGTTTTCTCCCCCTCCGCTTATTCCTCCTCCTCCTCCTGAGTGCAGTTTTCCTATAACGCATATCCGAATATCGGATGGCTGTGCAAAATGTTCCGAAATATCCCTCCATGTCTTAACAAACATATATGTGTTACTATAAATTTAACGAAGACGTGACTCGTTTTGCTCAATAAACCTCCATACTGGTTAGATGCCTGGGCACATCACTTTACGTTGTCAAGGCATGAAAGTTTGCCGACATGCACTATAGACAGCAAAAACTGTAGGTTGAGTTCCAAATAACCCAGTGTGTATATACACGCGTGCTGATTCTATACCAGGCATCTAACCAGTATGGAGGTTTATTGAGCAAAACGAGTCATGTCTTCGTTAAATTTATAGGAACACTTATATGTTTGTTAAAGGAGCCATGAAGAGAAAACACAAGTTTGGTTCATTCGAAAGATTGCCTCGTTAGAACCATAACGACACCACTTATAACGCAAACTTCGCTCAAAAAAGCTACATAATTAGGAAAAAAGGAAATGACCATGCGACCCACCAGCTCATTTTCCGCAACAGAACCTGTGATGTCACTTGGGAATGCTCTGCGATTGGCGGAGGCCGGCAAAAGCAAACGCATGTTAGGCAGGGCTTACAGTTTGTATAGCGAGCTAAATGCCCGTGAAACATACTGCACATTCTTTTTATGACAAAGAAAGGTGAGTAAACGGTTGAAGGTCCGAACAAACTCGCAAGCGTGTGCGCCAATGCTTACGAAACTAGCGCCGGCTGAGCTCGACATCTCGCCGTCGCGCAGACGAATTTTCGGGTTCGAGGCTCTTCGGGGCCAACGAACCGTTTCAGCACGCACAGCCGCGACCTTGCTTCGTATCGTAATCCCTTCACAGGAGGTTGGCCGTCATATCGCCAACCAGCAAAGGTAAAAATAGAAACGAGGGGAGTAAGGAACAGCAAGAAGCGTCGAGATAGTGCCAGTCGTCGCGTAAGTTTCGAATGGTGTTGGCTTGCTGCTGTCGTTACGAGCTCGTTTCCAGTTTACAACCACTGAAAACTTCAGTTTGTTCGAGTACTTTACAATGAAATTTCGTTGCTGCGTTTTGAAATGCCCATGTAGTACGGGCAAATCGTCGAGGGAGTGCGACATCCCCGCCGGTGAGGAGATCTCCTTTCATGTGCTGCCCAACGACGAACCTAGGCGAAGCAAGTGGCTACGTTTTGTGAACTTTGCAAACGGAGGAGAAAGAGAGCTAAAGGAAGTACGAGTGTGCTCGCTTCATTTCCGAGGAAGTGATTACGGCAGGGACCCTTACGTTAGCTCACTCCTGGGACATGCTGGCGCTCGTCGCCGACTTCGTCAAATCGCTCTGACCTTGGGGAAAAAATGCCGTAAACACCGCGCATTGACGCTCGTATCTTTCTGGTCGAAGCAGAGAGCTCGCGCGAACGGCTTCCCATACACGACCCCGGCCAACTGGCATAAGTGATACTGCTACTGAAATTGAACTATTATTAACCGTAATCAAAATACGGCACATACGTACCAGTCTATATTCGTCCGTCGCGACGGGGCTGACGAGGCAGCGGTGCCGACGGCTGGGCGTTCGTCTGTTGTGGCTATCGCGGAATGGTCGCTTTCCCGTCCACCGCGTATCCCACAACTCTTGCCGCTCGTGCACTTAAAAGCATTGAGCGTTTTTGTGGTGTGAGGTTGTTAAATGCAAGCCCGAGCTCCTCGGCGAGAGTTTTGTTCTCCTGATCAGGCGATTCCATGACTAGGTTCTGCGGGTGCACTAGGTTTTACTAGTATTTTTAAAATGGCCGCCGTCTCGATCGACTCCCGCGTGTGGGTGCTATATGGAGCCGACATACTAAGTATCTGTTTCATGGACCGGCTCTATGACGCCATTGTACACGTCACGGAATATTCAATTTTAGCGGGAGATTTAAAATTTTGGCTTAAATTGCCTTATTTCTCAGTGAATAAAGCATCATTTGCTCCCGGGAAAGCGCTTGAGGTACTATGAAACACCTAATCTTTCGAATAAAACAAACTTTTGTTTTCTCTTCATGGCTCCTTTAAGACCTGGAGGGACATTTCGGAACATTTTGCACCGCCATATCTTCCCGATATTAGGATATGCGTTATAGCAAAACACCCCTAATAATAAAGCAAAGCGCGCGTTACAAAAAAAAAAAGCAATGACGTCGGGGCGCGCTCACGTTCCCCTCGCGCGGTGCGCACGACTCCTTCAAGCCCGACGGTTGGCTTTCCCACGCTGCTTTGGCTGCTCGGCGGTCAAGATGGCGGACCTATGCGCAACTCTGCTCCCGTAGGGAGCATATACAGAAACTCTAACCTTATGCAAAAACTGGCGCCCTCCTGCGGGAACAGCGAGCACTTCCGCCATGTTGGGGGATTCCCGTATCTCCGGATACCGCAGTATACACGATAGGCCAGGGTTATAGCGACGCGCACGTCGGCATTTATCGTTGTCCAAGATGCGAAATACTGCCGTGTAACTTGCTGTGCACAAAGATGATACGACGACGACCACGGATATAGCGAACACATATTTTTTTTTAATTCTCAGCGGAAGCTTATTATTCGAGCCCTGCGTGAAGTGACTTGCGGGTGTCGACTCCCATTAGCGCAGCAAAATTATAGATAGATCGCATGTATAGTCACGAAACGAATATGTGCAGGACTAAAAAAAGTCCCAAAGTGAGCTATTTTCTAGCCCTGTATTTGCCGCCGAGCACTCCTGCCTGCTGATAGTTGAGGCGCACTGCATCGGCCTGCGCGTACTTTATCGTGTGTGATGATTTTTCAGTCTGCCGCTCGTGCTAGCGCGCCCGTGTTTTCTTTTTATTCTGGACATGCGGTGGCCTTTTTGAAAGTGCCAAGTATTCTTGCGTTTTCCAAACGTTACAGGAAATAAGGGATCCCCGAAAGTTGCAACCTTCACGTAGAGCCTTGAGTAGCGAAATTAACGTACGCAAGTAACCCGTGTATCGGTCATTTACCGCTCGTCGCCTGCTGTTCGACCGTAGCATACTTTCCCAACATCAAATTTTTCGAGCGGAATTTTCTAAGCGGTAGTGTGCACCCAGTTTTGTTGTCCGGGGCGCGAGCAGGGGATGGTCAGCGGTCGCCGCGAGGCACGCCCTTACGAGCGCTCGGCATTTTCTCGCTCTTTAGGGTTTTCGCAGTTTTTTTTACTAAAGCCTTTGCGTGTGCTAAGGACGCTCGGCGGTCGCCGAAAGGCACGCGTTCACCAGCTCTAGGCAAATAATTGGTAATTTAATTATTCATGGGCAATTTATTGGTAATATATTAGCAATTTAACGCGTTACGCGCTGCACATTACAGTCATGGGCAATTTATTGGTAATATATTAGCAATGTTTAACGCGTTACGCGCTGCACATTACAGTCAGCTATAACACTCCGCTGTTGAAAAAATACCAGGTATGCAATTTATTTTATTAGGTGTTTTTTTGTTTGTTTTTTGCAGGTTTCCTCTGCGTTCCAGAAGATCCTTAGCGTATAGCTATATCGCGGAGTGCCCCCCTCTTCCCCCATTTCTCACTCAGGGCAGCCCGCATCGGCTCGAAGGGTTTCAGGAATGACCTCCTGAGAAACCCGCAGGATGCGAACCAACACGGATGTGCTTTCAACGTTTGCGTTCTGAAAGACAACAACAACAAAAAAGAAGAAACGCGACAGCTCCAAAAGCTTCCTCGCCAGTGCCTCCCTCCCTGACGGGTTTTTGTAGGCATAATGCGTATTTACGAAATCGCTCGCAGATGTGGGCAACAGAGAAAGGTCCACAGTTCACTCGTTGCTCGTTTTGGTGCGTTTACATCTGAATATAAAAGGATCGCCAAGCCCAGAAAGCCCCTCACACGTTCCGTACCAAGCAATCCCGCGACCGCCATCCCCCAGCAAGGCGTCGCGCGCTCGTTTTGTTTTTCTTCCGGTAGATGGCGGCACTTTTGCGTAAGGTCTATACCAGTAGTTGAAAAGCTTCTGCAGTTGAGCGCATGTGTAAGAACGGGAGAGGCCGGACACACGTGGGCTATGATTGTGCTGTTTCCCACTCTCCCTCGCGACTGCGGTGCTCAAAAACAAATCCGAGCTCCGCCGCTGCCTACTTTTAGGGGCGAAGCTCCTAAAGCCATGGGTCTGTCCATCCCTTGTGTCTCGTGGTACGTCACCGCCGCATGCTTTCGGAGATGTCCCAAAGTAGGCTGCGTTGCACGCGCAAGAACCGGCTGCAACCGGCAGCGCAAACTCGGCACCGGGAGCGCGAGCTTGTCTGTGTTCACCAACGGAGGCGCGAGCGCACGTGCACTGCGAGGGGGAGATCACGCAAGAGATCACGCCACGAACGCAGGCAGTCGCTCTCGGAGATTGAACGAGACGCAAGGACCTTTGCTCGTTTCCTCTTGTCTTGTTCGGGCACAAGTTCGCCTTAAATAAAAGTTCTTTCTTTACCGTTGTGTCCCATCCTACGTTACAAATTGTGGTAGAGGTGGCTGGTAGTCCTCGATGGCGCGGGGTCGTTCACCAGGTCTGGGCCTGGGAGCATTGACTCCGAAAATAAAAGTTGATTTGTACAATGTACGCACACAGTCTTACGTCTTTCTTAATGATGTAATGGGCGAACTTTCACGGGAGAGTTACGGTTACCGATGATCTCCCCCTCTCGAGCTTCGCCCCACTTATCATCATTCCTTCCGTGTATATGGCGTAAATTTTTTTCTCTCATCTGTCGGCAAGTGAGCCTCAATAAACGTTTCTTCTTCAGTGTCCGGCTTCGACTTTCTGCATCGGGCTGGAGCTCAGCTCGGCAAAACGTAACACCATCGTCAAACAACGTCCCTAACACCCTGCTGCTGCACGTGACGATAATTATAATTACGCTGCTAGTTAGGGACTGGTTTTTTAACAATAAATGTAAAGGTGCGTGGACATACATAGTATTATGATGGGACGATGAGGGAGCACAAAACGTACCCCTCCCAGCGTCCTGTTCGATTAATCAGGGGGTGTTTAGCATAACTGCGAGGTGCGTTCTTTTTGCCGACTATTTTCGTTAGAGAGCAGTTAGGATAGCAGTATAGTGATGGTATATTGCGCAGTTTAATCTGAGCGAGATAAAAATCAAAACAGCCTGGCGTCTACCACGCAATATTCCTGCTGAGGGCTTATTTCTTCTGCACGGTCTTAACTCCTAATCCCGTGAAGACTTTAAAACAATATATGAAACATTTTGTTTCTCCTATACAATGTTTCCTACTAATACAAAAGCTACCTTGAACACATCAAGGCAAAACAAATTTAAGAAATAACACAAGTGAAGCCCTTTTCTGTAATTTTGCGCTGTATAAGCACTAGGGCACCTCGTGTAGTAGTTACACCAGCGCATGGAATACACGACTTCCCAAAAACAGATTTTCATTCGGTCTTCAGCCTCCTCAGTAACAAAGGTCGCGGGTTGATGGACCGCTAATTAAAGCACGAAGAGCAACAAAAAACACACCAACGAAAGAGCAATTTCGTTTCAGGTACAGAAACTCCGTAAAGGAATGATTGTGAGGTAAGAAAAATTGTTCACTGAAGGTTTTAAATAAATCCTGTAAATCAAAGAATGAGAAAGATACAAAAATATGCCAACACTACGGTTGTTCGTATAGACCTTTTACGGCGTCTTTTGCTACGACAGTTTAAGTCATCTTTAATATCAACTTCTATTTTGTGTTTGGAGCTTTAACTCACGAAAATACAATATTTAAATCCATAGTTTATAAATTATCAGATTCGCTGTGCTGTAGTAGTCGTGTCTAAAAAGTGGAGGACGTTGTTTTTCCGAATTTTTTCGTTACATGTAGTCAGTCCCTGTCTCCTTTTCGGGATTGTTGAAGTCTACTGCCTAGTGCATGCATGGAAATAACACCATGGCTGCACCATCGGCAATAGCACTTTAAGAAAGGGCTGATCATCAGCCAAACTACGGGTAGATGAGGTGCCTAAAGGCTGTTTGAAGGTACAAACACACCTCATGTTGCGCTGCTCACTCCTTTTGTCTCCTAACAATGCCTAAATTACGATACCCCTAACGATCTGGTTATTATGCAGAGGGCCGCCAAGTATCACTGTAGTTCGTGACACCTGAAATTGGGAAAAACTATTGACATGAAGTATATATTGGTAAGCGGGAACATTTTACCCGAATGTGCTTAAGATTAGGAAAATTTAAATGCAGGTTAAGATGGGTAAACGGCCCTCAGGATACGCATGACGTCCATGAACATACGAATGAGGCCGCTGAAGTTCAGCAGAATCAGCTCTCTCCTACACATATTCCAGCTGAAATGCAGACGTACCAATATGTCAAGTTTTCGGAGAGGCCACAAATTACGCAATAATTCTACCCAGTCCGTCGGTTCTTCGAACAAAGATTCCTTGTTCATAGAACTCATTCATTATTAGTTTTTAGCACGTTATCCTGCAAGTAATATTTACATTCAACTCATTGTCGCAACTTTTTATTATTTTGGTCGTACCAGCGCTCCAACGGCAAAGCGTCGTCCAACTGGCTAGAAAAGGACACGGAGCGCTCATAGCGGTGCGACAAATCACCAAACGTCCCTTACGATGCCCTCTCTACATCAATCAGAAAAAAGGGCAATGTTCGTTTCCCTGAAACTTTGGTTGAAGTGAGCGTACTCCCCCTTTATACATGTTACAACACTTAACTCCCAATGTGCCATCCTCAAGCTTTCACCAACTAGAGGCATCTAGAATGCGTGGAGTTCTACTATGCTCTGCTATGCGTTGTGATAACTTATCTCTCGCCCATTGTAAGTCCCGCCATATTGAGAGATCACTCCCATTGGTATTTCACGCTTCTTGTTCGCGTGGCGGCAAAGGGGTATAAATGCGGCAATCGGACGCCTTCCCGTTAGCTCCTAGCCGTGCCGTTTTCCCGTCCTCTATTTGTGTTCGCACCCCACCTTCACACCGTGAAAAATTCACGAACGATAGGATTTCTCGACTGCTCATTCTGATTGAAAAAGACGTCAGTGAAGAGTCGTGGTTATCAGATGACCACTGACCCTGTAAGCACACTGTGGGGTGTCGCTCGACAACGCAAAACCAGATTTGAAGAACCAGATTTAGGGTTTGAGCAGCCAAGCCCGCCAAAATTCGAGCTACAAGGTATTCATTATTTCGGAAACTTGTCCCAAAGATGTGTAGTGATTGAGGAAGTAATGCTGTGGCTACAGAAGACATAAGAGCGGCATCATTGCACAATGCGCACGGTTTAAGATACTGGAGGCGTGTTTTACGATTGCGCAAGTCGGATCAGTATAGTTGACGGTTTATACACTTCTTCTCAAGAACAAAATTTGTTTTAACGTCATCAGCTTCGCAATTTCTTGGTTCTTGAGCATGTGCAGCCTTTTTGAATAAATGTTAATGCCTCGTACCAAAATGTTGCTTTTGTAATATTCAAATGATGGCGCCCAGCGCTCTGTAATTGTTTCCCTACACGTACTTTTCCGGAATAGAATTAGCCGCATCAGACAAAGTAACACCCAAAATCTAGTTTCCACCATGACCAACTATACTTCGGACCTGCCCAGCGAGCGCGGCCCCAGCACCGCCGTCGCAGGGACAATTTTTGCCGCTGCTAGTGGAGTGTGCTACTTACGCAATGTCGTTCCTTGCTGCCGCGCTTGCTGCACGCGTGCGCGCAGCCATGCAGAACGCGCTATTGCAGCAGTTGCGTCTGCTGTATGTTAAGCACGAAGTTTCAGACGTGAAAAATACAGCTTATTCAGTCCTCTGAAGCGAGTTTTTTCTTTTGAAGGAGCACGATGGTATACTGTTTTGTACCTTATTGTAGATCTGAAGAAGGTCAGGTGAGAAATGTGTTCTTTCACGAGTTCCCAATCACCGAAGTTTGAGACAAATGGATAAAGAAAATCTCAAGAAAAGATGAGAACACCCTTTTGTTTTATTTTTATTTTTTTTCCTTCACAATTGTATTTTGTTTTTGAAATTATGCGCTTTATCGCTTAACCGATCCCGAGAAATTGAAGATAGCATGCTTCGCTCCGCATAGTTATCGTATTTTAATATGGACGATTGGTGTTAAATAGCAACGAGCAGTTGTGCGCTGTCTCTACACCTAAGCGTACCTTCATGTTCCCACCGAATTTATTGGTGTGTTTTTTAGGTTATCCAGTTCCAAGCATCAAGGCCAGCACACTGGGCCTCATTGCGGGCTTCCGTAAGAGAACCGTCGAAGAACACATTAAGTGCTCACTCTGCGTGGAGCGGCTTGAAGCGCCTCGCTCATTGGGCCTGCCACTGCGATGATCTTCACTTTGGACGGGGTGGGCTATTTTATCCGAGACTTCAGTTCCTGTAATTCGTCAGTGCACTGGAAAGAGTGGCCCAAGCATTCGCAGAACTTGCGATATGCTACGAAAACACCGATGGCACTGTTTGTGAGGACGATGCTACCAGCTGCACTGGAAAACAAGCTTTTTAGCCACAACTGCTCAACGGATTGTCATACCTGGGCAATGGTTGAGCTTTTGCTGGACAAGTTCAGCCTCCCTTGTTTCAGAAATTTTGTTCCGGAGAAGACGGCCATTGTGGCAAAGGGAAAAACATTGCGGAAAACCAGACTCCAGAATAGTGCTGAAAGTGTGACTACTGTGCTCCATTGTTCAAGTGAAGTGTATGGTTGTGAACGAAAATGAACTTTTGAAAAAGGAAATGCCAAAATGAAAAGGATAGTGCAATACTAGCGTTAATTAATGTTCTGAAAACCGGAGTACAGTGTGGCCTTGTGTGCCTAAACCATGGCATTGTGTATGTAAATAAAAGTAGCCTGCAAATAGGCTTAAAATGTCATCTTTGTTGAGTTAGTTGTGTAGCAGGTCATTGTGGCACTTCCTATGCACTCGCACTAAAGAATTTCCAATTTATTTGCAAGGAAGGGGCCAAATCATCGTCGCTAATTTGTGCGCGTAAGACCGTAACTAGCACCTTCGGTGCTTGAATTTTTGCATTTTGGTTTCCGAGCATAGAAAATTGGCCCGCATCCTCATAGCAAGGAAAAACCGCTACACTTCATCAGGAATTTTAACAGAAAGCTTCAATTTTGTTGTGTTTACTATAACAAAAAGAGTTCCTCAGAAGCTTTTATCACATGAGTTTCGTTTATGCTATGAACTTCCCAATGTACATCAAACTCGGGAATAACCTTCCCTTGCGAGTATAAACCTGTACACTTTGGTTAGCTAGCCAGTTCCGTTGTCAGCACGTGAGATAATGTTATTTCTTTTCGGCATCACTTCATATAAGACCACGAAACTAAATGGGTCGCGTGCACCGTAACGCATCTCACAACGGGAAAGCCAGTCAAAAGGCCCCGCTCCACCTTAACACGCTGAATAAAAAAAAAACATTCATTCAGGGATGGTCACCGTAAAACTGCTACTTATTCATTCGTAATTACCGAAATGAATTAACTGAAGTCTGATTAAACACGAATTCCCGCGCCAGACGGCTGCTACTAGCGCTCGATCACGCACTGCCAGCGTAGCCGCCGCTCGCCGCAACAGTGCGTAAAAGCGCCCCTAGCGGCCTCACGCGAAACGAGACTCGGCGCAAGCGCTCCCATAGAGCGCCGCTGGCTGGGCAGGTCCGAAGTAAAGTTGGTCGTGGTTTCCACTTATGGTATTCACCCCGCCGCGCCATATTTTAAACCGAGAAAATCAGTTACAGTTGTCGCCCAGCTTCATCTACGTCCTTCCAGGTCTGCAAGACTTACTTTGGTATTTTGACTGCAGACTGGAAGGTCGGAGAATGGTGATCACGTTTTGGTAGCCACCACGACACTTGTCATCGAGTCACCAAGAGGGCTGACGGAGCAATATTTTTTTTTCTCATTGTAGCTATTCCGCTCTGTTCGTTTACGGGTGTACTTCAATGGCACAAACACAAAACACGTTGGAACCATCTCCGTTTTTTTGGAAGTACTATTTTTATCTCGAGAAACCCCACAGCACGATTAACCAGCTCTTCTGGTGGTCATCTCAGCTGCCTTGGTAACCTGGCGGTAATGAATAAACTGGGTGTGTTTATTTTCACACGCAATATTTGCGTACCACCTTCAACCGCAAAAAAATTAAAAAAATATTTGGACAAGGTTTTTGGGCATTTGACACTTCTTTCCCATTCCTCTGGAACTGCAATACCTACATTCCTACTGTCAACCTTGCCGGAAATGAATATACATTCAACATTATTCAGTGCAATTCTCGGGTGAGCATATTGAGAAGCGCCGCAAGGGGCGCATCAGCGATTATACTCATGACCCATGAAATGTTTTGGCCTAGGGTATTACGGTGTGATTCAGTTGTTTTCAAAATAACGTTTCTGGCCTTTGTAAGTCGCACATTATTTTTTCAAAGATCTTACGTGGCAAGCAGAAATGACGTCGAATCGCCGCGGTGGCTCAGTGGCTAAGGCGTTGCCCTGCTGAGCACGAGGTCGCGGGTTCGATTCCCGGCCGCGGCCGCCGCTTTTCTGATGGAGGCGAAAAGCAAAAACGCCCGTGTGTAGGAGATTTCGGCGCACGGTAAAGATCTCCATGTGGTCAAAAGTATACCGGAGCCGTCCACTACGGCGCGCCCAATCACCTGCGCGTCGTCGGCGCGTTAAACCGTACAATCAATCAATCAGAAATGACGTTGGGCGATCGATGTCTTTCACGACCCTGTCGTTTAGTCGGGTGACCACTTGCGGTATTCTCGTACAAACCTGAGTCTCCTCGGTTAGGGTGCATGCTTTGAACTCTTCACTATGCGAGCTTTCCGTTCTGTCAAAGCAAACCGAGGCTAGTGTAAGTCGCGATTTCAGGTCGAACCAAATACAGGCCGACACAGACTGAACGAAGAACGAACTGAACAATATCTGGCAGAAGAATGAACCAGGCAAAAGGAGAAATGACGCGGTTGAAAGCTTTGGTTGTTTACTGTATCAAAAATATACACTAACAGGATACAGCAGTTGCTGCTTCTGGTGATAAAAATGACGCAACTCCTTAGACACCTGCTCTTGCAATCTTAAATACATGTTCAGCAGGGCGTCGAACTGGAACCCAACTGGACGGAAAACAGGAACTAAACCGGTATTTTTCCGCATCTGAACCGTAACCTGAACAGATATTTTTCCAGAACGCAAAACCCGAAGCGGAACTGAACTGAAATAAGAAACAACGTTTACCGGTTCACGACGAAACGGTTGAACCATCATGTGTGGTTAATGCGGGGCCAATACTAAACTGTAATTTTCTTTTTCGCTACATCGGTTTAGTAACTTCTCATGCACTTTCCCAAACAGATCCGTCAACAATAGAAACCCTTTATCCGTCGCTGCAACAGAGGCAAATGTACACGCCCAATGTTCCTATGACATGCTACTGGCGGTAGCGCGGGCAAGATGCGAATCTGAGCAAACGAAATGTTGGACTCTCGTGCACCCGCAGGTGATGTGAAAATCAACCTTGCCTTTCCCACGATGTTACAGTGTGCTGGCAATTGGGCGAAAATATATTGCTGCACTGCGCAACGTCGAAGGCCTACACCCGTAATGTGCACACTGGGGCATTTCATATTTATCTTTTAACAGGTCGCCAGCCCGAGAAGTGTAAATATTTGACAAACGGGGCCTCCAAGCACTGCTCGGTGGCTGAGCCATTGACTGGCGACTGCAAGGACGCTGCTTCAACCCCCGGACCCGGCTCCCGGTTTTCTGGTGTAAACAAAAAACGAAAACGTGCTTGTGTAGACTTCAACGTGCATGAAACATCCTCAGGTATTCTAAATTGTTCTGGAGGCCTGCATTATACGGTGTGCTTCATTGCAGAGCACTGACTTCAAAGCATGAAATCCGCAAATATTTTTTCGGCTATGTGTTCCTGCGTAAAAACTTAAAATGCAGGCCCGATCGCATGCTTCGCAATTCCACGCTGAGGTCACACACGAATAACTTCTGATCCTTTTGTTTCATTCAGCCATCGAATAAGCAAAGCACCGCAGGAAGATTTTGTTCAAGACTTTTCACAACCAATCGTGTCCTCAGCGTGCACTGTGGCGCCTAGTATAATCGTTTTTGTTTTAGTACCCATTGTGATAGCGCCGACAGGTGGCGTCTGTTATGTTTTGTTACCTTGGGGATAAGCAACCGCTAGCGCATATAAGAAGCGCGCACTGTGTGCCAATAAACCAGTTCATGTTCGTGAGCTGGATGCTGTCCACTTGCTCTTCACGCTGCGCTCCTGCGCGCGGCTCTCTCCGCATGGAACACGATACCCATTTTAACATATCCGAATAAAGATAATAGATAAATCAAGAAATACGGTTTCGGCGTCATAGACACTTTTGTTGGAAACTGTATCCCCCAACCTTACAAGCACAGCGGATTTTGTCTTGGGAGAAGCTACAGCACTAAAGTAGACGCCCGTCCAGTTCTGTCCCGTTTGACCAGCACCCAGCCTTTCTGTTCGCTCTGCTACTTTGTTTTTCTTAGCCATATTTCTTTTTTAACATACACGTTCACTTCTTAGTCTAATACCCTAGTTACCTGAACACATAACCTTGGGTAAGAAAACCATGGTGAGACAAATTCGTATTTTGCTGCTTTACAAGACAGACGAAACTGTGGTTTTCCCGCTAACCATCATTCCGGCAAACCGAAGATGGCCACCTCAGTTCGGTCACGCGAAGCACCGTCGCCGAAGCCGAAGTGTTTAAAATCGCGCAAGTCAGTTCAGACGCAATAGTGAAGAAGCTCTAAAATGTGTGAAAACACAAACAAACTTTAAAATAAACAAGGACACACCGTCACGCTAGCGGAAAACCAAACCAAACCTTGTCATGTTTGTTACGAACAGTTCTACGTAGCAATATGATAAAAGGAGTGGTAACTATTCTAGATGCATTGAACTATGGTTGAAGTTTGGAAATCAGACTTGACAATGCTACCTGGCCAACTGATTGGTCAACCTTATCAGTATCAAAGCATTACAAAAAAGGTAGTAACACTGCTGTAGTATCGCGGCCGACGGCCTATACCTGAGCGGCCTCCGCACACGAGCCACCACTGCTGGCTAACCAACAACCACCTTTATTGATGATGTGCGCATGTATATATAGAGATAACAGATTGGAGCGCCATCTGTCGTGCGGAATGTAATTACACTACAACATAATCTCTTACTTATTTCAGGTGCATGCGTTAGTGGTTTACTCAGGTTACTGCAGTTAACAAACACTTGTGAGAGATATGTACAGAAAGTTTCAAACATATTCACTTAACCTTTGCGCACAATGACACAAGAAAATAATTTCCAAACGGTTAGGAAACACCGAGCAAGGGACTGACTACACATATTCTAGACATCTGTTGGGTGGCCTTCTTGCTCTAGGTGGTTGCACCCGCCGTGCTGGTGGCACGTAAGGCAAACCAGAGGTAGCTTGCACTTCCTCCTGACCTGGCACGTGTTGCACAGTCACTGCAGAACTGTGCTCACTACCCCCGGGCGTTGTACGTGCTGTTACTCCTGGAGTAGTTGGCTTGGAACAGTGATGAAGGGCTGATGCTTGCGCCAGTGTGCCATGTGGCGTTGCCGTATGCCAAGTATAACCTTTCTAGGATGGCTGAAGGAGAGGTTCCCCTTTAATCCAACAGTTGGCTTCCTGACACGCACCTTGTCGCCCACAGTTCGCTGCCCGATGGTCGTCGGTCTTCGCTGCCCGACGACCGCCGGTGAAGATTTTGCTGTATGCTTGCTTCTGCTTCACTCTGTACCTCAGCTGACGAAGTTCTTCGACTGGGTCAATGAAGAATGACGGAGACGGGTGACCAACAATGTCTAAGCGAGTTTGAGGCAACCTCCCATGGAAAAGCAGTGTTGTGTAACCCAGTGGTAGCATGTGGTGTGCAGCGGTAAACCTCGAAAGTGCTCCGTCACGGCTTCCTGAAGTGTTCTCTGCTCCAAAAGGGCAAACTGGATGAAGTTCTTAAATACATGGTTGAAGAGTTCAACCTGTCTATTCAGCTGAGAGTAATATACTGAACAGTGTGCCAGGCGAATACCGCGCTCTTTGAAAAATCGGGCAACCTCTTGGTAGAAGAACTGAGGCCCATTGTCGGCGACCACTTCAACTGGGTACCCCTCCCGGAAAAATACTTGAAGCAAAAAGTTGGTGACTGTCCTTCTCGTGACCTCCCTGCTGAACTTCACCTCGAGCCACTTGGAGAAGCAGTCAACTAATGTGATGGCGTATCTACATTCCTGAGGAGCCTTCTTGATCGAACCAACGATATCGATGGCCAGCTTCTGCCACGGACGTTCAGGTAGATGGATGGGTTGAAGGGGAGCAACAGTGGTCTCCGCGCTCTTATCTGCACTTTGGCGCACACTGCCGTTCTGTATGGCGCCTTCTACTTGCCGAACCATAGCGGGCCACCAAAAGCGTTGTCGTAAGCGTGCCTTCGTTCGAACTATTCCAAGATGCGTTTCATGGGCAATGGCAACTACCTGATGTGAGAGAGACCTTGGAACAACAAGTCGTTCTCCATGCAGAATAAAGCCATTGACGACAGAAAGTTGTTCCCGCACAGTGAAGTACAGCTGGGCTTCCTTTGAAATGAACATGTGCGGGGGCAAAGACGCCAACACGTAGCCTTTGACGCCTTTCAAGGTTGAGTCGCTACGCGTGGCCTGCTCAAATTCCTCTTTGGCAATGCAGAGCGGCTCCACGAGGAGTACGACCTCTTCCTGAACAGAAGCGTCTTGCTGTGGCAGGGAAGTTTGCTCATCGATGGCAGCAGAAACTGGCAGGCGCGAAAGCGCGTCTACGACCTTGTTTTCCGAATCTCTCTTGTACTCCAACTTGTAGTTGTACCGAAAAAGTCGTTCCGACCCCCCTGCAATCGAAAAACTAGTCGACCTGTTCCCTGGGTAGACAGCAATGCCGTTAACGCACGATGATCCGTTTGCAGCGTGAAAAGTCGCCGCCATAAGTACACATAGGATTTTTCACATGCCGAGACGCATGCTTAAGCTTCACGCTCAGCAGTAGAGTACTTCCTTCCGCTTTGATTATGACCGCCTTACGGTCTGTGAAATATAAAGTCAAGGGCTGTTGTAGTGGAGGAACCCTACAGTTGAGGAAGATGAGGTCTATGCACGTTCCTCGGATGGCTGTGGGCTGCTTGTAATGACGGCCCGCTGAGACTCGCCGACGCACGCCGCTACCGACGACAATGAAACGTCGAAGGCGCGTGAACTCTGGTCTCGTGCAGGCCCAGGAAGACACCGGCAACACTGCTGCTCCAGGAGCCATTGAAGGGTAAGACATCACCGGGCGTTCAGCAAGCCACGCAAGCGTAATGGGAGTGTGGACAGCGCAACAACGACAACGACAAGGAAGGGACATAGCCCCGACCATGAGATGCTTCGCATATAAAATAATTACGCGGCTCTGGCCATCACAACGAGTCTCCGAAATCCTATGGCTACATCTCAAGCTTGAATGAAATTCTGTCGCGCACTAATGTGAGACGGCGTTGAATAAAACATTATCAAACAACACCTCCCTTTTGAGATATGCTAACGTGACCATGCCACCTTTTAAGACATTCCTTCTTTCACTGTCATGTCTTTTGTCACTGAAGAGAGCCACATCAAGAGTATTCGGTTCTTTCGGCGAAGTTCATATTGTGGTATTTTCTATGGAAGTAAAACATTAGATTTTCTGCAGCCACGCTGCTAAAAAAGGTGCTGCTCTTTTTTGTTTTCTCTAGGAGTGGCGATGAAGAGGTTGCAAAGGTTGGGTACTGTTTTTTGTTTTCCGCCTGCTATACTCTGTGGCGAATAGCCCTGTTTCGTCTGAGTATTTTTCATGGCTGGAGAAAAGAGGATTTCTGACAAGCATAGGTCGGCGTACTCACACGTGATAACACTCATGTCTATTCATTTGTATTCAAACTCACGAGTGAGTGCGATGATGAGTGAGTACACACCCAGATTTTAAGTGTGATTACGATGACAAGTGAGCATGGACGTAAGTATTACGCACGTGAGTATAGTATTTCTGAGTATAGAGACCTCGCAGCTTGGCGGGGGGCGCCACCACTGTTCGCTCCCGTCGTTAGTGGAATGAGCCGGTGCATTGAACTGCGCATACTTCCGTCGTTTTTCCGTGTTTGCTTCGGTGCGTTAAACGTTGTAGGGGCGTTATGAGCGGATATGTGCAGCAAAACGAAGTCTACGCAGATGTGTTCGGTTGTTAGATGCAGTAACGGCTGCGCAAACATGTCGGACGACCCTAAAGTTGGCTATGGGCTAAAAAGACATGAGGGCTTTCTGCAGTTATCTACACTTGGCTCCACCTTAGATGCGTAGGTATAAAACACCTATTATTAGTTTTCTTAAATGCACTTACGGCTATTTAATCTTTGTTCGGTTTTAGGTTTGGAAACGGCCGGTATTGACATGAGCGTTTTTTTTGCGGCGCTCTGCGCCAGTCTACATGCTATCTGAGTAGGAAGAAAACTAGTATTATTTGTATTCATTTGTACCACTTTAAATTAATTTCCACCTGTTTCAATGACTACAATTTACGCGCTAGTCTTAACGGTGGGGTATGTCGAAACGTGTGCTTTGAAGGAAAAGGCACTTACGTTCGAGATAGAATACCGTGTGGCCTTGGAATTGTCGCGGAGTTTACAGTGTTTTCTGTAACCGTGAGCTTCGTTCTATCGGTTTTCTTGAGCCACAGCATGGGAACCTGCGAGCTGAAGCGGAATTCCCAAGTTTGTAGTAATCACTTTATCAAGAGGAAAACTTATATCCACCAAACCGCCCAAGCTACAACCCGCCCGCTCCCCTTCTCATTTTCCAACGGGCGTGGAAGAAAAGCTTGCACCGAGAGTTAAAGAATGTGGCAGTCACAACTTCACCCTTGTTTCTATCGCTTAAGTATTCTTGGCAAAGTCCATAAAAAATTATGTAATGCCTTGTGAAGATATCCGAAGCATAATCAAGATATCACAATATTCTAAGCTTATTAAAACAGCGCACTAAAATTCCCGTGGCAATGCACTCTTGTGCAGCTGACATTATCATTCTAACAGAAATATGGCTCCATAGAAACATCCGTGATAGTGAATTTTTTTACTCTCCCCTAACGCGTAACGTTTTCCTTTGTGATAGGGAGGCGAGGCAAAGTGGTGGAGTTTTAGTTGCTGTCAAACGGCAGCTTGAACCATTCATATTAACATATCATCGTCCTTGGAAATGGTATGGGTGTCGGTAAAACTGTCTCATCGTAGAATAAATTAGGACAGTGTTATCGCCCCCCTAATGCCCGAGCCACATATGTCACTGAACTTTATGACGCCATAAATATTGGAATCACTGGCTATCCTTCATTTTCTGTTTTCATGTTGGCAGACTTTCATCACCAAGGAAATAATTCGTTTCCACCAATTCCTTTCTCAAGTCACGCATTATCCAATAAGCAATGATTTCTCAACCTATGTGCGCACTTTAGTCGAACTCAAATGGTCTTAAAACCCACTAAATAACAGCTGCGACTTCTACAATACTATATTTAGTGTACACAACTTGCCCTGACCCATGTTCTGAGATTACACGAATTGTGAGCCCCGTGTCACAGCGTTATCGAATATGTCCTGCTCTGATCAATCTCACGGTTACCTGCACCAGCTAGGAACACTCCCACAACTTGGTTCTTCGTCTTCATTCACGGAGTGCTGACCGTCATCATCTCGCCGTGGGGCGTGTTTGTTTCGGGCTCCATCTTGGATGGTCGCACACCGAAGCCTGTCGTGCTGTTGCCCTGCAATAAACGCTTCACCACGACCCCTGGTCAGCGTCTCTCAAGTGGTGGAGGTTGCCAACATCGATCTCTCGTGCCGCGACCCCTTCTAGCACTTTCCTAGAGCTCCGTTCCAGTCGGCGACTTGCCACAATGACTACGGCCTATGCGACGACGGCTAGCACTCCAACCTCTGGCTAAACTGTCACATGCCGGCAGCGTGACCGCCCGTTTGTCGCTTAACTCACCGGGGAACACATAGAAGATTGGCTTGACAGCTACAACCGTGTGAGTGCCTTTAATCGGTGGGACGACTCCTTCAAGCTCTAGAACGTGTCGTGGTCCCTTACCCAGGTGGCAGAAACTTGGTTTTACAACAACCAAGCAGATTTGACTGACTGGGACGGCTTTACAACTGAACTGCTTCGCATTTTGGGGACTGCCTCCCGACGTTAAGAAGCGGCCAAAAAGAAATTGCAAGACTGCATTCCACAACCAGGCGAGTCATATACGTCATACATTGAGGATGTTTTGGCCCTCTGTCAACGCCCCAACAAATACATGATGGAGGAAGACCTCGTTCGCCACGTCCTGAAAGAAATTAGCGCCTTTGTGTTCAATGCGCTCGCCATGCAAATCCCCACCAGTGTTCGTCTGATCATCAAAACCTGTCAGCGCTTTCGTTGCGGCTGCAACAGACTAAGTTGGCCAAAATTAAGCCATAATGCCCTATTAAATTTTTCCATCAATTTACCGCTGCGAAATGCTTCTAGGGGAACCAGGATCTTACGTAATTACAGCAGCGCCGATTTCACAAGAATAAACCAGAAACTAGACGCATTTTTTGTAAATTTGTAAGTGGCTTTGAGCTGAAAGTACTGTTGAGTCTATTTGGACCCTTTTCAAAAATCAAGTAGCACACCTCAGCAGCTACTTCATACCCGTTCGAGAAATTTCGTATAACCCTAAGGCGCCTTGGGATAACCACAATATCAGGCGTTTAGCTAATAGAAAAAAAAAGCTTTAACCGCTTAGCCAAGAAGACTAATAGTGAACGCCGTTGGTCACAGTACCATGCAGCAGGTGAAGAGTACGTATCTGCAATTTAAAACGCGAAATGAACTTCCTTAGTCACACTTTAGCAGACATGCTGCGTAATAAACCCACACGAGAGAACAACAAAAGCCTAGACGGATTCAAACAGTCAACCGATACCGGAATGTGAGTGTGCTAGTGTACGAAAAAATTCCAATTCTAGTTCTTTTTCACGCACATTATTTTTTGTGATACCACAGAAATTCATTCTTACGATTATATCCCGATGCCCCTCAGCTCATAGATGCCAATGGAATTTGTAAAATCATTGACAGTACCAAAACATCGCACGCTTTAGGTATTGACTGTATTAATCCAGAGTTCCTTAAAAGTACTAAACAGTGTTGTTCTATTATTTTATTTAAAATTTTTACCACTCTTTATGCGTCAGTGAACTGCCATCGGAATGAAAAAAAGGGAAGGTGGTTGCAGTATTTAAATCAGTGCACCGAGATTCACCTTTCAACGATAGACCCATATCAATCACCAGCGTTCCCTGCGAGATCCTTGAGCGCATACGTTTTTCTGACATAGCATTTTTTTTTAAATTTAATTCATTTTTTTTATCCAGCACAACATGTCATTCGTAAGGCATTTTCACACGACACGCAACTACTGCTATTCGCTTGCAAGCTGCATAGTATTCTTGATCGTAGTTGTTTTGCCGATTACAACTTTTTTTAGATTTTGCGAAAGCGTTCGATATAGTTTCGCGCCGAGTACTCCTACTAAAATTAAGAAATTTGTCTCTTCATAATAACACGCTAAAATGGATGAAGAATTTTCTCACGAACCGCGGACAATTGGTAGTGGCTAATGAGACAAGCTCTTCATTTAAGCCTGTGCTGTAGGGTGTCACCCAAGGCTCACTATTAGGGCCACTACTTCTTGTCTTCTATAAAAATAAAAGGCCTGATATTATTCCTTCTCTAGTTCATTTATTCGCTGACGACTGCGTGCTTTTCTGTTAAATTACAACTAATGACGCGCATGCGCTAGAGGATGATATTAACACTATCTATTTCAGGTGTGGTAAGTGGCAGATGACCTTAAACGCTGACCAGTGCAAATCCATGCGAATTTGTCGTGCCGCTACTAACTCGTTTTCGTATCGCTTAAACGGCACCCCTCCGCAATCTGTTTCATCTTACAAAGTATAGGCCATCTTATTACATCCGACCTATCATAGAAAGTTCACATCGAATTCATCGCCAACAAAGCTAACCGCATGCTTGGTTATTTGAAACGCAACTTTCATTCCGACCCTTCGTCAGTAAAGCTTTATTTTTACAAAAGCATCCTAGGCTCTCAAATTGAATACGCATCATTCATACGGGATCCTTCCACGGAAACTCTTTCTCATTTGTTGGAAATGGCTCAGAACAACTCGTCACGTGTTATTAACTCAAACTACCACTGCACAAGCAGCATAACCACAATGAAAAACCTTTTGGGCCTTCCACTACTAAGTTCACATTGCAAAATCGCACTTCTCCGCCTCTTTCAGAAAGTTTATTCTACAGCACTTCGCGAGATTGCTTAATGACTTCGCCATCATGCGCATCATGGTGTCTGGATCACACGTGCAATGTCGACGTCACCAGTTGTATTACTAAGGCTTTTTAAAATTCATTCATCCCGAGTACGTGCAATGACTAGAACCATCTTCCGGGAGGCATTGTCGAAATTCACGATGTCAATTCGTTTCGCTCTGCATTGTGCAGTGTTACGTTAATTAGCCTTCTTTTTTGCACAAAATTTCTTACGCGTAATTTGTATTTAAATTACTATATTACTCCCCAAACGTGTTTACGTCTAAAAATTGGATGTCTGTAGAAATTTGTCGACGATTTTCTTCTATATTGCTCGATCCAACTCGGTAATTCGTTTTTGAAATACCTCCTTCTTTTTAAGCTTTCTTCTCCTTAAACCCTCTCCCCTCTTTAATGTTTTGCCCTGAGGCTACAAATAAATAAATAAATAAATAAATAAATAAATAAATAAATAAATAAATAAATAAATAAATGAACTAATAAAAATAAAAAAAATAAATAAATAAACAAGAACGCGCAACTAGTTCCCCGAATAGGGGTGCATCAGCCAGAATCCTCCAGCACAAACGCATTTCCAACACGCTGGAAGCAGTTAGCATATGGAAAGGGGCCATGGAGCGCAAAATTAATAAGCAAAGTTATGCATTTTTCCGCGAAGCGAGGACAACGGTTAAACGCGAAGCTTCCTTCGTGCGAAATAGAATGGGGAAGGATCAAAGCGAGAGAAGGTGTGATCAAAAGACTAAACTTCGTGCTGGTCAAATTCAAAGCTCATCCAGTCGGAGTTTAAATCCAGAGGCAACCGAGGAAACACGCACGAGAAAGCTTTGCAATAAACTATCATCATGGTTAGACGGAGGAGTGCATCATATTTCAAGCGTATCTGGCAGCATGTACAACTCAACCGCAGCATTTAGTTGTGAAACTGAGGGCACGGTATTGGCGCCCTCCTGTCTTTTGTCCTTGAGCCACTCAGGTATTGTTTTGGGAAAAAACACTAACCAACTAGCGTACAACTATTGCAAGGCTTGTGAGGTAATGCGTTTCTACGACAAGCAATAACGTTATGCTATCATGCGCTATTTTTTCTGTAAACAATTCCCGACGGTTGTATTACGCGTTTTCTGTTAATATAAACACGTTTCTACCCTTGGCAATGAAGTCACGAAGCGTCGTCCATCACAATTTCTGCTTTGGGGTAGAGCTTAGAAAGCATCCCCCCGCCAACTTTCTCTTTCGCTTGTGCACGACGCCGCTTAATCATCAGCTGTGAAAGGCCAGCGCCGCAGAATTCTTGAATCGGCTGCACACAAGGGTTTTGTAGGACCAGTTAGCTGCAATATATTCCTCGATACGCCAAACTGCATGCAGGAATAAAAAGGTTGCACGAAGAAAAGGACTTCCACTTTCGGCTTCACTTCTAGCTGGGCGCTTCCAGCATCGTCTGTGATTCTTAATTACTGAGTATGGGCGTAAGTCACGCATATGGCATGCGTCGTAAAGGTCGCCTCTGTTTTCAATATTTACGGATCTGAGAGAAGTCCTTGTGATTATATACGCTTTGCAAACCGTTATGCAGCAGAACGACAGAAAGCCATGCCCATCTACGCTGCAGAGGCCGCCACCGGCATTTCACTCACGAGTGGGTCGCCAGGGTCGGCACTGTTGGCTGAAGCCACGGTGGTGCCATACAACGGCCGCCCGGTCCCTATAGTACTTCTCAGTATGAGTAATGACTGCGAGTAATTATGAGTACAGCAGTCATGAGTACACCACTGACAACTGCAGTACTCGTCATTCTGAGTACTCATGACTACACAGTCCGGACGCACGTGTACGAGTCGCATACATTTAGTGGGGCCGCTGTGCCGCCTAACTATCAAGGATGTAAAATCAAGCAACAAAAAGTACACCATTCACCTTTCCGGGCCCTGTTTGGCAGTGCTAGCGTATTTCGGCGGTCGTTCGCTGAGGGGTTGCGCAGTGAAAAGGGAAATGAAAGGGGGTGACGGCCAGACAGGCAATGTGTCCGCAGCTGCTTTGCTCCTCCGGCACGTGTTAATTGCCGGCGTGTTAATTACAAACACGCGGCCTCGGAACGCGTGTGCGCTTCGTTGCGCTTGCTTCATTCAAGTTCTTGGACAGGACCGGTGTTGGGTGCTGGTAACAATGCATGCCTTACGCGCACTGAAATCGCTCTTTCTCGGTCTTCAGTAGTTTCGGTAGACGCACGTCGTGCTGTGTAGTCGTTTGGTGATGCGAACCGCTCATTTCGGCAGTCATGATTAATTTACGTTATTCGCGTAGAATGAACCCTATTGTTTGGGCCACGGAAATCGTACCCGCAATTCAGCTGTGAGCATTCAAGCGATAATTTTTAGTAATGTACGTGCAGCCATCTGGATTTATTAAGCTGAAGTTTTGATACATTTTCCTGGGATTCCCAAGGACTGTGGTCTCGTAAAGAGCCATTTACAAGAGAACATAGAGCGCCAGTGTGCATGCGCGGCGGTGAACTTTCCGCTCCAGTGAAATCCGAGTACACCTAACGTTTGTGGATTGTGAATCGGTAGCATAATGCTAGCTGAACACTAGCGACGCCTTGCAGTGCCTCGCAGTTTCAAAGAGCCTTGATATCTCGCCGCTGGTGGTACGGCAACGTCCCAAAAAGTAGGTGGCTTTTGTAAAGTGTGGGATTGTACACTCTTAATTGGTTTCCATATAAGTCCCAGTTAAAAAAGGTGATCCACTTATTTTATGTGTAACCGAACGAAAAATTAACTGGAACGAGGGATATAGGTGGATCTTATCTGGAACCATCAACTTGTTTTCTTTATGTTTGTGGTTTTTATCTGCAACCGAAAAAAATGGGGTCATGTGATGTCGGCGGTTTCGGTTACTGTTCCACTTATGTTCCAGTAAACGGTTGTGGAGAGTGCGTTTGTATATTTTTTGCTCTTGTCTTGTTCCACATAACTCGTGCACGGCAGTGAAGTATGCACTCTTTCATGCATCAACTGGAACAATGAACCGCATATATATTAGGTGCTTCTTGACCGAAGATGCACTTGCGTGTTTAATATACACGCGCACCCCCCATATTATAATGAACTTCGCCGACATCTATGAAACTGTCTTGCAGCAGTTAACTTTCATAATACGGTCAAGGTGTAGTTTTATTGATGTTCTTTGACAGAAAACAAAATCGCACTTCTTTGCCAACGTCGTACAAAGCATTAAAAATCTCGAGAGAAGGCTATCTTAGGGAAAAGAAGAAATTGCTGGAACCCATTTTCAGGTGTTCTGTGGCACACAAACCGCTTTCGTGAACTTTTAATTTTTCTTATTTGAGGCGTGAAGTACAAAATTACCAGTGACTTGATCTTGAGAACGACTAAACGTCTTCCTTTTCCTCATTTGCCGTTCGGGCGAAGCCATAACTGCTATAGTGCTGAAGAATTCGTTTTGCTTTTGTGAGCACCTTCGTAACGAAATATTTGTTGAGGGTATTACATGTTATGCATTTGGTTTACAAAGCTTCGCGGAAACGGCAGTTTTTGTTCAACGCTCAGTCATCATATCGCTGTGGTGTAGTACGCGCTCAATGATACTTAGTCCACGTTACTTATGTTGTGATGGGGAACATACATAATGGTAACCGACTGCGTCACATTTTACACCGCTCACAACATGCTGCGCATGCAGTTATATGCTTAAAAGTTCTTTTTTGTATTTTGTCTCGTCCCGGCTATTAATTTTGACAAGCAAAAACGAAAGCGTCTTTGCAGGAGGAGAACGACACAAAACCTGGAGAACTAAATCTACCCCGCGGCATCTGCCTTACATTCTATATGGCATTCTTATTTGAAATTATTCATTGCAGTATCGGGAAAATCTGCAGTGTTACCTTAATGTAGTTACTTGCCATAGTATTTGAAGTTCACCGAATGACCGGCCTTCTCCTGCTGGTCCCCCCGCTGCTGTTTTCCTGCACTATTGGTGTTCATGAGGAAAAACTGCTGGAAAACGGGCAGATGTATTATTACTCGCTAATTAGCTATGTGACACTGGACTCACTATACGGAAGTAGTTTTCTATGACGTGGGTATCAAAGAGCGTCGCAGTATATATTATTGGTATTGGAAAGGCTTGTTGTCAAGAGAACACAGTCAATAAAGAAGCGTCGTGTTGTTTTCACTGCAAACAACGAAGTAAAGCTGTCATCAAAGTTTATGCACACTAACCGCACGCGCTCTACGGCCCGCGGCGAGAAACAACTTTAGCCAAACTAACGTGTTAAATTGGGTAATATCTGAGCTCTTTGTTCCAGCCTCAGAGCCGCGGAGACGTCCGCTTAGAGGCCTACTCCCATTTTCCGAAGCAAATAAAAGCGATCAAGGGTGCTGAGTTTGTGATCTCTTCCGCGGTCTGGTCACTGGCCACGGCGTGCATCGCCCAAGCCAAGGAGGAAGTTGGCCGAAACCATTACGAAACGACCGCCACTTCAGTGCGGCATGCCGTGCGCATGCGTTGACAGCCGCAAGGCAGCTTCGCTTGCGTTGATGCATGGTATAGTGAGAAGGCAACGGGTACAACGACGATGAGAGAAAAACGGGACTGCGTGAACACTTCTAACGACCATATCGCCCCTACGTCTCAACGTTTACGCCAGCTAGTTTTTGTTCTTCCGCATGCAGCGCCACTAGTGGCGTTCCATAGCGGTTTTCTCGATTGCTCGCGTTGTGCGCCTGATGTACTAGATTAACTTTCGGTCAGACTGGCGGGAAGGGTTAGCAGTTTGGTTGTGGCGTGAAACTGCGGATTTCTTCATTTCTTCGGGCCCTTTTTACTGTTCGACGAAGTGAAGGTTTACCAGGAGGTGCAAAAAAGGTCAGTGCTCCTTATTTCTGTTCTGGTAATGGTTGTTGTTCATTGACTTGTTCATTACTGCGTCCGATAAACGTGCCGCTCCGCTGCCTGTTCGATCCGAGAAATGTTTGCGGCCGTTATTCACTTTAGGCTTGTGTGTTTGTGGGTCGGAGTCGGCTTGACATTTCTAACTGCGTACGTTAGCTAGTGCTATTTAGAAAGTTTCTTCTGTGCGCATTTCTCGAGTCTGCATGTCCCCTTATGGTGTGGTGTTGCTTAGTTGCATATTGACGGTTGCTGCACCTGTCTGCAGTACTCAAGCTTCTCGGGTTAGTCGCACGCCATTGTCTCGCGCGCACACACTGCACAACTTGTTTGTCAGAGCGTCTGTCTTTAGACTTATCGGCATTTTCAAACTTTCGTGTTGATTGCGTTGTGTTGGTCTGCTGAGAGCCATAAATTAACTGTGCTAATCACGCTATTCCGCCTAATGTTAATGTGCGTTCAAGGCGTTAGCGGCAGCACTGCTTACGTTTATCTGTGCTGTGTGTGTAGTTATTCCCTGTTTCTTCCAATGCCTTCGATGAATTCAGATGTTCTATTTACACTAGTCAACTTAAGTTGTCTCCCTGACGTGTAGTGAAATGCAAGGGAAAGTGGTTGTCTGAGCAGTAGCGTAGTGACAAAACGTTCCTTTTGTGGAGGGGAAGGCTGGTGGGAACACACAGAAAGTGTGGTGCCTTTTCTATGCTGTCAAAATCACTGGTAACCTCAGACCGCAGAATAATTACCTATAAAACTCACGTAGGGACTATTAAAAGTTTTAACATCCCAAAGTAAGTTTAAAAATAATCCATTCTTGCATTTTTATGCTATCAATGTCAGTGGTAGCTCGAGAGTTGGAATAATTTTCAAAACGATTAGGGTCAAAGTTGTTGCATCATGATGTGCACCAAACGTTAATTCATTTCTGTTCTCCTATGAAAGTAGAAATTATACTGCAAAAACAGATTGCTGCATTTTGATTTCATACTCTAAGACCTGTTCAGAAACAGTCTATGGCTGACTGTGGTTGTGACATGTTTTTGTTCCTCTGAAAAAAAACAATGAAAACAAATTTTTATTGTTTTCATTGCTGGCCCGAATGTCGGGCCAGCAATTTAAACTTCTTAGCCATTACTCCCCAGAGGAGAGTGAGAGGAAGTATCTGTGACGTCAGGCCACGCGAAGCTATCGTTATCACCGCTGGTATTTTCGTTTACTCTCCCTTTCTAACCCCTACCTCAAAACCTTTATTAACCCGCCTATCGGAATAAACACTTAGTCGTGAACTAGCTACTGCCGGCGTATTCGTATCAGCGACCACGGGTACAATAAAACACACTGCAGGAAAACCACATTTCCTTGCCGGCGAAAATGATCGTTCGTGAAATAAAGAAAAAATGCAATCCGTTGTCGGAAACGAACCTGGCTCCATTCCGCTGTCAAGCCGACATCTACCCTTTCCACGCCGTCACGACTCGGTCGAAAAAATTCGGATTAAGGGAGGGGTTCATGTAGAGTGCTCACGGATTGAAACGTCACACTGCGAGCGCGTGGCCTGCGGTACAGGCAGAGCCGCCCGTAGACGCCCGTGGAAGCTAGGTGTTCCATTGTGGTATACCGCGAAGATGAGGGCGTGTTGACCGTAGGCGTACTGCTTCCGGTTGCCAATGAGCGGGACTGTGGTTCCCCGCAGCGACAGCTGTGCGCTGCGAGCCTGGAGCGCAAGAGCGTGTTTGTGCGCGGTGGTAGCAAGCAGCATGGTAGCAGCCCGGCGGACCGCGCAGCCCATTTCGTGACATCGTCTGCTCGCGCGCTCTTGTTACGCGTGCCCTTCCGATTCGACACTAATAATGTGCATGGAAGGCATGGCCGCGCTTATCTGAATAAAACGAGCGTCTGCACGAAGGAACAGCCAACTTCATTTCATGATATAAACTAAAAAAAGGAGGACAGCCGACGAAGTACTAAGCAACCACACCACATGCGAACATGCCTGCAAAGGCGTCTTTCCTTTTTTTTTAGCTTACATCCTGGAATAAAGTTTGCTGTTTCTTCGTACAGAGGTTTCTTTTATTCAGATGAGCGTGAATGTGCATTACATGAACATTGCTGTGCCGCATCGGAAGGGCACGAGTAACAAGAGCGAGCGAACACACGATGTCGCGAAATCGGCTGTGCGCACAGCCGGGCGGCTACCGTCGGCGCACAAACGCGTTCCAGAGCTCCAGGCTCGCAGCGCCCCCTGTCGCTGGGGGGAACCACAGTCTTGCTTATTGGCAACCGCAAGCAGTAAGCCTACGGTCAACACGCTCTAATCCTCGCGGTATACCACAATGCATCACCTAGTTTCCACGGGCATCCACGGGCGGCACTGCATGTACCGGCGGCAACGCGCTCGCAGTGTCTCGTTTCAATCCGTGAGCACTGTACGTACAAAATTCGACACAACTAAAATTCACCAGTCCTCCTAACGACAATGATCACTGCACGTGAAGCTTTTTTTTGTGGAAACGCAATGGAAAATGGCCAAAGCCAAAGCCGCTGTGATCAAAAGTCCAAATGGCGTAATAATCAAGGCCACAGCTCAGCCTGTTAAGTCCCAACGCAGACGGCAGCCGAACAATCTATCACAAGAAAGCTACACCTCCAACCGTCGTCCTCATTAGGCGTGTGACTATGACTCTCAGGTTGGTCCACTTCGTTTTTCTAGAACGTAAAGTTCAAACAGCCTATCAGCCACGTAATCGCGCCGGAAGACATTCGAAGATCGCCGAAGGGTTTCGGACGAGAATGAAGGGCTTTCTTGAGCTTTCAGTATTTCAAACATCGTCCCACTTAATAACTTTCTTCTAACAATCTGTATTGCCCCAAAATTAACTCATTATGCTCACAACAATCTGCATGATTAAAATTCTAATACCGTTCGACTGCGATGGATTCCCGAAAATGCAACGCCGCTGTAGTGCAGAAATTGGGCTTTTTTTTATGCAAACACGATTTAAAGCAAAATTTAAGTAAAATAAATGACGTGAAAGACTGCTCAATGTTTTGTAAACAAAAAAAAACATAGGTTACCCTGAAGGATTTTAACTTTAGATGTCTTTCTTCAATTTTAAATTTGTATTTTTGAAATTGTAACAGGCTGCAGCTGGGTTACGGCAACACAACGCGTGAATTATATAAATTTGACAGTCACAAAGTTTTCTGTAGAGCACGGGGATTTTATAAAGCTTCTAGTTTATTTATTCCAAGTGAATGGCGTTCAGCTTTCGCGCGAATGAAATGCCACGATGAATGCACAATGAACGTCTTGAGTGTACGTCCAAAACACTATGGCAGCACTAAAGTGTTTTACATGTGATTAGCTTCGACCGCCCTTGTTGATCATAATATCGTCACTTCTGTGCGGTACAGCTTAGCGTATCTGCTTTATACTCCAAACAACATGCCCTAAAGTCAATATACGCGTCAAGGGCGCTGTTCTTGATGAAACCCAGCATATTAACCTGCGAGCCTTTCAACCTCCATATCCCTTGCCGACTTGGCCAATTTCGTCGACTATGCGCTGACCACCGCTTTAGAGGGCAAATCGCTGCCGTGGCCATTATACCACTCGGTATGTTTCGAGCAGTACGTTTATGCGACATATCCCTGAAGTGCACATTCCTTCCCTTTTCACCGGCACTCGGTTTTCCATGTGCCCTCCAATACACAATTGTGCAATTTTATGCCGCCATCGTACACAAGCGCTGCGGCACTGCACACAGGTGCGGGGGGGAGGGGGTGTATGAGAATAACGGAAAAACTTTTAGGGTATACCTGGTTTTCTTGCACTGCAGTGAATTCGGTTCAAGAAATAGAGGTGTGCCGCCTGGCACACTTAGAACGAAAAAGTAATAGTCCTAACGGAAAAGTACTGTGGAAAGAGGGGATATTATTGTATAAAAATTTCAGTTTGCCAGAGCCAGTCGCCGAAGGCACAGAGTTACAGAGAAAAAGCATTCTCAGCCATTACAAGCTAGCTGGTTGTCCGAAAGTTCTCTGTTGTAAAGATCAAAGTGTCGTTGAATAGATCTGTATGGCGAAAGGTGAGATGTTCTAAAGGTGAAGGATATGCTGCTCCGGGTGTTGATCATGCCCCCCCCCCCCCCTGTGGAAGCCTGGACTACAGTCCTGGAAGATGAACCGTGACAAAGGCCCATGCCCTGACAACTGCTGTCGTGATGTCGCCCGGTTGACTTGCAGGTTTAAGTAAAATTCGTTATCTTGTCCTAATATCTGGCCAAAACTTCACCTTGCAGCCTTACTAACGTGTCGTAATGGTGGGTGAGATTGGACTACTCAGATACAACCTCACCTCCTCTCGACGAAAGAGAAGATATCTCCAGTCAGCGTCATCTCCCGCAATATTACACTCAAATTGAAATGTCTTGGGCAGTTCTCGGTACACTAATTGTACTGTAGTAGCTATAGTACCCTGCATTGCCCTTGTATTTCCCAATACTAATTTTGGTAGCAGTATTTCCCTATACTACTAAGAGCTTCTGACGGGAGTACAACAAAGTAGCAATGGCATTTATGAATTTTCTAACTGGAAGGATAACGTTTGCAACGGAAATGTTCAGAAGTGCTCACTGCTCCAATAAAGTCATTCTTAAAACAGTACATGGGGAAACAATACTCAAGCCGTTTAAAGTTTCTAAAAAAAGGTTTGTCAGTCTGCTGATAAGCTATCACATGCAAGACAAAGTGCACATGCAAGACGCATCCGGGCGGGACGGGAGACTACACCCACGCTCGCATGCACGGCGTTCCGCTGGCCCAATATTCCATCGGTGAGTCGAACCATCAGGATCTCTAGAATTGTTTACTTCCTCACTCTCAATGTTATTGTTATGGCCTACGATTAGTCTGTAGGCAGTATATATGATGTCCACGTTGCAATTAATGCTGCCGTTGGTGTTTTGCCTTTGTCGCCTCCTGCCTTCGTCTACCTCCGCAAACAACGGACGCGTCCGCAGCCGGCGCTCGCAAGACATGTTTGCTGAGCACGATGGCTGCGGAGTGGGGAATAACTAGAGCATAAAATGTGGAACCCCACAAGCTGGCTTCCTGCAATCTGCCAATAACCTGGGGAAAGGCCGATCGACGAGAAGTATTGCCCACACTGAGGCACTCGTTTCAGTTTCAGTTTCAGTTTATTGTTTCAGTAGAAATGGTACAGTGCATAAATAACTCTAGGAGGTCCCATAGTCATAGCCTGGGGATGGACCTCCTACCAACAAGTACGAACGAAAAGTACACCAAACGCGGTTAACAGCAGAAACAATCCTAAAAAACATGAAGAACAAGATTACACAATTAAGCCAAATATTGTTACTAACAATCAGAAGTATTATACAGAAAGGTAATTAAGGCGGGGTATTCATCTACATACCACAAATACAAGTAAATAATAACAATCGTTAGGCCAAAATGATCCGGCGAAGCTGCCTCTTAAAAGAATTAATTGAAGGAGATGATTTGATGGTTCGGGGTATTGAATTCCAGAATGAAATCGCCAAAAAGTTCGCAGTTAGTTTGCCGTAGTTAGTCCTACATTTTGGTAAGAGATAATTGTTGTGGTGTGAGAATCGAGTGCGATCAAAATGCAGGTTTTGATCTTTAGGTATTAACGAAATGGGTAAGTTTCCTTGACAAAATTTATAAGTTAGGACGCAAAGACAATATTTAATGAAATCGCCAATTGACAAAATAATAAATCTGCGGAGTAAAGTTAACGCATCACATGAAAAATGGCTGTAAGTGATTATTCTTAAAGCTTGGTTTTGTGTGTGCTGTAAAGGTGCCAAGTGAGTTTGATATGTGTTGCCCCAAGAAGAAATGCAATATGAGATATGGCTTTGAAGGAATGCATAGTAAAGTGAGACTAATACGCGTTCATTAAAATAGGGACGGACTCTAATTAGTATTCGCAGGCCATAGGCCGTTTTACGGGTTATAGAGATATGTGACTGGTGAATTTCAAATGTCTGTCCAGTTCAACGCCGAGAAATGTGGCATGATCTGTAGCATGAAGCAAATTTGGCCCAAGGCTTATGGAAAGCTTTCCTGGAACAGTTTTAAGCGGGGATGAAAAAATCACGAAGTGTGATTTAGTGCCATTAATATTTAGCACATTATCACAGCACCATTTAACGACTTTAGCGGCATCAGCATTGAGGTGAGAAATTAGGGAATCCAAACATGTGTTAGAAGAATAAATTGTCGTGTCATCAGCGTACAAAATACAACTAGAATGTTTCATTTGGTCTGGAAGGTCATTAATGTATGAAAGAAATAAAATGGGTCCCAAAATTGAACCTTGTGGTACTCTAATGTTGGTTAGTCTAGTACACGAAATAGTATCAGAAATAGAGACCACGTGCTTTCGATCACGTAACTAAATGCGGATTAGGGAAAACGCTGGACCACATACACCGAACGCATTTAATTTAGCAAAAAGTATGTCGTTATTTAAAGAGTCGAACGCTTTAGAAAAATCAATAAACAGGGCACCGGCGAATTTACCTCCGTCAATGGCTGTTTTAAGATGATCAGTTATAGTAACAAGAGCTAATTCAGTAGAGTAACCAGGTCGAAAGCCAAATTGATTAGGTGACAGAATACTAAATTTTGAGAAATAGCAGGTTAAACGACTAACAAACAGCTTTTCAATTAGTTTGCTGAAGAATGACAAAATAGCAATCGGGCGATAGTTTGATAATGATGTCTTGTTACCCTTTTTGAAAACGGGAATAATTTTGGCTATGTTTAGGCAACTAGGAAAAACGCCAGTTTTGAAAGATAGATAGAAGAAACATTTATTAGAGCAGACGGTGGTGGTTGAGCTGTCACTCGGTGGGGTGGGTTCACCTCAGTCCAGGTACCCTTGGGCCTTGGCTGCAGCCCTGGCACGGGTGACCAGAAAGATCTGGTCAGCGTGACGGGAGCTGGTCAGCAGGCCCTCCCACTGCTCTGGGGAAGGTCTGGGATTGGGGGTAAGCGATGGGGTGTTTTGACAGGCCCACACCATGTGGTAGGTAGTATTAAGAGAGGGGCAAAATTGGCAGGTGAGGGTGTATTGGGTAGGGGAGATAGCGTGGAGGATGGGTGCGTTGTAATATGTGTTTGTTTGTAATCGACGCCAGATGACTGCTTCCTCCTTGGTTAGTTGAGGGTGAGGTTGAGGCAAATTGCGGCGAACGTTGCGATAATGGTGCAGGATGTCGTGGTAGCGTGATGGAACAGCGGGAGTTGGAGGAGGTGGACCGTAGGTTCTGTTCCTGGGGGAAATGCCCGGTGTGGAAGGGCGCGGGCAGCGGCGTGAGCCGCCTCATTTCCCTCGAGGGACGAGTGGCCAGGGGTCCAGACGATGTACAGGTCGGGGAGGGGATTGATTGAGGCGAGTATGCGTAATGCAGGAAGTGAGATGCGTCCACGTTGAATGTTACGGCAGGCTTGCTGGGAATCTGTTATTATTGTAAGGTATTCGGAGCCAGTTGTAGCGGCGATGGCTATGGCAATTTCTTCGGCAGTGGTGGTTGATGTCGAGGGAGTTGTGAGGGAGGTGAGAAGTGTGCCTTCTGAGTTTACAACCGAAAGAGCATGAGCCTGGCGTGTGGGGTAGAGGGCGGCGTCGGTGTAGCGAGTATCGGGGTGAAAGTGGAATTGTGAACGCAGATGCTTAACCCGGGAGAGCCTTCTACCTTGATTGAATTGTGGGTGCATATTGTTAGGAATTTTGGATACAGTAATGTGGGACCGGATTGAAGATGGAATGCGCTGAAGGGCTTGTGAAGCAGGTGGGGTCGGGTATCCGAGGACCTGGAGGACGTGTCGGCCGGTGCTGGTGAGGAGGAGTCTGGTGAGTTGGCTGTTGCGTTGAGCTTCGAGGAGTTCTTCGAGGGTGTTGTGAATTCTGATTTGGAAGAAACGACAGGTAGAGGTTTGAACGGGGAGGCCAAGTCCAATTTTGAAAGCTTTTCGAATTAGTATATCGACTTTCTCCCGTTCTCTGGGTTTGAGGGCGATGTATGGGGTGGAATATGTGATGCGACTAATTAAAAGTGCTTGAATTAGTCGTATTGTATCGTCTTCTTTGAGGCCCTGACGTTGGTTTGTGATGCGCTTAATGAGATGGGTAAGTTGGATGACAGTGGCTTGAAGGTGGGGAAGAACTGCAGCGCCAGAGCCATCTTGATGGAATTCGATTCCGAGTATACGAAGGGTGTGTACTTAAGGAATGGGTGTGGAACCGATTGTTGGAGCAGGATCGGGTGTGGGAACTGGACATCGCCCACGAGTTCGGGAGCGGAGGATGAGGAGGGCTGAGTTGCTGGGGGCACACGTGAGGCCCCGAGGGCGGAGATAAGCGAGAATGGTGTCGATGGCTTGTTGTAGGGTATCTTGTTGTGTGCCAGGAGATCCGGTGGTCGTCCAAAGAGTTAAATCATCAGCGTATAGGGCATGCTGGAGGCCAGGAATGGTTTGAAGGAGAGGTGGGAGCTTGAGGAGAGGGATGTTGAAGAGGAGGGGTGATATAACTGATCCTTGTGGGGTTCCCTTGGGAGGAGTGCGAAATATGTCAGATCGAAGTGGTCCAATGCCAAGGGTGGCAGTTCGGTCGGTTAGAAAAGCCCGCACGTAGTTGTATGTACGCTCACCGCACTGGGTTTCTCGAAGTCCTTCTAAGATGGCCTGATGGGTGACGTTATCAAAAGCGCCCTTTACGTCGAAGGCTAAGATGGCACTGGGATGAATTTTGCTCAGGTGATCGATGACTTGCTCTTTGATCTGTAGGAGAACATCTTGAGTTGAGAGGTGTGAGCGAAAGCCGAACATGGTGTGAAGGAATAGGTCGTTGTCTTCAAGGGGAGTAGTGAGGCGGGTGGGAACCATGCGTTCAAAGAGTTTACCGAGACAGGAGGTGAGGGAGATGGGGCGAAGGTTGGAGAGCTGGATTGGCTTTTTGGGCTTAGGAATGAGTGATATATCTGCGTGCCGCCATTGCGGAGGGAGGGTGCCGTTTGTCCAATGGTTGTTGAAGAAATCTAGTAAAGCAGTTAGAGGGGTATTGACCAAGTTACGGATAGTTTTGTTAGTTATACGGTCGTGGCCAGGAGTGGTATTTTTAGTGAGATAAGAGATAGCTTGGTCGAGTTCTTGCAGCGTAAAGGGAGCGTCAAGGGCAGGATTTGGAGCGCCAGTGTAATCAGCGTGGCAGAAAGGAGAGGTATTGCTGTCGGTACCAAAAAGGGTGGTCTTGAGCTCTTTTAGTAGCTGATCATTCGAATGGGGATAGGTGTTAAGAAGACGGCGGACGTGATTGTGGGTGGCAGCTTTGGCAGGTTTCGAGCCAAGAAGACTACGGGTATCTTGTTGTGTGCCAGGAGATCCGGTGGTCGTCCAAAGAGTTAAATCATCAGCGTATAGGGCATGGTGGAGGCCAGGAATGGTTTGAAGGAGAGGTGGGAGCTTGAGGAGAGCGATGTTGAAGAGGAGGGGTGATATAACTGATCCTTGTGGGGTTCCCTTGGGAGGAGTGCGAAATGTGTCAGATCGAAGTGGTCCAATGCCAAGGGTGGCAGTTCGGTCGGTTAGAAAAGCCCGCACGTAGTTGTATGTACGCTCACCGCACTGGGTTTCTCGAAGTCCTTCTAAGATGGCCTGATGGGTGATGTTATCAAAAGCGCCCTTTACGTCGAGGGCTAAGATGGCACTGGGATGAATTTTGCTCAGGTGATCGATGACTTGCTCTTTGATCTGTAGGAGAACATCTTGAGTTGAGAGGTGTGAGCGAAAGCCGAACATGGTGTGAGGGAATAGGTCGTTGTCTTCAAGGTGAGTAGTGAGGCGGGTGTGAACCATGCGTTCAAAGAGTTTACCGAGACAGGAGGTGAGGGAGATGGGGCGAAGGTTGGAGAGCTGGATTTGCTTGTTGGGCTTAGGAATGAGTGATATATCTGCGTGCCGCCATTGCGGAGGGCGGGTGCCGTTTGTCCAATGGTTGTTGAAGAAATCTAGTAAAGCAGTTAGAGGGGTATTGCCCAAGTTACGGATAGTTTTGTTAGTTATACGGTCGTGGCCAGGAGTGGTATTTTTAGTGAGATAAGAGATAGCTTGGTCGAGTTCTTGCAGCGTAAAGGGAGCGTCAAGGGCAGGATTTGGAGCGCCAGTGTAATCAGCGTGGCAGAAAGGAGAGGTATTGCTGTCGGTACCAAAAAGGGTGGTCTTGAGCTCTTTTAGTAGCTGATCGTTCGAATGGGGATAGTTGTTAAGAAGACGGCGGACGTGATTGTGGGTGGCAGCTTTGGCAGGTTTCGAGCCAAGAAGAAAACTATGTTTATTATGTGTGAAAGCGCGTTACTGATAAGATGTGCTATAAGCTTTATAAGCGAAGAATTAAAGTTGTCTAAGCCAGCACCTGTATTTTTTAGACTGAGAATGGTGATGCGCACTTCATCTGGGGAAACAGGTCTCAGAAAGAAACTGTGTGGCAGACGATGATAAGCGTTGGCAGTTGGAAGCGAAAAATGTGTCTGATCAGGATAGAAGGGAGCTACGAAGGCATTGGCAATGGCTGAAGGATTATTTAACATTTGCTCACCAACCTGAATAGCAGTTATATGGGGGTTTGACGGTGCCTTATTTAAAAATTCGTTAATTATTTTTCATTGTTTTCTTGAATCGTTGCCGGCACGGTCGATTTCTTTTTCATAATACTTCTTAGCGTTTTGAAGAAGCCTACCCAAAATATTCCAATAGCACTTGTAACGCGCCAGCAGGGTCAAATTGAACGCCTTCTTTTTTGTTTTTTTTTATAAAGATTATCGTTCCTGCGCGCGCATTTTAGAAGACTATCGGTTATTCATGGACATCGAGGTGAAGCAAACCTTTTCTTGCTCATTGTTATTGTTGTCGACTCAGAAATAGCGTTAGAAATTATGTTACAAAATGTTTCAAAAGCGAGTTCAGGATCATTTTGCGCCGTAACAGGGCACTAATCAGAATTAGCAATTTTGTTAAGAAATGAAGCTTTGTCTATAATATTTCTTTTAACATGCATATCCGCATTTTGGACATTGCACTCTATTCGCACAAATATGGGGTAATGATCCGTTAATGAAACTTCAATGACACCAGATCCAAGAGTAACCAAAAGGTTGGACAATGCGTGATCAATTAATGAGTCCTGTCCTGTAATATTCGGACGAGTCGGTGTAGATATAAGTGATTCGAGGCCATGTCCATTCAAAGTATCTGTATAAGCAGCATGCATATAATTGTTAATGTCTAACAGATTAATGTTGATGTCACCCATAATAACGATGTTTTTTCGTTCCAGTGAGAGTGTGTGCAAAACCTGGTTTAATTCTAAGCAGAAATCCGAAACAGACGATGAAGGAGAGCGATAAATAGACCCGATAATTAAGCTTTTGGAATCAATATTGAGAAATGACGCGTCAAGTTCAAGCCACACAGACTCGCAATTCACTTGATTAATTGGTAAGTCTTGACGCCTGGAATATTGTAACTCAGTGGAAATGAAAATCGCAGCGCCACCATGACAGCTGCCGCTGCGGTGACAGTATTCTGCTGTATAAGATGAAAAAGAGTATAGGTTGCCATCAGCTTCATTAAGCCAAGTTTCACTGACACATATGATCGAAAAATGGTGATTGAGCGATGCTAGGAATGTAGTTATGTCGTCCGAATGCTTTCGTAAGCTACGAGCATTAAAATGCACAAGAGACCGGCAAGGTGTTTCAAGATATGAATCAAGATCGGACGGTGTGAAGTATGAAGCCATGATGAGACTGTTTAGGAAAAAGGAACATTAGAGAAGAGATTAGATTCAAGTGAAAATAGAGAGGTCAGCTACAGAGTAATGCGATGAACCCGGCTGTCCTCAGATTTGCGAGCGTTGATTCGACAGTTCTTTTTCCACAGGAAGCGCCATCCCTTTTCTTTTTTGAGCGCTAAGGCCTGAGCAAACAGCTTCTTGTTGTCCGTTGTAGGTGCTCATTAATGAAGATGGGTTCCTTGTTCTCTCCTGTGAATCCAAGACTGCCAACGTCCCGCCTAGCCTTGCGGGCTTTCGCCAGAAATTCGTTTTTTTTTGGCGCGTGAGCAGAACCTTGCAATGATGTTTTGATGACCAGACTTAGTGGGAACACGATGCGCAATGTCTACTTCCACCGGAGAAAGAGGGCATGAAGCCTTTTCAGCGATGGCAGTCACAACGGCAACACAGTCTTCATCCTTAGAAAACGGCACTCCTTTGATTTCAACATTGTTGATCCTGGAATATTGTTCCATCTCGGAAATCTGTTCTCTAAGAGCCTCATTTTCAGCCAGCAAAGCCTTGTTTGAGGCTAACAACTCGGCCTGCTGGGTACGCGAATTCTCGACAATGTCGTTAAGCATGCTTAACCCACCATCTATGTCGGTAACTTTGTTACGTAGGGAACTGTTATCCAGTCCAGCTTCCTGCAACTTTACTTTCACGTCGTCAACAAGTTTCTCAACAAGTTTGTTCAAGCGTTCTTGAAACTGCGCCTCGAGGTCATCGAGTCGCTTGGCCAATTCGGCATTAGTCGGCATAATGAAAGAGAACAGCGAACTTGCAAAACTACAAAGTAAGCAAGACAACCAACAGCAGCAGCAGCAGTTGCGGTCACAAACATTCTTACGCTATTTCCATAAAAAATAGCCACCAACCTGTGGAACGTAGAACAACGGCTTAGACAAGCGCCCACTTCGACCGCAACCGCTGCCGCTGTGATGATGCTGCCCAGCCGACAGGAGCTTTTAAAGCTGCGATGGTCCGGCGCAGGCGCTCTGGATGGGATCCGTTAACACGCAGCGCAGCCACGACACACCCGTAGGAGCGCCGATCAGTCCCACGTGCGGTATGGCGCAGCAGACAGCTTCTTCGGTAGTTGATAGCCCAGGGCAGCAGTTTTCCTGTGGAACGTAGAACAAGGGCTTAGAAAAGCGCCCACTTCGACCGCAACCGCTGCCGCTGTGATGGTGCTGCTCAGCCGACAGGAGCTTTTAAAGCTGTGATGGTCCGGCGCAGGCGCTCTGGATGGGATCCGTTGACACGCAGCGCAGCCACGACACACCCGTAGGAGCGCCGATCAGTCCCACGTGCGGTATGGCGCAGCAGACAGCTTCGGTAGTTGATAGCCCAGGGCAGCAGTTTTCCTGTGGAACGTAGAACAACGGCTTAGAAAAGCGCCCACTTCGACCGCAACCGCTGCCGCTGTGATGGAAGCGGTTGCGTAACACGCTTATGGAAATTATATGGATATCCGAGGGAGTGGATCTCTGCAACATCTGCTTTAGTGCTGCGGAAAAGCATGAGAAGGCGGCAGGTCAATATATATGCTGGCGAGAACCATAACTCGCACGACCTATGCTAGCACTGAATCACATGTGTAGTAAAACTGAAGGCCATGCATTATGTAAAGCAATCTTTGAGCAAAACTGACATTTGAATATACCATAATACATGGACACTAAGCCATATATGACGCAGTTGGCTTGAAGGAGAAACAAGTTTATTGGAAGCGAACATATGCTCCCTTAAAAACTAAAAAATGCAGAGATTGAGAAGTAGCAGTAAAGAATGTGATGTGCAAAGACCAGCGTCGGCGAGTGGAATGCTGGAGCGTCTGCTCTGCTGGCAAATTATCTTTCGGCAGGGGCGTTTCTCGAACCATAGAATAACATCGAGAACATGGTATATAAAATAAAACTATTCTACGATATTGGCGTTATGGCAAAGCATTCTCGCTGTCGTTTGAGATAATCCGTTCTGAATCAGAAAGAAGGAACGGTGAACGGTGCGTGCTAAAAAACTAAAATCCTTTCATGCTTCGCGGCATAACCCCCTCGAAGAGTGCACCGATCCAATGCTAAAGTAAAAAGACATTTCGAACAAACAAAAAATAAAATCTGCCCTCTTGCGTAGTACGGTTTTAGGGGAACGACGTGGACGACTTCGAACCGCGATGAGCATCGTGATGTTCCGAATCACCATCGGGGATCACTTCGTAGGTAAGTTGGCCAACAGATTGTAGAATCGGGTAGGTTCTGAAATACCATCGCAGAAGCTTCTCACTGAGTCCACGTCGTCAGATGGTGTCCAAACCCAAACACGTTCTCCTGGGCTGTACTTGGCATCACGGCGTCAGAGGTTGTGGCGTCTTGCAACTACCAGCTGCTGGTCCGTAGTGCGGACTCCAGCGAGGTGGCGGGCCTCCTCCGCACGCTTAAGGTATTGTTGGATATCGGCGTTGAGGTGCCCGTCTTCTACATGCTCGAGCATGGCGTCAAGCATCGTAGCCGGCCACCTTTCCTAGACAAGCTTGAATGGTGTCGTCTGCGTAGTTTCCTGGGTCGCTGTGTTGTAAGCAAACGTGACATATGGCAAGAGTTTTTCCCAAATCTTATGTTCAACGTAACCGTACATAGACAGCATATCCGTGATCGTCTTGTTCAGACGTTCCGTTAGTGCGATCGTTTGGGGGTGGTACGCCGTCCTTCTTTGGTGATCCGTGTTGCTGTAGCGTAAGATTCCCTGCATATGCTCCTCAATGCAGGTGTTTCCACGGTCCGTGATTAGGACTTAAGGAAATCTCTGTCGCAGCACAACTTGGTTCATAAACTTCCTTTCTTCTTGGGTAGTGTCCCTCGGAATAGTGGTGGTCTCCGCGCTACGTAGCGCGTCATGTTGTCTTTCTCTGCGATAATCCACTTCTCGGATTGTGGCGTAGGGAACAGGACCAGAAGATCAATTCAAATCGGTTAGAAGGGCCTCGATGGGACGACGAGTGGCGGCACAAGCCCGGCAGGTCTCGTCGGCGGCGTTTTTCGTCGCTGGCCTTCACGGCAGCTCCGGATGTAGTGGGTTACGTCAGATATAAGGCTTGGGAAGTACTACCAGAGTCTTTCAATGCTTTACTGGTCACGGAACTGCTCCTTAACTGAATGGGAGAGCTTCATATGCTGCGTTTGGCCGCCGCGCGGTGGCACCACCATCTCACTGAAGTCACTAATCGGGCGGCATTGCGCAGGCTCGAACGACGGGGACAACAGTGAGTTGTGTTGGTTTTGTGCAGGAAAACAATGTAACGTGCATCTCGCGCTGTTGTGATGCCACTTAAGTAGTGTACTGATGATGCCGAACACGTTTTGCGTCCAGCGATTGCGTTCCTTGTATAACGATACAACAGAAAATATTTCCTTGTTCTGTTTGCCGAGCGACTGGGAGCTGCGTGAGAAATGGAGGAGCGCAATTTCAAGGCAAGAAACGGGAGATTTCAGCTTCAATTATAAGTGTGTGATAGTGTGTGGGAATGCACTGTGTGTGAGAATGAAAAAAGCAATGTACCCTTTTGAGAGCATCCTGGACCGAGAGTTCTACAAGGCTAACCTAAAGCCGGATTTTCATCAGGTCAGTAAGGTAGTAGCGGTGCTTCATTACCGGTTTGCAAACTTGTATTACCTAGCGCTCAGGCTAGCATGTCAAAAAAAAAAAAACTTTCGGACGTCCTTGTGCTTTTAGTTTTCATATTTCCGCGAATTATTCATTAGGGTTCGCCTTTATTGTTTCGTAAAAACGCGTGGCTGCTTCCGTTTTTCTTATCTGGCATTTCAACCGGAGCGCCCGGTGGCTCTTTTTGTCGTACAGTCAGGGTCAATTTGGAGGTTATCGTGGGAGCACCGAGCAAGCAAGACCAGAGCGCCGCTACGTGGTACTTTTTTTCATTCGCGAAAAGGAGATTGTGCTGCCCTCCCTCACCTCTTGGCTGTTGCATAGAATTCGCTCACCCCCTTCTGGAAAGGCCAACTGCCGCAGTTTTTTTCTTCATTCCTATTTAGGTGACGTATCCGCGTTTCATTCCTGGGCATTCTGATAACACCAAAGATACCTCGGCATTGCAGAAGCAAATTACAGTTTTTTTACGCAAAAATGCCCCGGCATACTGGCATAGTCACCCTGAGAAGGTTGCGTATCAGTGTGAAGTATGTCGATGAAAGGATAAGGACAGAAAGAAACGAGCGTGGCCTTTATCGTCTTTGACACCAGTGCACGCACTGCCTGCATCAGCTATGGTAGAAGCAAACCTAGTTTAATCTCGTTCTGGCTGATGCTAAAAAGTGTCGCTGCAATGACGCTAAGGCGCCGTTGTCGCCGTCGGTCGGTGCTCCCGCGATCACCTTCAAATTGATCCCGACTGTACATCCTGTCGGGCAATATTGTTTGATATTGTCACGGAGCAGTTGGAAGGAGACGATGAGGGCAGCTACGGCTATGTGCCGTTTGGGCTGAACATTAGAAGAGGATGAAGGGCTTACAGCTACCGGTCTCTGTACTCTCTCACTGGCATTGCTCAGCATTGTAATTTTCGTCAATACACTGAATTTGCGTGATTCTGCCTCATAACATCTTGGTGGAGTTTGCGGGCTTTTCCCATTTACCTTGGAACTCCGCAGCGCGTCAAAATCCGCCAATCAGGATGCCTAACAGCACCGACCCTGCTCCAGGCGCTGCCATTCCCCCCATCATCGTGTCTCACCCTCGAGAACCTGGAATGTTTACCGGCAACGATGGAGTCGACGCTGATGAGTGGATCCGTATGTTCGAGCGGGTCAGCCGAATTAACAGGTTGGATGCCACAGTGATGCTGGCCAATGCTACTTGTTGCCTGAAAGGCACCGCACTGACATGGTACGACACCAAGGAAGAGACATTGACCAGCTGGGACGTCTTCAAGGAGAAGCTACGGGCAGCATTTGGAAACGCTCCTCACCATCAGCTTGCCGCCAAGAACGACCTCGCGTCTCGTGTCCAGAGTTCAACCGAATCATACAGCGCATATATTCAAGACGTACTTGCTCTGTGTGTCAAGGTTGACCGGGCAATGCCTGAGGAAGAAAATGTTGGGCACATCTTAAAAGGCGTTGCGGACGACGCTTTCAATTTACTGGTTTTCGAGAACAGCTCAAACGTGGATGACATCCTTGCAAAGTGCCGACGCTTTGAGCAAGCCAAAAGCCGCCGTGTTGCCAAAAACTTCGTCCGCCTTCCCAATACGGCCGCTACTTCGTCCTGCGAGGATGTGCTGCTTCGCCCACGGGACGTCGCCCCACCCGCTCCACCTGAGACGCTCACCAGAATAATTCGTCGAGAAATTGAGGCCATGTCGCCAGCCCCGCTCACACCACCAAGCGGTGACAGCCCATCCATTTCTGTTATTCAAGCTGTCGTCCGCGAAGAACTTGACAACTTGGGCCTTCACCCGGTTTGCGCCATGAATCGTCATGACATCTACCCGGTTCCGCAAAGCCCCGCACCCATCTATCATACCGCACCTCGTCGTTTCCGCAATCCCGCTGCCTGGCGAACCCCTGACGACCGTCCTATTTGCTTTTGTTGCCACCGTATCGGACACGTTTCCCGCTACTGCCGCAATCGCCCTTACGATGCTGTCCGTACTTTGTATTCCAGGTGACCTGAGAATCCTCCCCGACGATTTTCACCCGATCGTTATACCAACAGCGCCGACGCCCCTGCTTCGTTCACCAGACTTAGCCGTTCGTCCTCGCCTCATCGTCGCCAGTCCCTGTCCCCCGAAGATCGCCGTGCGACGTCACCGTACCGCCCCGGCCGCCTCTTCCCGGAAAACTAGATCGTGCAGCTCTCAGAGGTGATGCTGCATCGACGACCCCGACCGAAAATCCTCTGCCCACTTTATCTGCCCCTTGCAACCTTCTTGATGTCCTTGTTGATGGAGTTCCTGTCCAGGCGCTAATTGACACTGGCGCGAACATATCTGTGATAAGTGCGAACCTTTGCAGCCGACTCAAGAAAGTGCTCACTCCTGCCCCATCCCGTGTTCTTCGTGTTGCTGATGGAACTTCCCCTACCGTTGTCGGTATGTGTGCCGCCCGCGTCACCATTGCCGATCACCCAGTCCCCGCTTTGTTTACTGTTTTGCCCCACTGCCCCCATGACCTCATTCTGGGCCTTGATTTTCTTTCGGAACCTTCTGCGCTTATTGACTGTTCGGAAGGCGCCATCAGCTTTGATCTAGCTTGCCCCGAAAGTGTGCCCGAGGAAGTGCAATGTCGCTTACATTCGACAGAGTTCATTCGTCTCACCCCGCGAGCTGCTACTAATGCCCTGCTTTCTACTTCGCCTCCTGTTCCCGACGGTGACTATTTCCTTGCCCCACAAACTGACGCTCTACTCAGCCGAGACGTGGCCCTCCCGCACACAGTGGTGCGTGTTTGCAACAACCGCACTACTCTCCCTTTGCTTAATTTTGGCGCTTGTCCGCAAATTATTCCTGGTGGCATGACCATCGCGATGGCTCACCCATTGGACCAGTGTGACCTCTTGACCCTACCTTCTGCCTCGCCCGCATCCGCTGCCGGTTCCTGTACCTCCCCTTCAGCGAAAAATGCCTTCAGAACAATGATTTCACCCGATTTCTCGCACGCGAATACTGCAGCCCTTTATCGCCTCCTGCTCTCTTACAGCGACATTTTTGACTTTGGCACTCGCCCTCTCGGCCAGACAAGTGTGGTCAATAGCACCGTATTCACACGGGTGACGCCCGCCCTATCCACCGCAGGCCATACCGCGTATCCGCCAGTGAACGTCGCATTATACAAGACGAAGTCGACAAAATGCTCGCTAAGGACATCATCGAGCCCTCTTCCAGCCCTTGGCCGTCACCGGTAGTACTGGTTAAAAATAAGGACAAGACGTGGAGATTTTGCGTCGATTACCGTCACCTGAACCACATAACGAAAAAGGGCGTGTACCCTCTTCCCCGAATTGACGATGCCCTTGATTGCCTCCACGGAGCAAACTATTTTTCCTCCATCGACCTACGTTCCGGTTATTGGCAAATCACCGTGGATGAAATGGACCGAGAAAAAACCGCCTTTATTACACCGGATGGTCCCTACCAATTTAATGTAATGCCTTTCGGACTATGTAACGCGCCTGCCACGTTCGAAAGAATGATGGACGCTCTCCTTCAGGGCCTTAAATGGACCATCTGCTTGTGCTACCTCGACGACGTCATCGTTTTCTCTCCGACCTTTGAAACGCATTTAGAACGTTTATCCATGGTCCTGTCTGTTTTCCGTCGCGCAGGTCTTCAACTGAATTCATCCAAATGCCGATTCGCCCAACGTAAACTTCAAATTCTCGGTCACGTCGTGGATGCTCGCGGCGTGCAGCCCGATCCCGCCAAAATACACGCACTCAAAAACTTTCCCCAACCGCACACCGCAAAAGACGTCAGAAGCTTTCTTGGCCTATGCTCCTACTTCCGCCGGTTCATACAAAATTCCGCCCATATTGCCAGGCCTTTAACCGACCCCCTCAAGAAAGGCGTTCCATTCACGTGGGAATCTGCACAAGCTGAAGCTTTTTCCACGCTCATTGATAGGCTTACTACCACTCCTATTCTAGCCCACTTTGACATTTCTGCTCCAACCGAACTACGCACTGACGCCAGTGGTCACGGCATAGGAGCGGTCAGTGCAGCACCAGTCTGCCGAAGTCCGCGTGATCGCCTACGCCAGCCGCATCCTTTCGGCCGCCGAGCGCAACTATTCCATAACCGAACGCCAGTGTCTTGCTCTCGTGTGGGCAGTGGCGAAGTTCCGCCCACATCTCTTTGGCCGTCCGTTTTCTGTGGTCACGGATCATCACGCCCTGTGCTGGCTTCAATCACTAAAAGATCCTACGGGCCGCCTTGGCCGCTGGGCTTTGCGTTTGCAAGAATACTCGTTTTCAGTCCTGTACAAATCGGGACGGTTGCACCTTGATGCCGACTGTTTATCTCGTTATCCCGTGGATACTCCAGACGTAGCCTGGAATGACACAGAAGCCTGTATTTTTTCCATCTCCGCACTGCTGCAAATCGGTGCGGAACAATGCCGACACCCCTTCCTCCGATCAATAATCAATCGCCTCCGTACAAATTGTCCTGATCGAACCTCCCGTAATTACGTACTGCAGGACGGCGTCTTATACCACCAGAACTTTCAAAACGATGGCCCAGACCTGTTGCCTGTCATACCTCCTCACTTGCGTTCCACCGTCCTTGAACAACTTCATGACCATCCACTTTCTGGTCACCTTGGCGTTACGCGCACATACGCTCGCGCACGCCGCCGTTTCTTTTGGCCTGGCTTGTACCGTTCGGTCAAGAAGTATGTTCAAGCTTGTGACCAGTGCCAACGGCGAAAGGTTCCCTGCAAATTGCCTGCTGGACTCCTTCAGCCCCTTCCTATCCCTCACGAACCCTTCGCCAGCGTCGGTCTCGACCTCCTGGGGTCTTTTCCTGCATCCACTTCTGGCAATAAGTGGGTTACCGTTGCAACAGATTATGCAACATGCTACGCCATAACGCGGGCCCTACCCACAAGCTGCGCCACTGACGTCGCTGACTTCTTCCTTTACGACGTCATTTTGCATCATGGAAAACCTCGACAGCTCTTGACCGATCGGGGCCGCAATTTCCTCTCTAAAGTCATTTCCGACATTCTTCATTACTGTGCCACTAAGCACAAATTGACTACCGCTTACCACCCTCAAACGAACGGCCTCACGGAGCGCCTAAACCGCACGCTGCTCAACATGCTTTTTATGTACGTTTCCTCCGACCACCGGGATTGGGATGCCGCCTTGCCATTTGTAACCTTCGCCTACAATTGCTCCCGCCATGACACAGCTGGTTACTCCCCTTTCTACTTGCTCTTCGGCAGGGAACCCGCTTTACCCTTGGTTAACCTTGCCTCTCCTGCCTCAGCTCCTCCTAGTCAGTACGTCAGCGACGCCATTGCACAGGCTGATCTCGCTCGTCAGATCGCTCGCACACGCCTCACTTCGTCACAAGCATCCCAGAAGTCCCTCTATGATCGCCACCACGTCGATGTCCAGTTCCATCCAGGTTCATTGGTGCTACTGTGGTCACCCCAGCGTCATGTAGGACTTTCAACCAAACTACTTTCTCCCTACACCGGCCCTTATCGCGTGTTGCGCCGCGTCAACCACGTTACGTACGAAATCACGCCGCACCCGCCCTCCTCTGCCCAGCCTCCCACGGACCTTGTTCACTTGGCCCGGCTCAAGCCTTACCACCCCAACACCTAAACGCTATGTCCCCAGACGCCGTGGCGGCGTCTTCCCGCCGGGGGGGTTTTGTCACGGAGCAGTTGGAAGAAGACGACGAGGGCAGCTACGGCTATGGGCCGTTTGGGCTGAACATTAGAAGAGGACGAAGGGGTTACAGCTACCGGTCTCTGTACTCTCTCGCTGGCATTGCTCAGCATTGTAATTTTTGTCAATACACTGCATTTGCGTGATTTTGCATCGTAACAATATCGAAAGGGTGCCACCTCGTCGCTAACTTAATTTTTTGTTTCTTCGACAATGTTCTCGATCCTATTTCCAGAGACCTCAAATTAATAACGTTTCGAAAGTAATGCATGCATAGCAAACGCCACGCAACTCAATTTATCAACGTTCATCTGTGCACGTCGCACTGCGGACTGCTTCTTCGACGTTTGTGTTTCATTCTAGTTTAGAGCAGGGCGTCGCTTTAATAAACCTCGTTGAGGAAAGCTTTGCGTCGTTCTCGGCTACTTCGCAATATTCTGTTTCCTCTGTGTGCTGCACATCGCACAGCCAAAAAATATATTTTTGTACGCTGGACGGCGCTCTTTTGTCTCCTTTCGTAATATTAAATTTTTTGTTGCGTGTGATAAAATCAGTTTTATTGTTCTATTTGGCTTCCTGCTTTTGCAAGGATTGCAACGCGGGGAAGCAGACAGACACATGGTGCGACATATATCTATTTCTTCGTGTTTTGATCCTTCGCGTTTCTGCAGCGTTTTTAGATGTTCTCAAGCATTTACCAACTCCTCGAAACGGCAATACTACTGGGCTATCTTTTTTAGCGTTCTGTGCATTCCAGAGCAATCAACGAATTCATTAAAAGCGTAGTCTGAACGACGCGCACTTGGTTTTTTTCGTTTTTTTATTGTATTATCGATAGCCACGCAGCAGCCCGTGACTACGAAGCTACCGTATGTGGGGTATTTACAACTTTTGCTTTAGGAAAAGAGGCAATAGAGATTTCAAAATCCGCAAACAGAACGGAGCAGCACTTGTTCGAGAGGACGCAGAAGCAGTTGCCATTCGCGGCCGAAGTCTGCGGCGATTTACTTGAAAAAATCAAACCCCACTGAAGGCAGGTGATATACACAATAACTAAACTATTCATCGCTAACTACTAAGAAAAAAGCCCACCTAATTAGCGCTCAGACACAAAAAGCAACGAGCGTTTGCACGCGAAGAGCTGGACAAATTGCCGCGCGACCGGCGGCTGGATGCCCTTCGTGCGGCGGTGGCGCCTGTAGGGGCGCCCGCGGTCCCGACATGAAACGAGCGCCCACGTTTCGTGACCAGTAAAGCATTGAATGACTCTGGTAGTACGTAGCCCTGAGTTCCCATAGAGCGAGCTGTGCCGACATGTCTGGAAGACTGGTCGTAGTGGTGTGGTTCCAAAATTACGTCACGAAGGTCTGCGGGGATGACGAGAAGATAATTCGTTCTCGTTCTGAGGCTGAAATTATTCTTCACGAGCACGGCGTTTTTCAGCCTAAATGCTGTAACTTCCGTTTGAACGCCGTAGGCACGGCGACGTTGCGTCCTTCGAGGTAGCCGATCATGACGTGTCAGTCGGGGTCGGAACGCTGCTAGAAGGCTTGCTCGCTCTCAATCACGACTCAGAAGAACGCGGCGTCTTCATCGGAGTCTTGTGGTGGTTGGTCGATGGGGGCGCGGGAGAGGCAGCCAGCGTCAGAGTTTATACACGATTGTAACACGAATTTATACACTATTGTAGCGTCTAACATTGCAGGAACAAGCGCCAACGCCGAATTTGGCCAGGAGGGCCCTTAAAATTGGCGAGCCAACACAGCGCATAGGTCTCCTTTCGCCTCCACGAAAACCTCTGTTGACACCAATGATAAATTCGAAAGCCCACACTTCGCCAGATATGATACAATCTTTTGCAGGCAGAGGACATTAAATAAAGAGTTGCCTTTCGGTGTTCATCTCAACGTTTGCCCAAGCAGAGGTAATAGTAAACAATTATCACCTTCCCACATTACATGTACTTCTGAAATAAGTACATCGTTATTCCAGTTAAAATGACAAAATTAGCGCAGTGCAAATTTAGTTTAATGTACAAACATTATAGTGCCACCGATCAATGTGTCCTGCTTCTAGAAATATTTTCTTCGGGAATTGTCATGGCTAATAGACCAGAAGAGACAGACACCTTACCGTCCGACAGAGATCAAATACGGGCTTACTTTTGTTTGTCACTGCTTTGACGGAAACAATTGGTTGACATTTTTTTATGTTGCGGAAAAGCGTCAAACGGAAGACACATAGGGACACGGCAGATACATGGGAATCTGCGAGCAAAACTTGCAACAGAACGTTTTCTGCACTAAATCCACTTGAAGCGACACCCTTCGTCATACAACCATCATTTTGTAAGCATCACCGACACCATTTATAGAGTTATATACGCCCCCACATCACTTCGTACCCGTCAAGGCTTGTTAAGGTGTAATAAACAGCATTGTAGTATTCTAAATTTATAGAAAAGTATATGCCGTATTGCCTACAAGAACACCATAAATGGACAACAAGCTGTTTGTATTGCCTTGGATACATGCTAGTTTGTTTTAAATGGTTGGAACGCAAAGCACGAAAACGGGGCGTTTGGTCAACGCAACGAAAAAATGTTAAATAATTAGCTGCCACCGGACTGTTCATGTTATGTGGCCATCAATTATGCGAGTCACTATTATTTGAGCCAGATGACTTGCATTTTCAAGGAGTTTGAAATGATAAAGTCATACGGCCAATGCGCGTGCTCCTCCCAGGCTTGCACTATGGGGGCGCCAAAACGTAGCACGTTTCAGCGATCCTTCAGTGATCCTTCTGTGATCCACTCTTTAGGAACGAGAACTTCGCGTAGGTGCATATATACCCCGAAGTACATGCTTCGCAACCCGTGGCGCCAAAGTCGATCTTCCGTCTCCAACACAGTACCTTCCCCCTTTCAACCCTAAGCGTACATTCAACCTAATTTAACGACGGTTACTAAGAGCTGACGAAAGGAGAAGAAAGTACAATGTCCTGCAGGAGCGATTGTCTCGGTATATAATAACTCACCATGTTCGCCGGGCCTTATGAAAGCGCATATCCGAAGCGGCAGCACTGGCACGCGATTGTCGATGTCTCCTCAAACAGGCCTTTCTTTTTTTTACTTCAGTGCACCATAGTGCGTGTCTCTGTCGCAGTAGTGCACAAGCGCTGCTACAGCGCCTGAAGTAGCACTGGTTTTATTTTTTGAGGGGAAGAAGAGGACAAGCAATGGCTTCAAGGTACTATTGAATCTTCACGCCATAGATAATTAATTTTGAGAAAGGCAGGTTCACAGCTTTTACATGCCGAATGAGGAAGGTTGTTAATCATAGAAGAATCCTTTCCAAAAATTCAAGATAGTCTGTGCACAATCATATATTTCTAGGGGCAGTCACTGACGTCACGACAGTCCAGAGAAAAGGCATTAGCGGCAATTCCAAGCGCGTTGGCCGTACCTGATATTAGAGGGCAGGTCTCGGTAATTCTTAATCACTTGATAATTTGCTTTGTCTGCCGGATCTGTCTGACAAAAAAGTGAAGGGCTAGCTTGGGGTAGGAGCATTTGGAACGGCAGAATTTGAATCCACCGCTCCTGTGTCTCTAGAATTTACGACTGGCCCTGACAGATGTACCTATGTACTGGTGGCGTGGGGTGGGAAACATGATTTTGTGGGAGCAAAGAAAGTTTCTTTTTTGTGTGCACTTTTATGTATCGACAGCTTCATACCCACGTAACTGGAACGCAAATTACCTGAATTCAAGGTCCGCGACAGTTCAATGGCGCTTCGAACTTCACCTCCTATGTTGTTGCCCGCGTTGAATTTTTACGGTGTTTTTGTGTGTCTTAAATGACAGTTCTATTGGCCTTTCGGCTTCAGGGCGATAATTTTACGGCACTCATGTGGGCAATTCCTCACTGTCACGGGACCAGCGAATTGACCGAAGAACCATATGAAACGACGACCTAGTGCCTGGCACGCACTTGGCGCGAGCTCTTTAATGACCGCTATGTACACAATGCAAATATGTCGCTTCTCCCTATCGCATCGATCACCGCATCTTTGTCCCGCCGCCACGTAAAAATACAACCAATCATTGTGAGAAACTATGCGCACACAGCCTGATACTGTATATTTTCAGAAAGACCAGAGACCATAAGAAACAAATCATAAAATGCATTTCTCTTTTTAGAGTACAATCTTTCAGTTCGTCTCCCTGGGCCTCTATGATGCACTTCAGCATTCTCCAATACGGTGATGCATATGGTAAATGAAAGTATAAATGAAAATGGGTCAATGGAATAAAATTGAGTATGCAGCTGTTTGAAATGGTACCAGGAACTTTAAAAAAGATAGCAATATTCAAACACAAATTATAATATCTCTTGGATCCATAAACACGCAAGCTCCTACGCAGTGCCTCCAGTGATCTGAACACATGAGAGAAACAGTAAATAGTCATGACAGTGTCAGTAACGTTTTAAAGGGCGCAGAGTGCTGCTTGCAAAGTAATAAGAAGCAGGATTCTTCTAGAACAGCAGTAGAATGTATCTCGTCGTAATTTATAATTATAACTCATCATGACGATTTCCTGTGTGTTTCCTTTGCTGTTATCAGTTTTGAGGTAACAAAATGGGGAAACCACAACTGGAGTTTAACAATCAAATGCGGACAGCCTCATCATTTAGTCCGCGCCACTTTGCGAGAAAACGTCTATGATGGCAACGCTTACGATGCGAAGAGTAGAACACTTTTCTTCTGACAAGCTCGGGAAAATTCGAACCCTCAGCTCAAAGCAGCATGCCGAGCTTTCAGTGTAACAACCCCATTTTGTTGTATTGTTCCTTGCTTCTCCGGAGGGCTAAGAGGCCGTCTCTCTTACTGAGTCCAATTTGTGCTGAATTTGTGCCGTGCTGAATTTGTACTTCTTATACAGGCGGCTGTGGTGCTGCAAGCTTGATGAACGGAACCCCGGATTCACAGGGGGAGCAATAGCCCCGCACAGCGGCCACCCATTGCTGCTCTATTTGACGCAACTCTCCTCCGGTGTTATCTTCAATAAGCATTTTCAAGAACACCCAGAACAAACCTGAGTTGTTGATGCATTTTATTTTCACCTAGCTGCATCTATGTCATCTTATCAAGCAATACCACAACTTTGGCTAGTTTGTGCATGATTGGAAACTTCAAAGCGCACAAAAAACGGGGACAGGTAGGAGCGACTCACAAGTCCTACCTCGCAAGTACCGGTTTATTGAAAAACAATTTATACATAATTAATATATTAGACAAACATGGTTCCAAATAGCGCGCGCTCGTTCCCATTAAGAGTTATAGATGAATTGCCTACACTTGTTAGAATCCTTGATAAAGAACGCTTCGATTGTAAAAAAAAGGAATTGCCATGTCATGTCTTACGTCGGCTGTTAACAAGTCATGCTGCATTTGGCGGGAGAGAGTTGTTAGGAGTAGATCACCCGCATCAAGGCAGCTGGATTCCCGCCGTCTGTACAGGCGGTAGTGTGTGGTAGCTTTGTGGACCAGATCAAGTGCAAATTTTAACAGGAAGAGAAGGACCGCGATGACAGCAAATGGACTGTGGTGCGGTGTGTCCATAAAATGGCATATGGTTTGAAGAACGTGGGGTCCTGACACAGCGTAAGGGTGTTTTTCTTTGTAAAAAAACTGGTCAGTCACTGCCGCATTGTCCGAGAAAAGGGAGGAACGGGTGCGGCGTCACCTATGCGCAGCCTTTTCTTCGCTGTGCCATTGGCGTCGTTTACAGAATTTTTTTATCATGTAAGCCTGTGTATGTGGGCCAGACTATACGCTGACTAAACGTCTGCTTGATAGAGCATGCGTCCACGATGACAAATTCAACAATTGGCAAGCTTCGTGTGCATAGTAAAAAGTGTGGGTGTCACCCTTTCTTTGATGAGACTTTGGTGCTGTACAGGCATAATGGTTTTGATTGTCGGGGAACTGGTTGAGGCCTTCTTTATCCATGAACATAATAAAAAGTGTGTAAGCAATTCATAAATCTCTATTCACTGAAAGGAGCACGCGTTAGTCGGCAGCACGTTTGTCGAATCATTGTTTGTGTTAATCTATAAATTTTGGTTCTTTTCATTAAGCCTGTAGTTGCGAGTGTTAGCTTGTGTGTGTCGCTCCTTTTTTTCCACGTTTTTTGTGCTCTCTTATGGTTAAATTATCTTCTACTTACCTCTGAATATCGTTCAGGGTTTTTTCCAAACTTTGTTTATTTCTTTCCGCTTTTTTTGATAATTTGAATCAGTTATGTTGACCTGGCCAACCCCTGAGTGAGTACGCGGCATTCATGTCGTAAGCGCCACTACCACAGACAGCAAACAAGCAAGATGTTTTGCCACACCAAAGCTCGGAATTGAAACCACAACCTTGTTCGGAGTGTACCGCATTGTCAACAATAACCATCACTGTTCTACTGCCTTATTGATTTCCCATGAAACGCCGCCTTTCGGTAGTGGAAGAATCCTCACTACAATGTTTTCTAGGGAAAGCAGTACGATGATTGCTGTGTCAGGCGAACGGCGTGCCAACCAAAAATGTGCGGATGGCGCAATGGCCCACAGCGACACATATGTTATTGTGAGGGTGAAGAAGGGAGTGGTAATGTTTTTAGCCATGCACTATACCTGTTTCGCTGACAGCTACAAGCCTGGAGCATTTCTAGAGCAAGGCATAATAGCAAGTACCCCTGTCCATTTGCCAGACCCGGCCAATACCTGACCCTTAAGGTACCAAGTCACCCTCCAAAACAATTCATAGACGTTAGTTACGAGAATGTTTTACAACATAGAAAAACACAAATTTCGGAAAAAATTTGCAATGCTGGTGCTAGATTCTACCGACATCACGATTCCACGCCGACTATGCTCGGACCACCATTCGAGTACCTTCAGCAGAGTCTTTAAATGAAAGAAAGGGTGTTCTAGTTGAACAACTCTTTGGGTCTGAGTGCGTAAAAGAATCTGCCAGGAGTGTAGAGAAGACGGAAGAGGATCTTGCTGTGTGCTATGTCTTTAACGCAACGCTTTGTCAGCATCTTATTAAGACTGTTAAAACTCAGCGAATACACTCAGCGTAAGTGATATTGGCAGCAAGATAGGGCGAATGCCACAGCGCGACAGGTTACCATTATTCCAGCTATTCATAGTTGCCCTTGGTTAAGAGCATCGTGTCAAACCAATGCCGTACCTTGGGATCGAAATAATTGTGCTGCCGGAATACAGGCTGTCCCTGGCCATCAAAATAGGCGAAGCGGTCAGGATTCGTGGTAAGAATTTTTACACGCCAGATGGCAGAGCATAAGAACATTCTGGAAGAAGCATAAACCAGTGCAGCCATCTACGCTAACTATTTGCACTATGTGGGGCGTTACTACCTTTTACACATGTTGGGCTTTACAACCTAACGCTCTGTGCCTACGTGTTCGTGACCATTTCAGCTGTGAAGTATGTCTGGCCGGTCCACCGCGGTGTTCGTATCAGACCGATCGCATGTAATTTTTGGAGGTGTCCCTTTTTTCAGCAATAACGGCAGAAATTTTAATTCCAGTCAATAGGTTGGGAAGACCATTTGGCCTGTACCGATAGATTGCATCGAGGGCAAATTGATTAGTGAAGTCGCCGCCGCGCAGGTGTTATAGTTGGGGCTGTGAAAGAAGTGTGAAAATGGCTATCTAAACTGCCTTCATTTTTTTCCCGCTGCCATTTCTGACATGCCAAAAAAGCATTGATTTATGGTGCTGATTTTTTTCTGTACCACGTTTGCAAAAAATAATTTTTACTTAGGATCAAGTAGTGTATGTTGCGAATTTTTGTCTTACTTACGAAGGCCTTCTTTTGTTTTCATTTATTCACATACGTGAGCTTGGGGATTAAGTATGTCCAAAGGGGTTCGGTAGACAAATACATATAATCGTTTTTACCGAGATCTTGGAAACCCATATATTGTCGTGCTGCTTCATTACCGCCCGGCTTTTTTATATTCTCTATCGGTAATAGCTTCCCACCTCCGTGGCCCAGTGGATAAGGCGTTCTGCTGCTGTGCACAAGGACATCGGGGGTTCGACCCCTAAATAGGCGGCCGCCCTTCTGATGGACACGGAAACCAAAAACCCCGTGTTTTGGAGATTTCCGTGCCCGTTAATGGCCCCCCCGGGATTGAAAATATTCTGGTGACCTCCTGTATGACGTGCCTCCCTACTTGTGTAGTTCCGGCGAGTTAAACCCTATAATCAATCACTCCACAATAGGTGGTCATGAGCAAGGACTGTTTACACCCGGAATTTGGTTAGTATATTTTCACAGATTTCAACTACGGTGAGGCAAAATACGAATACGTCGGCAAAGAGTGAAAGCCCAAACAACAAGCGTGCTTCCACTGTGTCAGTGTGCTAACAAGGGAAGATAGGCGAACCGGTATGAGTGCATGAAACAAAACTCGTTTTATTTTAAATTGGCGATTCAGTATACTTTCTATCTCATTCGCTCAATAAAACTTAGGCGGACTAGACTATCCCACAAGAGAAAAATATGGTAATGCCCATTTCCCTACCGCGTCAACGGCTTCATACTGTCTCTGCAACAAGGCACTAGCCCAAACCGATCATCCACAAGGAACAGCAGTAATATCGAAATGAGCCGGGATCCTTCCACGTTGATATCTCCCCACATAAATAACTGGTATGTCAACGACGATCACATAAACCCGTCTGCGGTCTGCGGGTGTGCACCTGCGCCCTTTTTCAAATGAAACCGCAATGTACAAACCTAAATTTGCATACGCTTAGAATTACGGCGGCCACACATCGCTCCACGAACCCTCTCTGCTGGACTGTAACAACACCGGCAGAAACATTCCTTAAGTATCGCTTGACAAAGTAAACTAAACAAAGCAGTAGCTACGGTGGTTTTAAAATGAAGGGTTTTAGAATCACATTTTATATATTTTCCTTACTGGGTCACGTCGTTGTTATAAGCGGGAAAGAGGACGTTCTTTCTGAGGTTTTTCTCAGCGTCTGAACGAGGTGAACATTGAGGTTGGAAAGACAGTGATGGCAATTCAGGTCCTACCAGTTCCTGCATGATTTTGCCACACTTTGTATGCGTGGCAAAAACGTACCGTCGATGACATCCGATTTGAAACGTACCGTCGACGACATCCGCAAGCACGTTCCTTCAGTCATCTGCATTAGGCTATGGCTTGTTACTGTTTCTGTTTTGAAATACTTGTCATTATTGAGTAGCATAAATCTTTACATATTTCAGCCACCTTTCCTCCTCGACAGCTTTAATTTGACAGCGCTCTCTTGTGTGTAGCATAGCTGTGAAATTTACTAATCCCTTCCCTCGCGTTGCGATCTCAACATCAATTCAATACCTCGAGTGAAATGCGTCAGAGAACCTTTCAAGTGTCAATTTGTCCGAGTGGCTTGCGTTGTTTCACCATCCGGAGCGAGATCCTGGTATTTAAACTAAATTTATGCATTGCTTATTGTACAGCAGTATAATTTGTATTTTTCACCAGCCTCACGTGCAGCATCAACTTGAATTTGACACCCCGTCAGCTCCAAACACATCAATGTTGACGTAAAAATTTATAAATAGTCATGGTTATCTTAAGTTGTAGTCTTCCCCTGTGATAAAGCTTCATACCAGAAATATCAAATGGATACCATGAAAGCAAGTAAGTGACTGTTCCAAAGCCTGGAATAGCAGAATTTGCGTAAAAAATGCAACTAAGTATAGTGTTGACAGCGGCTCATCCGGACTTCAATTTCATGCTGGTAGGGCTGTTGTCATTCTCGTTGGGTAAAATTTCATCATTCGCTCTGTGTGTGCTTCACAAGCCCTCAAAGTTACAACAAGACAACTCGACGGCCGGCGGCCAAGAAGGGAAGGCCAGCGACAGCTTTGCGACGGAAGTTGTATCGTCGTGGTGTAAAACAGAAGCCGAACATATGAAGTAAGGAGTGGGACTGGCACGTGAGAAAGTGGGGCATTGGGTCCCACCCCCTGTCCCAGTGGTCCACCAAACTCCACCAGAAGACATCCCACTGCGCGGAAGTTGTCTCACCGGCTGGTCTCGCAAAAGATGAGGGCCACCTCGAAGAGAGCCGGGTTCATGACAAACGCTGTACCAGCGCGGACCTTGACTAGTGAGGTGCCCGCCGACGTACTCTCACTGCAGTTGTGCCTAAGCATCACATATGGCTCAGAGACGATTCCGTGGCAGACTATTACGCGCTTTCACATTTCCTTCTCTCCGTGGTTGGGCTATGCCGCTTACTGCAATAACGTATTGTTGGAATTTTCGTGTTTTGTCTCATCCTGCTGCGAAAATTTTTTGGTGTTTTAGGTATTACAATCAATGTTTACATTATTAACCGGTTACATAGCAAACTCAAAATGGCTAGCGCATCTGCTCGCACCGTTGCAAATGTCTTCCAAAGAAGTCTTCTGCCGCCCTTGCTACATAACTACCTCTCCTATTTCACTCGCCCGCGACCCAAAGCGTTCCCCTCTGGTCTCTGTCCACCCATTCTTGGTCAGCAGACCTCAGTTTTCCAGCATTCATAACACTGTGAAATGTGTCGGGACTGGTGAGATATAATACTAGAGACACAAGAGAGAGGCTCACGCAATTACCTTGCATGTCGTGGACAAATTCTTCTCTTTGAGTCTTTTTATTGCCCTCTGAGGAATTCTTCGCACATTTTACTTTAATATTTATACTCTGAATATATATCAACGTTATATATTACCGCCGGAAGTTTGTTGAAAAATATGGAGCCTAGTAGAGTCAGCATGCTCTCCCTATGTGAGCGTCCCTGTTTGGCTATGCGGCAGTACTGAAAACACAGACAAAAAGTTTCGCGTTGGAGTATTTCAACCATACTGCTGAAAAGCTCTCTTCTTGATAATTGACAGTGACTTTGGAGGAAAATGGATAAAAAAGTTGATTAGTTAGGACGTACTATGTTCTTTAATATGGCAGTGTATAGTGACGCAACATTGAAGCGGTTAGAAAATTGGAAAAGGGTTTGCCTTGTAGCGTTCAAGAAAACCTAAAATAAAAAAGAGTTTTTTCCGGTTAAAACACTTCGTAAGATTTTATTTTGCATGTTTGAAAAAAAAAAGTAAACGCACGAATAATAAAGGTTGAGAATTCCCTTAACCAATTGCGTTTTACAGCAAGTTTTGAACGTCATTGGAAGTCTGTCATTTAAGCCGGATTACGCTCGCTCCCAGTCATTTAAAATGTCAGTGGTGCATGGCCAATGTACGCAAGCATAGAAAGCCTAATGCACTATGTTGGCATCAAAGAAGTCAATGGTAATTTTCCACCTTCCTTGATGATCGAAATGCCGCTACCTTTTGCCCAACACAGATTCCTTTAGCTGCATATATACCACCGAGAACCTGTTTTACAAGAACACGTAGCGCCAACGACGAGGTCCCTCCTCCAGAATACTACCCTCGCGCATTTACAACTCAGTTTCCCCCGGCAATCGGAGTAATCTTCGTGGACCTTAAAAAGGTGAATACTGTGGAAAAAAAGTGCAATACTTTGCAGCGGCCACTGTAACGCCTAATGCATTCAACGCGTAATTTTCACTCTGCATGAGGAAAGCGCATATCCCGCCGACATCACCGCACAGCGGCAGCCGATGTCTCCTCAAATAGGCCTTCCGTTCTGACTCCAATGCACGAGAGTGTTGGTCTGTGCCGCAATCGTGCAAATGGGCTCCCACACTCCTTACCGGAGCACCGGTCCTATTTTGTGATTTCGGGGTGCGATTGCAAGCAAAACGACCCTAAGGTGTTCTGTCTGCTTGCCAGTAATTTTGGTACATAATCTCAGCGCGCAGTCGCTCATTGAGATTGTGCAAAGTCCTGATTTACGCCACAAAACCTATCGAGAGAAAAAATATAAATTGATGATAATCCACGTTTTAAAGAGGAGCTGCTTACTTCCCAAAAAATTTGAGAAAATGCATTGGCGGCAATTGCAAGAGCGTTGCCCGTTCTTTATAAGAGAGAATAAGACTCCTTATGTCATTTATTTCACGATATCTCCTTTGTTGGCTAGACGTGTCTGGCCAAAAAGTAAGGCGAACGTGTGGCGTGGAAGCATTTGGAACTCCCGAGATTAAACCCACCGCTCCTTTGCATTTCGATAGTATCATTCGCCCAGATAGATGAGCCGTAAGGAAGCGATCCTGAGCCTTTTAAATTGCTGGCGTGCGTAGCAAATATGACCATGAATGATCACGTAAACTCTGCGATTCCTTGCTATAGACAAATTCAAGCCGGTATTAATGGAGCGCAATAAACATTGAATAGCGTCATGTCTCCCAAAGCACTCCCTAAAACTTCACTTGTTGTGTAGCTGCTGGCATAGTATTCGGTACCGACTTTTTCTTTCTTCTGTCATTCTCGTAAATGCATTTAGGGTTTTTGGGAGATTCTAAACCTATTGTAGACGAACAAGGGAGACAGGTAGTGAGTTTTTATATTGGAAATTGCCAGAGGCCATTGCAAAAACGTGTGAAACGCGTTATGACTTTTATTGAAACAACTTGTTCTTCTCCCCGGGACTATTATGCCCATCAGGATTTTCCAATACCGTGACGCGTGCAATAAGTGATACGCGAAATTGAAATCAGTAGGGCCGGAATTATATATGAATGTAGTGTTTGGCACGATATATGTACACATCTAGAAGTTGGGAAATACGCGAACACAAAAACATTATTTCTCGTCTATTTCTAGACCCGCGACCGTCAATACACTACCCGAAGTGCTCTGATAACAATACTGACATTAGTTTTGGGGCAAGAAACAGACATCTATTTGTGTGTGCTAGTTTTAAAACGCGCATTCTGTGAAATTAAGAGTAATTCACAGTATCATGATTGTTTTACGAAGGCAGAACAACTTTCTTCCGTAACCCATTATGAATACATCATGCTTCCTTCATGCTTCTATCAGGTATGAAGAAAAAATAGGCGGACCCCCACTTGGCTGTCAGTATGAAAATGCCGGACCCCTCCTCACTCAGTCTATGCATGTTCGTGAGACAAAAGTTGATGTTGACGTAAATAACGATGCATTGCATGCCAAAATATTTAAAGCAAAGCAATTTTTAGTGGGGCTGATGATTCAGATAAGATACAGATGTGCATCTGTGGTCATACAATTTTATTCGTGCCGTTCCTCGATAAAAGTGTGAAGTCCATAGTAAACAGTGTGCCTTAGTGAGCGGCCGAAACTTACCTGCTGTAAGCTGAACAGCTGCTCACCTTTGAGCTGTTGTTATATCGGAGCGGAGCTGAGCTGAACAGTTAAGAAGCTGTTCAACGTTAACCAGGGAATCCCCGAGGGGCCCGCAACTGCTCTTCGGCCGCACGATTTTGTGGTGCCACCGTCCAGCCGTATTTTTGTTGGGCGATGGCACTTCCCCTTTCATACGCCTAAGGCCGTACCACTTTCACAGCCGACGGGGATTCATCCATGCCAGGAGGCCAGCTTTCAAACCTTAGCCCGTCAGCCGTGGGATAAGTTTATCAGTAAAACGTACTTTATTCCGGCCGCTCCACTGAAGGAGGAGCTGTAATTATTCTGTTTATGGTCTCATCTAGCCCTAGAATGGCTATATCCGAGCTGTTTGAACAGCCAACTGCACAAGTTATAACTTTGCGACCAGCACTCCGTCGTGCTTTTAAGGAACAAAAATAAATCTTAACGTTCGCAGACTGTTGATTCCAAAATTTGAGCAGATTTATCCGCCAAGATTGCGGCTGGCACAATCATGCTGCGTTCGTTTGACGTGACCGTAACCGTGGTCGTCGACAGAGTACAGCCAGTTTGTTGCAGTGGAACCACAGCCGCTATGTTGAGCACTGCGTGCGCGCGCTACCATTTGCATGCACAATGCCCATAAGCTGCTACCACACAATGTCCTGAGCTACGCCATCACACCTAACAATAAACAGTTTTCCTTTCTTTCCATACTCAGCTCTACATATCCCCACTGACTATTTTAACTCTAACTTTTCAAGATGATATCAAGGTTTAATTTTTTCACAGTGTTTGATTGAGTTCCGCGTTGTGACAATCACTTAACTTTGCCTACCTAAGCACTCATTCGTTATGCAAGCACCCTGCAGTTTCCAGGCGCCTGCCAGACAAACAGCACCCGATGTGGCTTTTTCTCAATTTGGCGTAATATATTTTGAAAAACGTGACTGCTTTATCAGCTAGCGTGGCAGCATTGACAGATATATTTCCAACTTCTCCTTTCCCATGGTTAGTACAACATTCAGCTTCTAGCATACAACAGGGATTAGAAACTTACCAATTAAAGCATACTAAAAATGAGCAAGCCTTGTCAACGCAGTAAAAGAATCATGTGCCTGGTTTCCGCAATAAAATTCCTGACGAAGCATGAATAACTGCTGCACCAAATACATTAAGAGGAACCTTTGGTCAATTTACGATTCTAAAGTTTCGTTATTTTGTTCTTTGTGTGAATATAGTTGGTCTTATGCAGCTTCCCTCAATGAGGATTTTATATGTCATGTGAAGTAGTTTGCTGAGCTGCTCCTTTAATGGTTTCCTACGATGCCATAAACTACCTAAAAATAAACAGCCAATGAGGTTAGATAGTGCTATCCCCATAAAATAGTTGATATGCATTGTATTCCAGGCGATTCCTCTCGGCTGCACGGTTTTGGGAAGTACAATTTAATAAACGAGTCAGCACTCCACCGCTTAATAGTGCTCTGGAGAGCGCTTTCATGGTAAGCGACAACTAATTGCATGCGGGATTTGCCCATGCTGTGCACAGGTGGTGACTGCACTGTGTTGTTTTTGATGTACTCATGACTTATGCAGCTATATTTTGTCATGACAGGCTTTTTGGGGTTGACAGCTGTAGCAAAACGTTTTAGCATTTGCATTATTCTTCTCTGACATGCAGGTCGGCATGCCCTAGGTCAAATTAAAACTGCCGGGGAAAGTTGATCGAGCTTCAGTGCACATTTGTTTCGAACACAAGCAACGAATGTAACCACAAGCTCGTCATCCAAGAAACACCACAACCAAAAGTTCGAGGGAACCGTGAGTACTGTAGCCAATCGAGCATAATGCGAAACTGCAAATACTTTGAGTCTAACAGCTTTGCAGGAACAAGTGTTTCCGCAAGGTGTTTATTGAAGCTCAGGTATGCTCATGACATGACATGACGCCCATGAGAATAATTTTCCCAAGCTTCTGTTCTCACAAATTAGCTCTGTTTATTGTATCCATGCAAAACCAACAAAAATTCACCCTTTCATTTCCTGCAACTATACTTTGCAGGGAAGGTGAGCACACAGCTTATTCCTTGCGTATATTTTCGGGTGTATCCGTCGACTGCAAAAAGTGTGGCACAGCGAAACATAGTCCAACAAACCGTGATTTTGGTGACAATAACGCACAGGATTGTCCATTCGTGGTCTGTGTGCAGCCTAGGTTAACCTGCAATGCAACAAGTTTCCACTCGCCTTCTAGACACTTTCTTGTGCACTGCTAAACTGTGGGTTGTTAGCATGCTAACTAACAATGAACTTAACAATGTTCACATCAGATCAGGCGTCCATATAGCCTCCACGATACGCAGTCCAATGCGGCTGGTTACATGCAGCCGGGGCTGTGGCTGTTCCCGCTACCCCGCAAGAAATGCCTGCATGGCGACACATCAATCGCAGCACTGAGGGTGTTGCAAAAGTGCGGTGTATAGACAAGGTGCGTACCAAACTGATATGTCGGAACTTCCCGTGGTTTTCGCAATTTTGCAGAGTACTTTAGCCAATTTGCCCGAGTTACATAAGTCCTTCAATCTCACAGCAATTTGAAAATTGCACACGATGCGCGTCACGCTGCAGTATATGAAAAATCAAAACTACAGAGGAGGTGAATAAATGTCATACATTGTTTACATTTACTTTTAATACCATGTACCAGCATTTTATTAAACGAAAAATTCGAGGGGATTGTAAAACCCACACTGAGTTGAAAAGCTTCAAAAAAATTGTAAAACGCACTCCAGACCGCGTAACAATTTTAATATGAATTTTATAACGAAGCATCAAATATTTCATGTGTATAATATATTTTACTCTCCAAAGAGCAGTTTCAACTTTTCCGTGCGAGGTTTAAGAAAACTTTACTTTTATACCACACTCTCATTATCAATGGACATTTTGTTATTTTACTGGCTTATACGCAATTATCTAATGGCGGTCTACGCTTTTTTTTTGGTAGTGAGGTATTCGGGCTTCAGCATCGCTGTTAACACAACTGTTTTCAGAAAAAGGCATGAAGAATCACTGCTGATGCACCAAGCGGAACCCGGAAAGAAAAACGCGCGCACAAGCACACGCGAGTGAGGACGTCCAGAGCTCCGAGCCCCAAATAAACAGTGCAATAACAATCAAGTCCCAAGTAATCCTGTTTAGAAATCCTAATATAAAAGGTACTACCTTTACTCGACTCTAACGCGAGTTTCTTTTGTAATTTTTGCAACCATCATTCGACACACCTTACACTCGATTTCAAAATGCCTTAAAAGCGCAATGATGCAGAAAATTGCCATCGGTGGCTGGTGTTGACCATTTCGCGATCTATGTAGGCAACAAGAGCAACAGACATTAAGGTCCACTTCAAGCCAAGACCAGCTCCAGCATTACTTTTTTGTGTGGTGGTTGACGGCATGTGCAGAGCTTTTCTTTAGTTTTGCGTCGTAAAGTGTAGACGCTTACGTGGCTTTTGTTGCCCCAAAATGTTTGAACTGCTCTTCGGCTCCCGTTCTGATGACTACGTGTCGCGCTCAATATGACCGCCGTTACTAGAGACCCGCTATTTTATTGGCCGAAGAAATCGGCAATTCTGCTGCTGCCCGCACAATTGACATATCGACCATCCGTGAATGGCCTCTCCTGCGTGAGCGCTTTTTGACGTGTGCGCACCCTCCTGCAAAATTCTTCTGTTAGCCTGGCTGCGGCTGCCACGTCGAAATTGAGAAGCGTATGGCTGTTTCTTCACGAACCCGTGCAACTACATCCATGCGATTGGTGTAGAACTCATTCACCTAAACAGAAGCAATATCGTTCGACAGAAGGGCATCCCCGAAGTTAAACGCGTCACAGGTGGACATCTAGTCACTGTGTTCGAAAAACAAATGTGTTTTTCCGTGCTTCTGCTGGCGACGCGTCAGTATATTACTCTTTTTTTGGCGCGACAGAAAATTACTGTTTGCGTTATTTTTGCGGTTTTTAGTGTTCTGTCTTGATGCAACAAAAAGTCCTCCCCTCGCGTTACAAGCGTGATGGCGTTACAATCGAGCAAAGGCGGTCCTTTTTCGTCTTTGGTAATATTATTCGAAGGGAACACAGAAAAATACGCACGCTATCTTCCATACACTTATTTTGGTTGATCTTGATCATCAGAGCATGACTATATGTAGAAAGAAATCTGATCTGCATATGTCCCTATCTCAATGAGAGGAAAGCTTTTTAGTTGGACAACAAATAATTAAGTACTGTTCTGCGTATTGCCTCGGCTCAAATGAAGGCCACAAAATCAATGCACAATCAATAGCGCACATTGCCGGTACACTCAAATTATTTAGTACAAAAGGGTGTTGGGGCACTGGCTTGCTGCACCAAGGTTCTCCTAAAGTGCACTAAGCACGAGCGAAAGCTAGCTCTGATTGCGCTTTCGTACCTTGAAGGCATTTATTTTACCAGAGCCATGAAGAACCTTCACTGTACCTCGTGCCACCAAAACGCTCTGATAAAAGTCACGTGCTCACATTGTGATATCAGATTGATTAATTTTGGTGTAAACCCACCAAAGCTGCACATGGGCAATAAAGCGTGCCGTAGTTGACAGCTCTCGATTAATGTTTACCACCTGGGAACCTCCAACAGATGCAGATGTCTCGAAACATGTAGGGGCTTGCTTTTTTCCTCCACCAAAAAAGCAGCCACCGTGGCTTCTATGAGTAACGGATAAGAAAAAGGTTCGGTAGATCAACTAGGCCTGCACATGTTTTGGGAAAATGATTCAAAACAATGTTTAAAACACCTTCAACAGTGACGTGAATGTCGGTTATCGGGATGCCTCGGTCAGCGAGAAGAAAAGGGGGATAAACGTTGTTGTCGAGTGGAAATATGCGTTGAAGGCGTTAGAGATTGAAACTGGGTCATTGGTGCGTTGGCTGCCAACTAGAAGTGAACTGGAGAATGGGTTCTGGGGTGATATTAACGACCAAAACCTGCGCGGGTTGTTTTTCAGAAGACCGGTCAGCTGGTGTTGATACAAGAAGTATTTTGCCGAGTTTGATATGCAGCGTAACTCTTCGTTTGCCTGCATGAATCGCTCAGCGGTCCCAATGTTGTCTGCGCGCTTTGCCCGCCTGAGCCTGCGCACATGGCGCAAAAGCTGCAAGATCTCACGGTTCAACCCCGGGAGCTTAGAGTTCTTTTCCTTAGTTTTCAGAGGGATAAAAGGTTCGATGCAGATTTTAATTAACGTTTCAAAATGGCAGATGATAGTATGAACATCGGAGGCGGTGAGCAGTTGGAGTTTGCCAAATCTTTCCGCCAGTATATCTGTAATGGAAGCGTCATGGACCTGCTGAAAATCGCGGAAAGTAGAGAGCAGCAATTTTGCCTGCGAATAGGAAAATTCAAGGTAGCCAGTAGCGCCCTGTGGTCCGAAATACCGTTGATGACTGCACATTTGAATCCTGCTTCTGCAATGTGGGAGCTAACAAAAACCACATCTAAGAGTGCATTGTTTCTCGTGGGTGAATTCACAATTTGAGCGGGGTCAAAAGAAAGTGAATAATTTAGGAGCTCTCCGTTGATTAGACTGTCTCTTCCGGATGAGGATAACGAGGGCCAATCTATCCCTGGTCATTAAAATCGCCCATGCAGAATAAGATCGTGAGCGCTGAGCTTCTGTTCACCTACGTGCTGGTTAAGGTTTTCGATGTCATTTAAAGAAGAGTTTGGGGCACGATAAGCAATTCCAATTGCAACGTGCGTCCTCTGGAAATATTGCTTGCAACAAGCAGACTTTGTGTTTTACGGCAGTTGATCACTGCTTTCTTATACAATATATTCACCAAATTAATAATACCGAAACTTTCTATCCTTTAAAGATGGTGATCTTGCGGCATAATGCGCTACGATACCATGCCAATAAAAATCTCGCGACCTCGTTTGTTCGCTTATGCGACTGTCACTTCTTGAGATGCAGCAGGTATGCGACATCACCGAGAGGACTGCGGTGCGCTGTTCGTTTAAATACTGCTTCAGGGAGTGCCGTAATCGGCAGCCAATTTTTTTCTTCTTTTCACACGCGCTTATCTTAGTCCCCATTCTCTATATCAGGCTGCGTGGTGCGTCAATCCCGGTACGTCATTCGCCGTGGGGGAGTCTCAGGTGTATCTTCAAGAGAGGACAAACCTCATTCTAGCATCTGTAATGATAAACTCACATGGCAGCGCCCGTGGCACATGGATGGGTCTAAACAGTAGGCTCTTCTCGAAAGAGCTATTGACTAATGAATCTAGAGCTAGACTTCCAATGATTTCCAACTGAGGGTAGTTCATCATGTACCCAAGCTGAGCAAACAATCTAGTGTACAAACTCAACTTTGTCGAATTTCCGTCACACCCAATATCGGCAAACTCCCTCAGGTCTTGAGCAACAACGCCTTTTTTATTCTTCCGAAAAAGTGCATCCGTGGTTCTAAATGTCCCAAGACCAATCCCGTCTTTTCTCAAATATTTACTCAGAGCTTCCTGTGTCTGCACGAGTGCGTGCAATCACACGTCCCTGGCTTGGCAAGTTCAGTTACGTCATCTAGTTAGACGTGCCAAAAGCATCCCACAACTTCGGTCAATCGGCGATCCTCGAAGAGCACGCTATAGGATTACCTAGTACCACTAGATAAGGTATCACAGTACCGCGCCTGAGGCAGGCGAGTCGTCAAAGGGGGTCATTTTGGCGCTGATCAGTGCTGCGAGATTGCCGCTCTACATGGCCTCGGCGCTAATTCCTACCTGTTCGTTTGTTAAGAGCCCTGCCGAAGCTGCAGCAAAACGGCATCTTCGGACAAACCACTTGGCGAAGCCTCAGGGTAGGCAGGACAAGCAAAGTCTACTAGAGATGACCGACCAAAATGCATAAGCAAAATTCCTGCGTCCATGAATGATCGCAGTGTAAACAAGCGTTACTTGGTGCGAACTGACCAATGACCACGGCAGCGGTACGGAACAATAGTAGAAAGAATAACTTTATCGAGTGACGCCAGTCTGACTTAGCCAAACGGCCCGAACCCGAAATGGCAGTTTCTATGACAATGAACTAATTTTTCTGAAATGCACGAATTCCACAATGGAGCCACGAAATACGAGTTACATCAAGATATCACTGAATTTTCTCGGAGAATGAGACTAACCGAGTTTTTTTCGGAAAAGCAGGACCAACCTGACATTACTAATGCACCCTCCACCCTCCTAGCACTTAGACTCCAGATGTAGATCAATCTCCAGAGTTAGATCTGTACTTAAAATCAGTATCAAGAGAAATATTGGCAACCACCAAGCGATCAAACAAGCGCAAGAATCTAACTCCGTCGGAAGAGGTTACCCTGAATAGCCTATCAGCCAGAACCGACATAGTCATAAAGCCAGCCGACAAAGCTTGTGGGTCAGTTGTTTTATTTGTGGGGAAATACAAAGACGAAGCTTATAGGCAGCTCAATAACCCTTGCCACTACAAGCCCTTAGATAACTTTCCGAGCCAGGAATACAGCCTAAAAATCCTTCATAGCCTCACAGATCGCCGATCTAGACAATTAAAAACTACCACTTACTTAAATTTCATGAAATCGAATATTAAACATGCAGGCCGTTTTTACCTCCTCCCATAAGTCCACAAAGTCCCCCTAGAATTATTGTCCACTGCCGATTTCCTGGCAGACCCATAGTTTCGAATAACAATAACCCAACAGAAGCATTATCTCTTTTATCTATGTTTCTGAATCATTACCTATCTGACATTCCCACTCTTCTTCCTTCGTGATGATGATGATGATGAGTGCTATTGGTTTCCCCTTTGCAGCGGTGTGATGACATGTCATCGTACCAAAAAGGACTAATACAACCATGTTTTACACTCTTGGTTTATACTAGCGCTGCTTAGGGCAGGCACTAAAGCTTATTAAACGTAAATACTTTTTTTTCCGGTTACAGGTGGTAACAGTCCCAGGCATATTGCCCTCTCTGCTTTTCGTCCACCAGCATTCTAATCTTCTTTTCGTCCCCTCGAAAGCTTTCAAGTTAACTTCCTCTCTGATACCCTTAAATCCTAGGGCTTCTGGAAGCCCAATATCACCTTCATGTAGGTTTGGATGGATACCCTCACATTCTAACACTATGTGCCGCATAGTTTCTGTTTCTTTTCCGCAGACCACGCATACCCCATCAAATTGTGAATACTTCCCCACAGAACTCTTAGTTCGCAGGCAACCTGCTCTAGCCTCAAAAAGCAAAGCACTGCCCTGGGAATTATTGTGAAAATTTTCCTTTCTGATGTTCAATTTCTCAGCCCTGTACACCAATAACGACGTTTTATCTTCCAGTTTTTCCCTCCATTTCTTCGTTTCAATCTGTCTTGCCTCTTTTTTGGTTACATTGGCTGTTTTGGATTCTCCACTGTTCTTTCCGTATTTCATCGTTAGCCTTCTGGTCTTTCTTAACCATTGCGTGTACACGCGTTTCAAGTATAGGTACCTAAATACCTTAGCGGCCCACCTTCGTTGATCCATTGCCCTTAACATCATCTCAAAGCATATTTCACTCTGTGCTTCTCTAACATCAAACGACGCCCAGCGCATATCTCACTGAACTGCTTCGTTAGTTGTTTTTCCAATGCGCCTAAGGCCAAACGTCCTACCGTTCTCTGGTTTACATCCAGGCCTGATAGAACGTCTCATTTTAAGCAGAGTACAGCATTCGCAAATGTGAGACCTGGAACCATAACTCCTTTCCACATTCCTCTTACTACTTTATATCTCTTATACCCCCACAGAGCTCTATGGTTCATTATAGCTGCGTTTCGCTTTCCCTTAACCTTAAGTTGCTCCTCGTGAGTTCTTAAGTAGTTATCCCCTTCGTTTATCCACACTCCCAAATATTTATATTCCTTCACTCTAGGTAATTCGCCTTGCTGGATAGACACAACATCAGTTATAGCGTCATTGAAAACCATTATTCCGGATTTTTCTGCACTGAAATCTAACCCGAGGTCGGTGGCTTCGTGGCCGCTAATATTTATTAGCCGCTGCATATTGGATTGGTTATCAGCTAAAAGAACAATGTCGTCTGCTTATAACATTCCCGGAATATGCTGTTGTGCCACTTCGCCTTGCAGCATATGGGTTAGGCTAAACCCTACTTGACTTTCTCCGAGTTTCTTTTCTAATCCTGCCATGTAAAGTGTGAACAGCATTTGGTTCAAAGGGCATCCCTGTTTCATTCCGCAATGGATGTTGACCTGCTGGGCGCATTTTTGTCTTTCCCAATTAAGGTGCACTCTTTTGTCTTTATAGATTTCTATTAGGAACTGTACTAACTCGTCATCTAATCCCTGGAGTTTCAGTGTTCCTTATAGCCGTTCTCTGTTTACGTTATCATATGCCCCTTTAATGTCCAAGAACGTAATTCATAGTGGTCTATTCTGTGTTTTCGCAATTTCAATGCATTAAGTTATCACGAACAAATGGCCATCCAGTCGCCTGTCTTGTCTAAATCCGTTCTGCAGTTCGCCAAGTAATTAATTTTCTTTCATTCATGGTTGAACTTCTGATTTTATCGCCTGCATTACGAATCTATAAACCACTGACGTTACTATGAGTGGTCTGTATGAATCAATACTGGCTTTGTCTCCTCTGCCTTTATATATTAAATTCATCCTACTTTCTAACCAGTCCTCTGGGTTTTCTTTGGTTTCTATCACCTTATCTATTGCTCTCATAAACGATTCGTTACTTTTAGGTTCAAGCAGGTTTATCAATTGCATTGGTATTCCGTCCGGGCCCACTGCTGTCTGGGCGGAAACCTTTTGCTCTGCTTTTTTCCAATCAAAGTTGCTCAAACCTATTTCTCTTACCGTGGTCTTCTGTGGCGCTGATGTTATCAGTACTGGTTTCCCTACCACTATTGTCCTAAACTTAACTAATCACTGGATGAATATGCGCCAACGCGTGCTCTTCTTCTAAATGTTCCCCCTCCTCATTATTCAGGAATTTTTGATGGTTATCGTTTTTTGAGCTTAGTGATTTTAAATGGTTCCAAAACTTCTTGGATGCGCTTCTGTCCTTCTTCCGTATTTCTGCCATCCATTGTTCAATTTTCTGCTTGATCTTTGCTTGCACCATTTTCTGAACTTCTAGTTTTTTCCCACGGTAGATATCCCATTTCTCCTTCATTACCTCCGGTTCCATACCAGTTCTTTTTGCTTCTCTATGCTCTCTCTCGACGCCTTTCTTCGCTGGTCAATAGGCTCTTTTATTTCCTTATTCCACCAAGTTCTCGGCTTTCTCTTCCCTTTCCATCGGTTTCGTTGCTTTTCTTGAGTCATCTTACTCTTTATGAACGCAATCACTTCGTCGTAACGCCAATTTTTGCCTGGGTATTTATTGATTTCGTCTTCAAATTCATCAGCGATGATCTTTAACTGCTCATTGCTGAAATTAGTTTCTCCTATTGTACATATTTGTACATTTGTCCGGGTTGCGCCTACAAAGTGCAAGCTAAAGCGCTTGTGGTCGCTTCCTAAGCTATCCATTACATTTTCATCTATCCTCGTTTCCCGCAGAATTCTGTATACTGTCTCGGATACTAGACTATAGTCTATGCTGGACTGTCTGTTACCGCTTTCCCACGTTATTTGTCCGTCACACTTGCTTTCCGTGTTTACTATTACAAGCCGGTTTTCCTGACATAGATCTATTACTAGAGAACCGTTGTGGTCTGTGTATCCATCCAAACCTTCTATATGGGCATTCGTATCTCTAACTATGATTATTTCGCCCGAATCTTTGAACTAGTTTATATCTCTTCTCAAACAGTTTACCATTTCCTCATTTTCCTCCCTAGCACTACTTCCCGTCCACAGATACGCTACTCCTAACCATGCATTTTTCCCCTTTATGGTGCCTCTAACCCAAAGATGCTCATTACAGATTTCATGCACTCTCTGCCAGTCGGTTCCTTGTTTAATGAGCATGCCAACACATCCCACTTTCTTCATTCCTGTGGTCCTGTTGCAACCTTCCCAGACATAATTCTATATGATAAGTGGGGCTTCCAGGTCCCGGAGGTGAGTTTCGGCTAAAGCGTACACGTCTATTCCTTCCCGTTCAAGTTGCTTTTGAATCTCCACCCACGTATCTGGGTTTTTGCCTCCCCGCATATTTACGAAGCTGATTAAATATTTATTGCATTTGTTTTTCCTTTTGTGCTTACCGGGTCTGTTTTTGTCTTTTGCAAAATTGTTTGATTCATTCTTTCCACTTAAATGGCTTCCGTCAACGCTCTCAGTTACGTCTGTAGTTTCTCCGTTTAGCTCTAAGCCTGGCTGCCTCCCAGCGTTAAGTGTGCATGTGTCCCTTGCTTCCCCTTTGCCTCCTAGTTTGCGTTCCTTAGTTACGCGGGGCCCCCTAAAAAAGCTACCGCTCTCCCACCTAAGCGCCACCCCACCTTGTTTGCTAGCCTGGAGCTGAAGTGAATCCCGTCCCACTGAAAAGCTTGCCGATGTCCGATGCTACCGACTACCCTGTTCACGTCTACCACTTCAAGCCCAAGTTCCGTGCCAAACCTCATGATCTCGCTGTTAGCAGCGAGTACTGCCCGTTCAGAGTGCACGCTCTTCTTCATCACCTCCGGCACAGTGCAGACTGCAATGACCACATTTGGGGCCATCGCCCGCAGGTCCTTTACCCCCTTTGCTATCTCCTGGCCAAGTTTTCCCTCCTCTCCCTTTAGAACATCGTTAAGCCCCGCGGCAATCACCAGAAGGTTTCTAGCTTTACTAGACAATGGCATCTTCCCCTCCGCTGCCGTCATCACCATCTGCATCGTTTGACCTGGGAAACACCCCACCTTCACACGCTTATCCCCTTTTACCCTTTCCACTATGGCAGCGCTGCTCCTCTTCATGTAAGATTCAGCCGAAATGATTACCACGATATCATCTGCCACGTGCCGCTCTTTACTGGTACCCGGGTTATCGACTGGTTTTGCTTTCCTATCTTGCAGCACGTGGGAGTAGCGGTTGCCTTTCTTTGCTTCCACCCCCGGTTTAACCTCGGTGCATGCCTCCGCTTCGCTGCATGGGCCGAGGTGTTCGCCAATTGTTGGCAAAATGACGCTGGTTTCTAGCTTCCTCTGAGCTGCTTCTAATTTTCCTTCAACTGCCCTCCGCTCATCGCGTTCGTTACTTAGCGCTGCCTCCAGTTCTGCAACCCGCTTAGCTAACCCCGAGTTATCCGCTTCTATGCGCTGTAGCCACAACACCACCACGCATAACCGACACGTACCTACCCCCTCGTCTGCCTCGCCGCCATCCCGCTGAAACAACTCTGAGTCTACGTGCCGCGGACAGCTACCGCACTGTACCAGCTTTCTACGCGTCATCTCGGCTTAAAAACCCGACACAATGAGAAAGAACCGTGCAGGTAAATACTCATCTTCGGCTGTCCTCCACTGTCTCTGCCGTTTCGCTCTCCTTCACTGACGAAGCACCCTGTTGTCAGAGCACCAGAAAAGCACGTCCGAACAGGTCGACTGCGCACTGCGCAGTCGACCTGTTCGGACTTGTTCGGACTTGTTCGGACTTGTTCGGTCGACCTGCACAGTCGACCTGTCTCGGCGGGGGATGAAGTGCATGAACACGCACTACCACTGCGGCAGACGTGGTAGGTTCCTCTGGATCCGCTGGTCACCCACCAGAATAAAAATGTGGTAGAGGCGCCCCCAGTACGGGGGATCCAGTGTACTGTAAACCGTTCCACCACATCGGTTTGTACCATGGGGTACGAGAATGTTGAAGGTACTTCCGTGCCCCTGGGCACCAACCAGTAAAAATTGGTATAAGCACCCACTGCCCAGGGGATCTAGGGCTTGGGAAGTTACCCGACATTGTCGGGAAATGCCCCGGGGGAAGGGGTCGTAACTTTTAACCGACGGCGATAGTCGAGTGGTAAAACACTTGTCTCGTAAGCGGGAGGTACCAGGTTTGAATCCGCGGCCGCCGAAGACCCACCCGTTTCTTTAAAGGTTACAAGCGTCCCCGTACCGTAGCTTGTCTCGACGGTGGAACAAACGCTTACAGCTTGACCACAAGCAGCCGTGGGAGGCCATGTGGTAGGTCCCTCGAACCCCTTCTGGCGCGGTCTGGCACCTCTGGGCACCCAGCCGTTCAAAGGGTACAAGCGTTCCTGTCTCGTCGGGGGCTGAAGGGTTTGGACACGCACTACCACTGCGGCAGACGTGGTAGGCTCCTCTGGACTCGCTGCTCACCCGCCAGAATAAAAATGGGGACAGGCGCCCCCTGTACAGGGGATCCAGTGTGCTGGAAACCGTTCCACCACGTCGGTTTCTACCATGGGGTACGAGAATGTGGGAGGTACTTCGGAACCGCTGGGCACCAACCGGTGAAAAATTGGTACAAGCACCCCCTGGCGAGAGGATCTAGTGCTTGGGAAGTTACCTGACTTTGGTGGGAAATGCCCCGGTGGAAGGGGTCGTAACTTTAGCCGCAATTGTGGCTCAGAGGTACAGCACTCGCCTTGTATGCGGAAGGTACTGGGTTCGAATCCTGGTGCCGCCGGGAACCCACCGGTTTCTTTAATGGGTACAGGCGTCTCTGCTCGGATGCGGACCATTGAAAGGGGAAGTAACGTTTGAAAAGCTGCCTTTACCCTATCAAGGGACCCCTGACCCTTGTCCATCTGGCAGGGCCCCCGTCCATCATGCCGCGTTGCGGAAGTTCAGGGAGTGAAAGAGTCTGGGGGCTTGTCTTGCCACAGGCGGTTGCGAGTTGAGCGTCCATCGTGGCTGTGGAAGGCACCATGTGAATTCATGTTCCTTGGTGGCGCCGGGCACCTACCGGTAAAATAGGTACAAGCGACATCCCAGCCTGGCGCAAGGCCCTTGTGTGGGACAAGAACGCTTGCGAAGTTTACCCGGCTTGCACGGGAAATCGCCCCTATGGAATGGGGCGGCTGCAAAAACGGAGGATCTTTTCTTTTCATTCGTTCAGGACACCCCCCGCTTCCTCCGCATAATAGAAGAGATAAACAAGGGTGGGCAACCTACCCAGTGGAACCCTCCTTGCTACTCTTGACGTTGCCGCATTGTATACAAACATCCCTTTCGTCGAAGGAATAGAAGCTATTTCAAAAGCTGTATCAGAGAACCCGCACTAAAATGCGCCAGAAGTGTACATAACTTTGTGAAATCTAGTTTTAACTCTCAACTATTTTGAATTCGACTCTTCTTACTTTTTGCAAGGTTTTGGAACCAGCATGGCTACTCCATTCGCGCCAATCTATGCCAACATTTTCATGTGGCAACTTGAAGCCACTCTATTAAGCTCTTTTCCGCATAAATCTCAGGTTTACCTCCGCTACATTGACGACATCTTCATGATTTGGGAACACGGTCGCGCGACTCTAGAAATGTTTATATCTCATCTCAATTATTCGCATCCAACTATTAAATTCTCCTGCCAGTATTCCGAAAACAAATAACTGGAGAAATCCTCGTTAAAGTACACAAGCAACAGCGCGCCAATATCTTCTTTGAACAAACGCGCATAGCCAATCTTGAAAACAGGGTGACACCCCACCGGAGCCTGAACAGTACTCAAGGTGTCATTTCTCAAGTAGACCTCATGAATGAGACAGATGCTGACCTGCTGGAGGGCCTGAGAAATCAGGGCGTGACAGCGGTGAGGCGCATAACTAGAAGGAGGGATGACAAAGAAGTGTCGACAAAGCACATTATCCTTACTTTTGACCGGTCCACACTCCCAGAGTACGTCAATTCAGGTTTTTCAGATTGTAACGTCGGGCCATACATTCCAAACCCGTGCCACTGCTTTAAGTGCCAGCGGTTCGGGCACGAAACCAACCCCTGCCATGGCCGTCTGACCTGCGCAAAGAGCGCCCAGCATGATCATCCATCTGACAATTGTCCATCATCGACCCTCACCTGCGCCAACTGCCAGGGACCCCACGCAGCCTACTCTCGAAAAAGCCAGACGTTTAAGCTTTAAGACGTTTTAATGTCGTTTAAGCTGGAGAAGACGATAACAATTGTGAAGGTCACTGAGAACACCACCTTTCCAGAGGCGCAAAAGAGACTCGCCTCTTTTCCTCTGGGAAGGTACGCCGACGCAGCGTGGTGGGGGGCGAGCGGAATCTCGTTTCAGCGGGGCCCAGTACCGCGAGTCGAACTTGGTCCCGCCCCCAACACCCAGGGTTCCCCCGGGCAGCCCAACCCGCCTCTGCACCGCTCGGTCAGCCAGCAGTGGCTGTGGTGGCAACTACGTCTTTTGGGGTTGCCGCGGCATACACTGCTTCCTCTTCACCGACCTAAAGCACATGCGAGGGCACGGTGGAGCTACAGACGCAGGCATCCGCGGCAGTACCCAGCCCTGCCGCACCACCTGCGCCATCCGGGGTGCTCCTGGCGCCCTCGGCCGTCGCGGCTCGAACGAAGGGTGCCGCAAGGGGTGCCAAGTTTGTGGGGTTGGGCCCGCGGGGTACGCCTTCCAAATCTGATGGCGACATAAATCTCGAACCTTTCCTGTCTTCCCTGCCGCGGCAGGAGTTGGTCCCTCCATGTAAACCCCCAGAGAAGGTTAAAAAACCCTTCCAAAAAGTCTAAGCCCCGAAAGGCCTTACGTACATAGTCAGACTACAGTAGCTGCAACTCATCATAATGAGAAGAGAATATATTGGTGAATGGAACTGTAGCGTCCTTCCTAATAATCTTAACGATGTATGCTACCGGTTACCGCTTCCCCTAGCGACTTTATCCAAGCCTCAATATCATGTATGTCTTCGCAGAGTTGCGGTGTCTCTGCACGCATTTCGGGGAGACATACCATTGAGTAATTTTGATGTTTAACCTTCTCTTTTGCATAACTAGCGTGGTAGTTTTTTTTGTAGATAGAATAGTATGGTCGCAGCATAAGTCTGCTTTGGTGTTATTCCAGGTAGATGAAAGGACTATAGGCTTAGCGAAAGTTAAATCCGGGGTTGTATCGTTGGATGTGGCCGTCCCTTGTCTTGTGGCCTGCCTTGGATCAGTGAGTGGAGTTACTTTTTCTTGTTGTGCACCGAACCAAAGCCGTAAGCCCTTGGCCGTGCAGCAACCGTACCCCCAGGCGAAGTGAGGGTTCCGTAGTTCCATTGAAGTTCCGTACCACGAGGAGTGGTGTTCTCAAACATGTCTGACTTGCTGTTTTCCTGATTGTCTGTGAAAAACGACGGTCTGTGAAAAACGATCCCAGTGGAGTGTTGTATGGCCGAAATGTCTCACGTGAGTATGGTCGTGGCTAGTACAGAGGACCGTCGACCTTGCGCGCTGTCTACTGGTATGAATGATCGGAATCCTGGTAGCTTGGCCTGGCCATTGGTTTTTTGAAGGGCAATCACATGTGGACCCCCCTCCAGTCCCACACTTGACAAATGCTTCTGTAGATTGGTTCTTTGGCGTCTATGACCCCTACAGGTCCACTGCCGTATAAAAATTTTGAAGTGTGATTTCTTCTGGTCCGAGATATTATTCAAACAGATAGCATGGTTCGTAAGGAGATTTTAATAATGTGGTCCTCAATTGAGGCTGGGACGGCCATTTCTGAGTTTGGGGTCGTTGTTGCGGGGGGGTTGCCGGAGGCACGTTTCCGATCCACATCCATACATGCTGCTTAATAGCCGCGGTTGTGGTTTGTATGTCCGACATGTGAGTATTAATTGTAGTTAGTTGTTTGTTATTCGAGTTTATAAAGCACGTGAGCAGAGTACGAATTCCAGAGATGCTCTTTACAAACTTGGCCTCCCAAACGGAGTACGTGTTCTCTGTCTGGGCTGTAGTGCGTTTTCGGCTGGGAGTCCGCTTAGCTAGAGATGTACAGCCGTCGGGTACCATCAACTCTTGGTCCGTCTTCGCAGGCGTTTCAAAATTTGTTTAAATTTAGTGCTGCATTCCCGACTACATTATGCTGCAAAAACACATGCGGTTCTCTCGGCTACTGAAGCAAAACTCGTACATATTTTACTCGCGTTTCGCAGCATAAATATTGTTCGCCAATAAGAAGACGGCAATTCATGAAGTGCAAAGTTAGATGTGCCCGACCTTTGTTCGTTTTGAGTGTTTTTCAGGCTCCCTGATTCAGTTATTCACTGCTCATTTCCCGCTATTTAGATATTGCCACAAAATCTGGACGCTTCCTTCAGAAGGCATTGAAAAGGGGGAGGTGTACTTAAAACTACTTGACATTCTTCCTAATATCATGTTGTTGGAAACCAGCGCCGTGCATTACAGGATTTTACGGCAGTTGATCACTGCTTTCTTATACAATATATTCACCAAATTAATAATACCGAAACTTTCTATCCTTTAAAGATGGTGATCTTGCGGCATAATGCGCTACGATACCACGCCAATAAAAATCTCGCGACCTCGTGTGTTCGCTCATACGGCGATCACTTCTGGAGATGCAGCATGTATGCGACATCACCGAGAGGACTGCGGTGCGCTGTTCGTGTAAATACTGCTTCAGGGAGTGCCATATTCGGCAGCCAATTTTTTTCTTCTTTTCCCACGCGCTTATCTTAGTTCCCATTCTCTATATCAGGCTGCGTGGTGTGTCAATCCCGGTACGTCATTCGCCGTGGGGGAATCTCACGTGTATCTTCAAGAGGACAAACCTCATTCTAGCATCTGTAATGATAAACTCACATGGCAGCGCCCGTGGGACATGGATGGGTCTGAACAGTAGGCTCTGCAAGAAAGAGCTGTTGACTAATGAATCTAGAGCTAGGTTTCCAATGACCTCCAACTGAGGGTAGTTCATCCTGTCCAAGCTGAGCACGCAATCTAGTGTACAAACTCAACTTTGTCGAATTTTCGTCAAACCCAATATCGGGAAACTCCCGCTGGTCTTGAGCAACAACGCCTTTTTTATTCTTCGGAAAAAGTGCATTCGTGGTTCTAAATGTCCCAAGACAAATCCCGTCTATTTTTCTCAAATATTTACTCAGAGCTTCCTGTGGCTGCATGAGTGCGTGCAATTACACGTCCCCGGCTTGGCAAGTTCAGTTACGTCATCTAGTTAGACGTGCCAAAAGCATCCCACAACTTCGGTCAATCGGCGATCCTCGAAGAACACGCTATAGGGTTACCTAGTACCACTAGATAAGGTATCACAGTACCACGCCTGAGGCAGGCGAGTCGTCAAAGGGGGTCATTTTGGCGGTGATCAGTGCTGCGAGATTGCTGCTCTACATGGCCTCGGCGCTAGTTCCTACCTGTTCGTTTGTTAAGAGCCCTGTCGAAGCTGCAGCAAAACGGCATCTTCGGACAAACCACTTGGCGAAGCCTCAGGGTAGGCAGGACAAGCAAAGTCTACTAGAGATGACCGACCAAAATGCATAAGCAAAATTCCTGCGTCCGTGAATGATCGCAGTGTAAACAAGTGTTACTTGGTGTGAACTGACCAATGACCACGGCAGCGGTACGGAACAATAGCAGAAAGAATAACTTTATCAAGTGACGCCAGTCTGACATAGCCAAACGGCCCGAACCCGAAATGGCAGTTTCTATGACAATGAACTAATTTTTCTGAAATGCACGTATTCCACAATGGAGCCACGAAACCTATTATATGAAACGTTCTGGCGGCTTGTGCTTATACTTGCTAGAGAACGCATCCGGGCTACATTGCATGGAGCACAGCGGTCTCTTTCGCAATCTGCTTTAAAATCTCAGAGTGGGGGCTAAAGCCTGTGAATGCAAGTACACTGAATACATGGCGACAATATTTCAGGCAACGTAAAGAACCTCTGAACCACTCTCAGAAATCTTGCTTTTATCTATCACCTAAGACGACAGAATTTTTTGTGGTTCACGGTTAGCACCCACCGCTATCAAACAGGTATCGTATTATCTACACCAGCGACACACACATTACTTATACCTGTGGGCATATGAATTAGCCGGCGTTCCATTGTTTACTTTGCAACCGCTTCACAGTGAATTGAATAAAGCAGGTTCTCAAAAATAGGAAACCAGTGACACACCACACCTCTCGCCTTGCAAAAAATATTGGTGGTGCTCACCAATAGATGTGTCTCCTACCCTCGACGACAGAAGGCGTTGGTGATCGTACTCAGAGCGCCAACGCTTACAAGTTGTATTTACAATAAACAGTGAGTAGTCTTCCATAGGGCCATGATTTTCACGAATTATGGTTTTCCCCCGTTTACGTCCATCGATGTTCGTGCACGGGTTTTTCCGATCCCTCACGTGGAAGATCTCCTTGGACAAGCGGTACAGCATGATCTACGGCGTAACACTAGAACACAGGGGACTGCACTGGGTCCCTCTGTCAGCTTTTCTCCCGCTTGGTCTCGCCGGGCTGTTGCAGTTGGTCGTGAACAAATCAGCATTCACTCTTCTCGTACTATTTCTAGTAAAAAGGCACGTGCATTCCTAAACATCCCTGCGTAAAAAGTTACCAGGTGAGGTGAATACTTTCCTGGATGACCAGCCTTTTGCGTGGTCCTATGGGTCCGCCCGAGCTGGGCTTATAGGTGCCCAGGCTTGTAGCTGCGGACACGCTTTTAACTCGTCTCCCGTTTGGGTGCAAATTCAGACAATGTTAGCACAATATAACACTTGCACTATACTAATACAAAGTTGTCGACACACATATATGCATACTCCCGTACTCTGACCAAGACTGCAAGTATAGCGGATGGCCATTGCTGATCATCTAACTCTGCACGCAATAGAACGCGTGACCGCAATTATGGGTAATAATATGCTGTCACACGAACTGGGATTGGGGCAAGATGGCCCCAAAAGATTTCGCACGGGACTGCCTATATAGTATCCTTACTGTTGAAGACCACGATGTGCGCGCTTCCCGTACCCTCCCCTTGAATTCGGGGATGCACGCCAGCCATAAAATTCTTGCTCCTATTTTGTTACGCCTTCTGGCTACGTGGCTGTGCTCTCCAATACGTTGCTCTGAAAAACTCTAATTAGGCGATGCTAGGGTGACCCGGCCCTCACAACCAACGTTACTAAAAACTAATTCACTCAGCCTAATGTCAAAATCCTCAATGCACTCACAGCCAAACCACCGCAACACCAGCTTGCACCACTTAACAAGGCGCTGCTCCGCATTTTTTCTGTGCCACCCTATCTGTACCTGTACCAATCCGTTTATGCGTCTTCAGATTTGTGGTTCGGGCTAAAGCAGCGAATAAAGTTTACTTTCCGTCTCTCACCAACCCAATGCCTCCCGATGCATGTCTAAAAGATGATCTATTTGAAGGTGCCACCTATTTAAGAGCACGTTTGTTATTTGGCTTAGCGAGTGGTGTATCACTACATCACTCATGGCTCAATGGCGGTCGTACCACTCAGTTTGTCAGCTACGCTTTTCACCTTTGCATGTTCTCGGAGGTCTGTAGGAATATATTGTACGGCCGTCATTGGCAAAATATTTGTGCAACTCAGCACCTCCTGCCTTTCCCTCCTTCCATGTCCTCCGTTTTTGTAGGCACGGACGAATATAAAAGTATTTGTATAACTTCGGTATCTGCAACACTGCATAGCACTTGATTTCTAAGCTGGCAATTGCTATTTCCTTTTTGTTCACAGGATGCCACCACCAGCCTCCTCGGAAACATATGCCTGTCGATCAGTGTCCCGGCTAGACACCAAGGCAGTCCGCGCCATCACGTTAGCTGAACAGAGCGGAAAGCAAGAAAACGGGACCACTCAGCGGGCTTGGCCAGTAAGGATGTTTAGCATGGTGTACTACTTGCGTGCGTTACGAACTCTGAATTATCAAGTCGTAAGAAGATCTATTACAATGGGCAGAATAGGAAGGTCGTGATAAATAGTCACCAGATGCTCAGGCGCAATTGAACACCCATATATATATCTTCAAATATTTTTTCAGCACGGCTGTGTTTGGTTAGAGGAACCGTGTGTACGTCTTCGGGAATACTACTCTCAGTGAACGTGTTCGCATGCCCAAGAGAAACCATCAAGCCACAATCATAAAGAGAATATCACAGTTTGTCACGGCAAAAAGCTCCATGTCTACGTGTTTGTGACCTAGTTGTTGGACCAGAAAAGCTATCGAAGAAATCGCAGTGAATCAGGCGTAGCATCGAGTATCGAGGAGCGTAGCATCGAACACGTTGGCAAGAGAATGACAGCTCCAGTGCTGCTGATTGTGACCATCGGGCCTCTTTCGCGGCGCGGAAGGAAAGCAGTACCTTTGACACCGAGCACGACAGATAGCATCCATACATTGACGGTTGTGCGGCTGAATATAAAACTCTGAAATTAGAAGTAAAAAAAGCAATCGTAACAGAGTTTCGGTGTTGTGGCTTCAGCTGCCAACCAGCTTGACCCAGTGGAATGGCGACGTATGTTTATCTCTCACGTTTCTTCTCTCGTCATGTAATGTAAATTGTTCCCTTGAAGACACTGTGATTTCACCTTGCTTTAAAGTGTCGTATATACATTTCTCGGTCTGTAGTCTTAAAATGTCGTTTATGAAGACTTTCCGACGGCATTTTATTTCGTATGTTCTGGGTAAACTGGATGAATTGGGAATCCCTGATCTGAAGTGAGAGCACGTGAGCATTAGCCTTCCTTGTGGTTTCTGGCACTTGGTGTTGTGACATCTCTCCAGTGTGTAGTTGGGTAACACATCAAGGTCCATCGCCTCAGTAAAAGCGTAGTTTACTTCATATAAATGGTTTTGCTTTTAATAGGTCTCACACGTCCAATCTCTGCATGGTTCTGAGCATTTAAATCATTACAACGCCAGTTATTTACTAACTTAAAATTCCTGAAAAACAAAAAAGAAAACTTTTGGGTGAAGCCAATAAAATACCTACAGCTTAGCACTGGTAATCGTGGATAAGCAAAGCGAAAGCTTGGGTTAGCCTTCTTAAGCCTTGGTTTCACTCCGTTAACGTTTCATTTAGCTGTAAATACACTATTCGTTCAAAGCTTGGCTTTCCATATTGTTTTGGTCCCGCGTCCGGCGTTTCCTCAGCCAAACTGCTCAAGGGGTGTTACCCGCCGGGTGGTCAGACCCCCTTGGCAATGACGGCACTAAGGCTCCAGCTCCCGCGCTCTGCTCAGAGAACACGGCCATGCCTCGCCCTTATCCATAGCCAAGCTCACATGCACCCGGCGAGTCACACGGCAGGGGCACGCAGAAATAAGATTTGGCAGTCCTGAAAACCTCGGAAAGCAAAGGGGAGGATTTGGTAGGTCATTGAAACTGATAAAGAATTTGGAAAGAAAAAAAGTGGAGAAAAAATGCCCGCCAGTTCGGATCCAACCTGGCGGTCATTTTTTCTCCACTTTCTTTCTTTCCAAATTCTTTATCAGTTTCAAAGATTTACCACATCCTCCCCTTTGCTTTCCGAGGTTTTCTGGACTGCCAACTCTTATTTCTGCGTTATTTTCACCGAGTCCCTCATTTCTTATCTGATTCGCTATATATCTATATATATATATAAGGTAAGTAGAGACAGAGACAAACTGGAAAGACGTAGAAAATAGAAAGAAGTAAAGGGAGTCGTATCCCTGAAACGTCAGTAAACTTATTTCTATTTTCTACGTCTTTGTCCTTTGTCTCTGTCTCTACTAACCTTATTTTTTCGCGCTCTGTGTGAGTTTTTATCTTCTCAGAGATATATATAAATCTAGAGAAAGATAAACTCACAAAGCCCGCAGAAATAGTAGAAGTAAAGAGTCGGATACACAGCAAGAACAATAACAAACCTTGTTTGTTATTGTTCTTGCTGTGTATCCGACCCTTTACTTATACTATATATATAAATATATATATATATATATATATATATTTATATATAAATATGTATATATATATATATTTACACATGTAGAGCAGTAAACCATGGAATATAGTAGAGAACAAAAGACAAGAAAACTTCGAACAAGGTATAAACCACTATTGTTGCCAACGTTTCAGCAAAGAGTTGCCTTCGTCAGGGCAACCTCTCGCCTGGCTGGCACGCTTTATATAGGGGTAGGTCCCCAGGTGAGAGGAAAGAAGGAAGTAGAATTGAGAAAGCGCATTGGTTTAGGATTATGTCTGGGGAGATATTGAGGGGGAAAGTAGGTTGTATAGTTTGACCCGCAAAGTTGTCCAGAGGGAAGTCAGCCGGGGGTTGATATTCCGGGAAATTCTTGGAGAGAAAGGATGAGAGGCTGTTTGTTGCCCGCCGCGCGGCATACCGAAAGGCTCTAAGAAACGCCAGAAGCAGAACAGCGGTGATAGGAGTCCTTATCAGAAACAATCTCCAAGCCTCAGGTCAAAAGAAAAGGTAGAGAAGGGGGAATAACGGGGTTTACGAAAAAAGAAAAACAGGCAGGAAAACCACACACACACACAAACAAAACAAAAATGGCCCCCATCTCCTTACGAGGGAACCCTGGTGTGATGCAGCGCATGCATACGCGATATGAGAGAGTACACGTGTTTTAAGGACCACGAACCAGCTCTGTATTACATTTACGAATGATGACTTTATGGTCAGTAAAGTACACAGTGAGCGGTTGCCGCAGCAGTGGTCTAATCTTAATTTCATCGTCGATGTTCGAGAAGAACGAGAGCGAGTGCTGACAGAGCCGCCGCGCGGTGGTACCCGCTTTATATTCACAGCTCTGGAAGGAGAGGAGACCGCGGGAGAGTGGCGCGCATGTACGCACATGCGCACCGGAGCAGCTGTTAACGCAGCGTTAACGCAGCGTAGCGCGCACCAACCAAGCGCGCCAGCTGTCCTTATGCTAATGCGCCGGAGTGAGAGTGTTGCGCACAGCTATGGGAGAGACGAACGGAGGAGAGTCTAGCATGCCCACGTGGTGTGCGGACGGACGCCACGACGCGGGACGGACATGCATCAGAGCAAGAGATGCGCTGCATCTAAATGCAATAACCCCATAACTGAAATGGCACGTGACGCCAAAAGCAAAATTCCTGGAATAGACCTGTCCTGAAACTCGAAAACGCAAACGTACGTATGAGGCAAAAATGAAAGGTGCGTATGGGGCACCAAACCTAAGTTACGTATTTACTAGAGTTACGTAAGTTACGTAAGTTACTAGACAAAGCGGAGGGCAAAATAGAAATAAAATGGAATGCCGCAAAAAAGGTTGGAGGGATGCGGGCGCATACTAAACTGGAAGCTGAGGAATCAAAGCAAGAAGAATTGGGTGACCAAGAAAGGAGCAGAGTTAGGGGTCATAGTCTTTGGATAACGTATATGCAAGACAATGCCTCATGCTGTGTTCCCTGTGGATATCGCAAGGATTCCAAGTTGCCCCTAGACGCAATAATTCCAGCAGGTCCCATTAATTCCACTAGGTCCCATTCCAGCAGGTCCCGCAATAATTAAAGCAGGTCCAATTTGTGAATTAAATAGGATCTTCGGTATTTTTGGTTCCTAGGAGTCTGATAGTTTGGATGAAGTACGTACTACTTAAAGGCATCAAAACTGTAGCCTGGTTGCTTGAAATGCTGCGCTACAGCTACGAAGAATTTCATGAGAGTATCTGCCCGGTGACCGTTAAGACCTAGGCTCATAGGCTGACTCGTTTCGCCTCTATACTTTTTGTGGGCCATTGAGCATTCATACATATACACAATGGTGAATGAAGTGCACGTAAAACTTTAATTCATCTTGTGGACATAATTACTGCCTGTGCTTTTTACAATGCAGTTTAACTACAGGTGCCTGCATGTCTTGTATCTGGGACGGGAGCAGCAGGCTATGATTGGTTGCTCTGAAGGCGCTGTTTTAGTATGCACTAAAATATCTTTTAGATTCCTCTTTCTCCCGTAGGTAACCATTGGTGCTTCCGGGAACGTCTTTTAAGTCGTTTGTTCTAGCTAAAATGGGGTAGTATTTCCGCAGTATATTGTTTACGTTTGTAAGGGCGTTTGAAAATTTAGTTACTAGGGCAGGCGGCCTGGCGCTTTCGTTTTGTCGCAGGTGGTTGTGCACGTCATCCCTTGTGAGATTAGGTGCCCGTTGGTACACCTGATCGAGCGAGCTATTGGGATTGCTTCTGTTCATAATTGTGGACTTTTATGCTTTACGTAGTCCATGTCTTCACTGCATACTCTTCTAAGCCTGGTGGTTTGTCCTACAAAGTTCCCTTACTTGCATTGTCTCGGGTGATGGCTTTTATATTCTACGTACTGCTGCCTCTCTCTTGGTTTTCTCAAAAGCGTGGTTTTAAGTTCACCGTTGTCTAGAATGACGGGAATCGAGCAAGTTCTCTTGTTTTTTAGAATATTGGGAGGAGAATTTAGTAGTCGGATGCGAATAAACAAGATGTGATATAAACGTTTCTTGAGTTGCGCGACCGTGTTCCCAAATCATGAAGATAATGTCTCTATAACGGAGGTAAACCTGAGTTTTATCGGTTGAAAAGTGCTTAATAGGGTGACTTCAAGATGCCCCATGAAATCATTGGCATAGGTCGGCGGGAATGGAGTACCCATGTTGGCTCCAAAAACTTGCACAGAGTCAAACGAGTCAAATTCAAAATATTTGGGTGTGAAATATAATTTTAAGAAAGTTTTGTATATTTCAGGCGCATGTAGGTGCAGGTTCTCTGATAGAACTTTCGAAATAGCTTCAATTCCTTCGACGAAAGGGATGTTTTTGTACAATTCGGCAACGTCAAGAGTAACAAGGAGGGTTACACTGGGTAGGCGCCCACCCTTATTTATTTCTTCTATCGTGCGGACGAAGGGGGGGCTGTCGTGAACAAATAAAGAAGAGCCGAAATGTCGACATTCTGGCTCTTCTTCCTTTATTCGTTCAGGACACCCCGCAACTTCTCCGCATAATAGAAGAGATAAATAACGGTAGGCGCCTACGCAGTAGAACCACCCTTGTTACTCTTGACGCTGCCGCAATGTATACAAACATCCCTTTCTTCGATGAAATTGAAGCTATTTCAAACACTTTATCAGAAAACTGCACCAACTTGCGCCGGAAGTGTACATAACATTGTTAAAAGTAGTTTTAACTCTCAAATATTTTGAATATGACTCGTTTTACTTTTTGCAAGTTTTCGGATCCAGCCTGTGTACTCCGTTCGCGCCGACCTATGCAAATATTTTCATAGGGCAACTTGAAGACACCTTATTAGGCTCTTTTCGGCATAAACCAATGGTTAAACTCTGTTACATAGAAGACATCTTCATGATTTGGGAACACGGTTGCGCGGCTCTGGAAACGTCTATATCTCATCTCAGTTCTTCGCACCCGACTAATACATTCTTCTGCCAGTATTCTGAAAAACAAGAGAGCTTCCTCGATTCTCGTCATTGTAGACAACAGTAAACTTAAAACCCCGCTTTTGGCAAAACCAACAGACAGGCAGCAGTACCTAGATTATAAAAGCCATCACCCGAGACACTGCAAGTAAGGGATCTTTGTAGGACAAGCCACCAGGCTTACAAAGAGTATGCCGTGATGACAGAGACTACGTGAAGCATCCAGACGAACTGAAGTCCACCTTTATTAAACGGAACAACTTCAAAAGCACGCTCGATCAGGCGTACCAACGTGCACCTAATGTCACAAGGGATGACGTGCTCAACAAGCAGCGACAAAACGAAACCGCCAGGCCACCTGCCCTAATAACTAAATTTTCAAACGCCCTAACAAACGTAAAAAATATACTGCGGAAATACTACCACATTTTTGATCGTAACAAACGACTTAAAAGACGTTCCCGGAAGCACCAAGGCTTACCTACCGGAGAAACAGGAATCTACAAGATGTTTTAGTGCATGCTAAATTAGCGCCTTCAGAGCAACCAGTCATAGCCAGCTGCTGCCGTCGCAGATGCAAGACATGCAGGCACCTGCATACAGACTGCATTGTATCCAGCAAAGCCAGTAATTATGTCCACAAGAATATTTCATCTTTTACATGCACTTCATTCAACATTGTGCATATGTTGGAATTCTCAACGTACCTCAAACAGTATATACGCGAAACGAGTCAACCTATGTGCCTGTGTCTTAACGGTCACCGGGCGATACTCCAAGCAAATCCTACATAGCTGTAGCGCTGAATTTCAACCAACCAGGCCACAATTTTGGCGACCTTAAGTGATATATACTTCAGTCATACTTTAGGTCTCCTAGGGACAGAAAATATCGAGAATCCTATTTTACTCAGACATTTAACTCCATGTAACCTGCTCAAAATACGCGTCTGGGGCCAACTTGGAATCCATGCGATATTCACCGGGAATACAGCATTAGGGATTGTCTTGCATATACGTTATCCAAAGTCTATGACCCCTCCGTCTTCTCGTACTTGGTCACCCAATTCCTCTTGTTTTCATTCCTTAGCTTCCAGTTTAGTATGCGCCCGCATCCCTTCAAGCTTTTCTGTGGAATTCCAGTTTATTTCTATTTTGTGTTGCTTTCCGCTCCGCTTTGTCTTGTGCCCTGTACGGAACTTATCTTTTCCTTTTTCAGTTGCAGAACAGGGTTGTTCCATGGATGTTGCTGTTCGCGACACGTGCCATTTCAGTAGTCAGGTATTGCTTTTTCCTTGGTGTGTTTGCTTGTGCGGTTTTCCTCCCTGTTTTTTTCGTGAACCTCGTTATACCCCCCTTCTCTACCTTTTCTTTTGACCTGAGGCTCGCAGATAGTTTGTGATAAGCACCCCTCTTACCACCGGTTCTGCTTCTGGTGGTTCTGAGAACCATTCCGTATGCTGCGCGGCGGGTCAACAAACACCTTGTCATACTTGCTCTCGAAGGATTTCCCGGAATATCATCGCCCCGCTGACTTCCCTCTGACCGACTTCGTTGTTGCAAATATACAACCTTCTTTCCCCCTCAATTTCTCCCCCGACATAATCCCAAACCAATGCGCTTTCTCAATTCCGCTTCCTTGTCTCCTCTCACCTGTGTACCCACCCCTCTATAAAGCATGCCGAGAGGTTGCCATGACGAAGGCAGAGCTGCGGAAATGTTTGCAACAATCGCGGTTTCCTTCTTGGTCGAAGATTTGTTTTCTTAAATATATATTTATATATATATATAGATATGTTTATATGTATATATATACAATACAGAAGACACACTGAAAAAACAGGTCAACAAACGAGCTAAAACGAGCACCTCCTTAGTTCTCACCTTCTTGCTTTCCCGTCGTGACTTAAGTACCTTGCAATGCTTTCCTCTTCTCCTATAGCTTCACCTGCCTTTGATTAGGCCCCCTTTCCCCTCTGTTCCGCGGTTCTCCGGTAGCACTCCAAAGGCCCTCCATCCCTCCCCCCTCTTTTTTTTTATCCACTCCTTGCGTTCTTCGGCTTCGTATGCTTTTTTGTGTCGCGTAGAGCCTACATTTTTTTGCTTGATACATCTTCTTGCCCCACCCTCAACTGAAATGTATTTAAACCCAACTGATCTGCACTATTTGTATCTTTAAAAAAGACAACCCCCCGGTCGAAACGTTAGAATAAATGTTGTTATGTTTTTCACTTTCACTTCTCTATCGTACAGCTAACCTCATAGCCAGGAACCTTTTCTCCTAACTATATATATATATATTGTAAGGCCGTGAGCAACGGGTGAACCGGGACGTTTATTCGGCGATCCAGTGGGTTCCGAACACCGTACCGAGAGCGATGATGAAGATGCACGAGGGACGAGGATTGGGTAATGTTAATGAGAATGATACTGTCACGGCGAGGAGGGAATGCGGGAGATTGCCCAGAGTGTATAAACAGTCCCTAAGAGTGTCCAGGCCGTGGTGACACGACATATGCGCTCACAATAATTTCCCCTCCGAGTGAAGGCGGGCGCCTGACCGCCAAAGTTCATGAAGTACGGCGCACAAAAGGTTTCAGCCGTGACACGTGCACGATTTCTGTGCCACGGTATCGACGGTCCAAGGGAGCTTGACTAGGCGTGACACGATAGTTGACAGGGGATGTTTCTTCAAGAACCGTGTACGGGCCTGTGAAACGGTGAAGAAATTTCTCACATAGTCCTGGTCTTCGACTGGGCGTCCAAAGTAAGACCTCGTCACCAGGGCAGAACCGAACAGTACGGTGGCTGGCGTCGTAGCGGTCGTTGCGGTCGTGCTGGCTGGCTTCAGTCTGCAGACGCGCCACTCGACGGCAATAGTTTACACGGGAGAGGAACTGTTCTGAGGAGGGGCTTGAGGTCGACACGGGAGCCGATAAAAATGTGGTGTCCAGAATGAACGATGGGTCGCGGCCGAATACGAGGAAATATGGAGAGTAGCCGGTGGTCCGTTGAACTGCAGTATTATAAGCAAACGTAACAAATGGAAGAATTGTGTCCCAGTTGGTGTGATCAGGTCGAATGTACATAGAAAGCATATCCGAGAGTGTCCGGTGAAATCTTTCAGTGAGGCCGTTCGTTTGCGGGTGGTAGGAGGAAGTGGTTCTGTGGACTGTGTTCGAAGCACGAAGTACATCTTCAACAACACTGGACAGAAAAACCCTGCCGCGATCACTCAAAAGAACACGAGGGGCCCCATGGCGCAAGAGTATTGCGCGCAGGAAGAAGTCGGCGACCTCTGCTGCGCAGCCAGAGCGAATTGGCGCGGTTTCTGCATAACGTGTTAGGTGGTCAACTGCTGTCACAATCCACCGATATCCTGCAGCCGTACAAGGAAGAGGGCCGTAGAGATCTATACCAACCGTTTGGAAAGGCATAGACGGACACGGAAGCGGCTGCAACAGTCCGGCGGGCGGGGATGTGGATCTCTTGCGTTGCTGACAAGATGGGCACGAGGCGATGTAACGGGCAACGCAGGTGGACAGGCCGGGCCAAAAGAAACGACTGCGGACTCGCTCGTAGGTTTTGCTGAAGCCTAGGTGGCCGGCTGTGGCATCGTCGTGCAGCGCTTCCAGTATCTGCGCGCGGATGGAGCGTGGCGCAACGGGAACCCATCGGTGGCCAGAAGAGAGATGAGTGGAACGGTACAAGATGCCGTCCAAAAACTTGAATTGTTGAAGCTGTCGACGGGACCTACTGTTTGGAGGGGGTGATGATCCGGTAAGCTGGTCGATCATTCTACGGCAGTATGTGTCGGCCCTTTGAAGAGAAGGCAGGCCCGAGAGGTCCTCAACTGCTACACGATTGACAGGTGCGATGGGAAGGACCGTGTTGAGGGGTAATGACGCGGAAGTCTTGCTCGACCCCAGAGGGCAACGAGAAAGTGCATCCGCATCCTGGTGCTTTTTCCCGGACCTGTATGTGACAGTAAAGTCATATTCTTGGAGTCGAATAACCCATCGTCCGAGCCGTCCTGATAAATTTTTCAGCGTTTGCAACCAGCACAGAGCGTGGTGGTCGGTCACTACTGTGAAGTGGCGGCCGTAGAGGTATGGTCGAAATTTTTGAACGGCCCAAACCACAGCGAGACATTCTTGCTCGGTGATTGTGTAGTTTTTCTCGGCGGCGCTTAGGGTACGACTTGCGTAAGAAACAACCCTTTCTCGGCGTTGATCATCAGACTGCAGTAGCACAGCACCGATTCCGTGGCCACTGGCATCCGTGTGCAGAATAACAGGGCGAGACTCATCAAAATGGCATAGTACTGGCCCTGAGGTGAGCGCGTGCTTGAGTTGTCGGAAAGCTTCCTCACAGTCGTCTGACCATACAAAGGGTGTTCCGGAGTGAAGCAGCTTGTTGAGGGGCGAAGCAACTGCAGCAAAGTTGCGGACGAAACGGCGGAAGTAAGATGCTAGGCCAAGAAAGCTGCGTAGGGCTTTTTGCTGTTGTGGCCGTGGGAAATCGATGACAGCAGCAATCTTGTCTGGGTCGGGCCGAATCCCCTCATTGCTGACTACGTGTCCTAGAACCTTTATGCTTCTTGCGGCGAAACGGCACTTCTTGGTGTTCAACTGAAGACCCGCATTCGCGAGGCATGTAAGAACCTCATCTAGCCGTTTCAAGTGCTCAGTGAAACTTGAAGAAAAAATAACGATGTCGTCCAAATAACAGAGGCATGTTCTCCATTTAAGGCCCCGAAGAACGTTGTCGATCATTCTCTCGAAAGTCGCAGGAGCGTTGCATAGTCCGAAAGGCATTACATTAAATTCATATAGTCCATCAGGGGTGGCAAATGCTGTCTTTTCTTTATCGGCCTCGTTCATTGGAATTTGCCAATAACCCGAGCGGAGGTCAAGGCTGGAAAAATATTCCGCTCCTTGTAGGCAGTCCAGGGCATCATCGATGCGAGGCATCGGATATACATCCTTTCGGGTAATTCTATTGAGTGCGCGGTAATCGATACAAAATCGAACGGATCCGTCTTTTTTCTTAACCAGGACCACGGGGGACGACCAAGGGCTGTTTGATGGGCGGATAATTTTGCGTTGAAGCATATCGGCGACATTCTCACTGATAACTTTTCGTTCGGAAGAAGACACACGGTAAGGGCGGCGGCAAACGATACGGGATCCATCTGTTTCGATTCGGTGCGTTGCGACGGAAGTTTGGCCAAGCGTAGTACAATTAGAATCAAATAAGGATTTGTGCTTGTTCAGGAGGTCTAGTAAAGAGCCAGTTTGCGTGGGGGAGAGATCAGAACTGATTGCGGCAGATAGAGCCGGGTGCAACGGTTTAGAGGGCAAAGTTGGGCAGGAGGAAACAGGGGAGAGGCCCGAGAGGGGAACAACACAGACAGCTTCGGAGTCAGCAGCGGTAGCCACAGTGGTGCCTTGACGAAGGAGAATCGGTTCAGAAGTAACGTTCGCGGCAACGAGTGTGGCCGACCCACGGAAGAAGCGCACAAGACAGATGGCGATCACGATGCCTCTCGGGAGAAACCGAGCACAGGGAAGGATGAGTACGTCCCCATCACGACAGTTGCCACCGCTAACGGAAATTGTGGTCTCAGTACCAGGTTTGAGGACGAAATCGGCACTTGCCACGAAGCACTGCTGCTTGACGTCAGAAACATCCGTATAGTCCGTAGCGGTGATCTCGATGTCGGGGTATCGGCAGGAGATGACCGCGGATGCCGATGATAGAAAGTCCCATCCCAGAATGAGTTCATGGGAGCAGCTAGGTAACACTGCGCACTGAATATGGTGCCGAATTCCCTCTATCAAAACACGTATTGTGCAGTATCCGGATGGCTCGAGCACCTCTCGATTAGCACCGCACAACGAAGGTCCAGTATACGGGGTAGTCACTTTTCGGAGGCGCGAACACAACTTTTCATTAATCACTGATATACTGGCTCCGGTATCAACAAGGGCATCAACACAAAAACCTTCAACTTCCAAAGACAATGTATTTGATGGTCCTAATGGAGGAGTTTTTCGCTTTTTGACGAGTGCAGTTTCCCCTCCAGAAACTGCAGGCGCTAGTTTTCCGATTGGTTGTCATTGGAGCGGGTCGCGGGTCGAAGAGGTGACAGAGAGCGGCGATATGGTGAGGGTGAGCGTCGCCGTGATGGACGCTCGGGCCGAGGCGGGCCGAACGAGGCTGGGGGCGGCGATGGGCGACGCGGGGGCGAACCATATGTGCTACGTCGGGACCCGTAAGAAAAGCCAATGTCGCGTTCGAACGGTGCGTACCCACGCCGTTCATCTTGCTGCCGTCGTCGACAGAAGCGAGATATGTGCCCGCGAATCCCGCAATAATAGCAGACGGGGCGGTCACCCGGGAAGGGCTGGCGGCCAGGGTGCATGGTCGTGTAGTATCCCCGTGGCATGCTTGCTGCGGATATCGCTGTTAAGTGTCCGTGGGTCAGCGGGGCCTCCATTGGTAAAGGCGGTTTGGCTGCGATGGCCGAGTAGGACGGCGTGGGAGTTGTAGGACCAGGAGGCGTCGATAGAGTCACACCCGCAATAGATGCCAGCTCCTCTTTCACGAGGTCGCGCAGCTGAGGAGCTTCCGTGCGAAAGTGATATCGTGGGGCAGAAAGCGGGTCGCTGAGCTGCAGCTCTTCGCGGATGATTTGGCGTATGAGAAGCCGCAAGTCCGTGTCCCCTTGTGACGGCGTAGCCAGAGCAGCCGGTTGCAGACGAACAGCCTGCAATTCGTCCAGGCGCTGGCAGGTTGTGCGCACATTGCTGACGCTCGTCGGATTTTGCACCGCGAGGGCGTTGAACGCGAAAGAAGCGATGCCCTTTATGATGTGGCGAACCTGGTCGGCCTCTGGCATGCTTGCATCCACGCGGCGGCAGAGAGCAACGACGTCCTCTATGTATGAGGTATACGTCTCGTCAGAGCGCTGAAGCCTAGTGCCCAGCTTCCGTTTCGCCTCGTCCGACCGAGCGGCTGTCGTGCCGAATATCTTGCGCAGCTCCTGGCAAAAGCTAGCCCAGTCGTCGATGCGGTGTTTATTGTTCAGAAACCATGTTTTTGCCACCTGGTCCAACGAAAAGGAAACCTGCTGCAGCTTCGCCGCGTCATCCCAACGGTTGAAAGCACAGACCCGAGCATACTCATCTAACCAGTCATCGACGTCTTCACCGCGGAGCCCTGCGAAATGCGGGGGGTCGCGCTCACGGCAGGTGACGGCAAATGCAAGAGGCGCAGGAGTGGAGGCGCCAGCGTGGCTGCTTCCGGCCTCACGCTGCATCTGTGTTGAAGGCAAACGCCGACCGGAACGGAGCTCCAGGGGTGCGCTTGGAAGGCGTTGAGGACGGGACCGAGGTCAACCTCCACCACTTGTAAGGCCGTGAGCAACGGGTGAACCGGGACGTTTATTCGGCGATCCAATGGGTTCCGAACACCGTACCGAGAGCGATGATGAAGATGCACGAGGGACGAGGATTGGGTAATGTTAATGAGAATGATACTGTCACGGCGAGGAGGGAATGCGGGAGATTGCCCAGAGTGTATAAACAGTCCCTAAGAGTGTCCAGGCCGTGGTGACACGACATATGCGCTCACAATATATATATTATAATAAATATTATATAATATATTTTATATATATATAGATATATATATATGTGTGTATATATATTGTACATTGGACCCAACAAAGGAAACGTTGACATCATCCACCACGCAAAAATTCACCACGACCCCCTAGGACACCTGGCCAAGGACGTACTACACCCTAACTTTGGAGGCGTCCGACTGATTTCAGAAAACATCAAGCGCAGGCTGCGGAACTCATTTAAGGTGACGCTCCTAACTTCACGCATCAGCCTCCCGTCTCCGGCCAGCTCAGAACAACAGAACCAACCCAACACCCCCAACAGTAGCGAAATGTCATGTCCACCTAAGAACAGCGCATGTGACGCCAGCACACAAAGCGTGGACGTGGCTGCAACACCAGCTGTACAGCACGCAGGCGAACAACCACCCGACCCACCAAAGACATCACCCTCATTGTTCACGCATACCCCAACACGCAGTATAACGCAAACAGGCACACAAACAGGCATCGATGTGGACCTCAACCCAAGCAGCCCCCTAAACAACTGACTCCAAGCAAAAAAGTGTCACCCCGGAGGTCTGCTCGAAACAAACACAAATGACTACCACCGAGTAGACCGGATGCTCCAACCCCTAAATCCCGCTCTTTCCTTAAAGCTCGAAAACTAGCCAGGAAACAAACCAACTATAGATTTCATCTGAAAACGTACTCCTTGTATCTCCAAACCAGAAAGATCCCAAAAGGCCTCCGCCTAAAAGTTAGTTGTGCCCTTGGTGAGCTCCTTCTTGAGCTAGGTGCCAGGTGGCAAGGTGTTCTCTATAATACTTCGCTTTCCCTTCTAGAAATTCTTAGAGACCACTGTACTAGCCAACGCAGCCTCTTCAATGACCAGATTGAAGCTATTTCGCTAACTGAGCAGGAGAAAATAGATCTTAATATTTTTATAAATCGTATAGAAAATGATCTTAGTAATAGGCAAGCGGTTAAGTTTCAACGTGACCAGCTTCCCTCGCGAATAACAGCTTGCACTCTAGAAAATCATCCTCTCAATAGCCCGGACAATGAAGTATTAGGTCATGCAATGTAGCCCCTTGATACAGAGATTGCTTTAGTAGAACCTCATCCCCCAGCCAATAATCCTATAGAAAAAACGAGCTCCCTCGCTACCAGCCCAAGCAACGTCATTGACATTTCCAAAACACTAACGGCCGAAGAAAAAGGTATCCTAGAACAAGGTCTAAATTTCTGTCCTACAAATAACCGCGTGAATCAATACGAGTTACATAATGATCTCACTGAATTTTCTCGGAGAATGAGACTAACCGAGTTTTTTTCGGAAAAGCAGGACCAACCTGACATTAACTAATGCACCCTTCACACTCCTAGCACTTGGACTCCAGATGTAGATCAATCTCCGGAGTTAGATCTGTATTTAAAATCAGTAACAAGAGAAATATTGGCAACCACCAAGCGATCAAACAAGCGCAAGCACCTAACTCCGTCGGAAGAAGTTACCCTGAATAGCCTATCAGCCAGAACCGACATAGTCATAAAGCCAGCCGACAAAGGTGGTAGCGTAGTTGTTTTACCTGTGGGAAAATACAAAAATGAAGCTTATAGGCAGCTCAATAACCCTTGCCACTACAAGCCCTTAGATAACGTTCCGAACCAGGAATACCACCTAAAAATCCTTCAGATCCTCACAGATCGCCGATCTAGAGAATTAATAACGACCACTGACTTAAATTTCATGAAACCGAATAATAAGCATGCAGGCCGTCTTTACCTACTCCCAAAAGTCCACAAAGTCCCCGTATAATTATTGTTCATTGCCGATTTCCTGGCAGCCCCATAGTTTCGAATAACAATACCCCAACAGAAACATTATCTCTGTTTCTGAATCATTACCTATCTGACATTCCCACTCTTCTTCCTTCATGATGATGATGATGATGATTGCTATTGGTTTCCCCTTTGCAGCGGGGTGATGACATGTCATCGTACCAAAAAGGACTAATACAACCATGTTTTGCACTCTTGGTTTATATAGCGCTGCTTAGGACAGGCACTAAAGCTTATTAAACCCGAAATACTCTTTTTTTCCTGTTACAGGTGGTAACAGTCACAGGCAATATTCCTCTCTCTGCTTTTCGTCCACCAGCATTCTAATCTTCTTTTCGTCCCCTTGAAAGCTTTCCAGTTAACTTCCCCTCTGATATCCTTAAATCCTAGGGCTTCTGGAAGCCCAATATCCCCTTCGTGTAGATTTGGATGGATACCCTCTCATTCTAACACTATGTGCCGCATAGGTTCTGTTTCTTTTCAGCAGACCACGCATACCCCATCATTTTGCGAATACTTCCCCGCAGAACTCTTAGTTCGCAGGCAACCTGCTCTAGCCTCAAAAAGCAAAGCACTGCCCTGGGAATTATTGTAGAAATTCTCCTTTCTGATGTTCAATTTCTCAGGCTTGTACACCAATAGGTACGATTTAGCTTCCAGTTTTTTCCCTCCATTTATTCGTTTCAATTTGCCTTGCCTTTTTTTTGGTTTGGCTGTTTTGGATTCTCCACTGTTCTTTCCGTGTTTCATCGTTAGCCTTCTGGTCTTTTTTAACCATTGCGTGTGCACGCTTTCAAGTAGAGGTACCTAAATACCTTAGCTGCCCACCTTCGTTGATCCATTGCCCTTCACCTCATCTCAAAGGATATTTTACTCTGTGCTTCTATAACTTCAAACGACGCCCAGCCATATCTCCCTGATCTGCTTCGTTAGTTGTTTTTCCATGCGCGCCTAAGGCCAAACGTCCTACCGTTCTCTGGTTTACTTCCAGGCCTGATAGAACGTCTGATTTTAAGCAGAGTACAGCATTCGCAAACGTGAGACCTGGAACCATTACTCCTTTCCACATTCCTCTTACTACTTCATATCTCTTATACCCCCACAGAGCTCTATGGTTCATTTAAGCTGCGTTTCGCTTTCCCTTAACCTTAACTTGCTTCTCGCGAGTTCTGAAGTAGTTATACCCTTCGTTTATCCACACTCCCAAATATTTATATTCCTTCACTCTAGGTAATTCGCCTTGCTAGATAGACACTACATCAGTTATAGCTTCATTGAAAACCATTATTCCGAATTTTTCTGCACTAAAATCTAAGCCGAGGTCGGTGGCTTCGTGGCCGCTAATATTTATTAGCTACTGCATATCGGATGGGTTATCAGCTAAAAGAACAATGTCGTCTGCGTAAAACATTCCTGAAATATGCCGTTGTTCCACTTCGCCTTGCAGCATATGGGTTAGGCTAAACCCTAGTTGACCCCTATATAAGGCGTGCCAGCCAGGCGAGAGATTGCCCTGACAAAAGCAAGTCTCTTTGCTGAAACGTTAGAAACAATCGTGCTTTTACCTTGTTCAAAGTTTTCTTTTCTTATATAAATATATATATATATATAGACTGAAAAGATAAAAACTCACAACAGAGCGCGAAAAAAATAAGGTTAGTAGAGACAGAGACAAACGAGAAAGACTTAGAAAATAAAAATAAGTTTACTGACGTTTCAGGGAGAGGACTCCCTTTCTTCAGAGTACAAAATAAGTTCGTTTCAGAGCTATATATACAGAAAATGTAGCAAGCGCGAGCGAAAGGTAAGAGGAGGAAGAGTTTGTACAAATGGATTCATGGTTGGTGGGTAGCAAAAGAATGAAGGGAGAGCGGGAAAATTAATTACAACAAGGATAATAAGAACACACAGTCACGCGGTACGAACTTGGAAAAAAAGAGAGAGAGAAGAACCAAACACAGAGAAAAAAATAATACATAATTAAAAAATAAAAATCATAAAAAATAACAAGGTAATTTTCCTCCCCCGTGGCAACGGGGGTGAAAGAGGGGTAAAAACAAGATAGGCCCATGCCCGTGTTTGACATGGGCAAAAAGATTAGTCACGCGGAACGAAGACGTTCCAAAGAAGATATGCACACAAAGGGCGAACATCTGCCCATTCACACCCGTTCTAGGAATCCAAGTAAGGTCATTGAAACAAGAGACACGTGGCTTCTGTTGGTGGGAGGCGGGGGTCGCGCCCAAAAGCAGTAGGACAGGCAGTTTCGACAGGAACGAGTGTACATTGGTATACAAAGAGCGAAAAAATTAACAAATAAAAAATAACCAGGTAATTTTCCCCTCCCTTGTGGCAACGGGAGTGAAAGAGGGGTCAAAACAAGATATGCCCATGCACGTGTTTGACATGGGCAAAAAGATTAGTCACGCGGAACAAGGAAACGAAGATATGCAAATGCACACAAAGGATGAACATCTGCCCATACACACCCGTTCTAAGAATCCTGGTAAGGAAATTGAAACGTGAGACACGTGGCTTCTGTTGGTGGGAGGCGGGGGTCACGCCCAAAAGCAGTAGGATAGGTAGTTTCTACTCGAAATGAGTGTACATTGATAGGGGAAAAAAGACAAGGTCAAACAAGTCATTAAAAAAACAAAACAAAAAAAACAGGCAGGTGCACGTGTATGACGCGGCAGCAAGTGGTATTCATCTGCCCGGCGCATGGTGCCAGTTCATTCCGAAGCAACTTAGTATGGAAGCAACTTCTCCGAAAGTTGCTTCCATACTAAGGAAACATCACAATATCCTCGTTCAAAGTAAACGCCTAAAGAGAATATTCCCCGAGCCACCACGTGTTGTTTATAGACGCAGCAAAAATTTCGGCGACGTTCTCACTAAATCCAGCATCAGCCGACCACAGACTACTGGTTGCATGCCCTGTAACAAACCACGGTGTAAGGTATGCCCACAAATGACCACCACACAGTGCGCCGCCAGCACAGCTTCAAACTATTATGTTAATGTAAAAGGGAACTTTAACTGTGATTCCGCCAACGTCGTATACCTGCTGGAATGCACCCTCTGCGGCAAACAATACATTGGCCAGACTGAAACACCCTTTCGTTTGAGGTTTAACAATCACCGCTCCCATGCAAAAACCTGCCCTTCTTTGCCTCTATCAAAGCATATTAACACTCCTGGTCATTCTTTTGAACAACTGAAGGCCACAATTCTTGAATCTAGTTTTAAAACGCATCACGATCGCGAGGTTCATGAGTCTTACCTTATCTATAGGTTTAAATCAGCGTCGTTTGGCATAAATGAAAGTTATGGGAAATTACCCTTTCTTTCCTCCGATTAAAATTTCGGCTGCATTTCTCAGGCTAGTGTTATGCCTGTTCATTTCTTTCCCTCAATAATATTCTCCCATTAGTTGGCGAGCTCTCGTAGTTGGGTATAGTTTCGTGCTAGCATGACGTTTTTTAGCACAATGGCTTCACTGAAGCAAATTTGATGAACAAGTCTGGACATTGTGTTCTGGGTAGAAGGCTGCAGTACCATTTTTAGCTTTGATATTCTCACCTTGCAATTAATTTGTGAACGCGAGCGTGTGTGATTGTTTTCGTGTCCTCTTTCTTTTTTGTATTGTTGTTTTCTAATATTCGTT